>NC_058105.1:95603333-95906363 GCF_020171115.1 Neogale vison
AAGCCAGGGTTTTTTTTTTTCCTAAGTAAATTTTTACTGTTTACACAAAATGTGGTGTTTTTCTAAAATTAAAAACCAAGCATCTAAAAAGTAACTTGAGGGACACCTAGGTGGCTCAGTCAGTTAATCTGCTTTAAGCCCACATCAGTCTCCCTGGTCAGCAGGGAGCCTGCTTCTCTCTCTGCCTCTGCCTGCTTGTATGCTCGCTCGTGCTTGCTCTCTCTCTCTCTGACAAATAAATAATCTAAAGAAAAAATAAAATAAAAAGTAACGTGACGAAAGCACAAGCAGAAAGTTAACAATTACCTGGTCCACTACACCAATACTATCTCTCTTAAAAAAGTCTTTCCAGGAAGCAATCCAAGGACGAAAGAATGAATAAACAAAATGTGGTACGCACATACAATGAGATATTCTCTAGTGTTAAAAAGGAAGGAAATTCTAGCACATGCTACAACATGGATAAACCTTGAGGACACTGCGCTAAGTAAAATAAGCCAGTCACAAAAAACAAATATTCTATGATTACACTTAATATGAGGTGCCTACACTAATACAGAAAGTAGAAAGGTGGTTACAGAGGTTACAGGGAGGGAAGAATAGGGTTTAACAACAGGCACAGTTTCAGCCTGGGAAGATTAAAAAAAAGTGCTGAAGATGAATGGTGATGGATGACGGTGATGGCTGCACAATGTGAATGTACTTAATGGCCAATGAACTGTGCGCATAAAAATGGTTAAAAATGGTTGAATTTAAAACTGTATATATTTTCCTACAATAAAATTGTATATATATAGCACTGACAGCTCTCTTGCTTTATAGTCCTTTAACACTGGGAGACCATTTCAGTTAAAATATCTTAAAATTATATCCTCATGTTGTTTTATACTCAACGTCCTTCTATCTGTATGTAGCCCCCAAAACCCTCCATCTATAGACAAATCAAAACTATCTGGCAAAAGTCTGGAAATAAATTATTCTAAATTTAAGTATTCTGCAGATTACTAAGAACTATCCCTTTAAACAAACTAACTTTAAGGGCACCTGGGTGGCTCAGTTGGTTGTGCCTCTGCCTTTGGTTTAGGGTCCTGGGATCAAGCATTGCATCAGGCTCTCTGCTCAGTGGGGAGCCTGCTTCCCTGCCCCTCTTCTGCCTGCCTCTCTACCTGCTTGTGATCTCTCTCTGCCAAATGAATAAACAAAATATTTTTAAAAAATAACTTTAAGGTAAATTGAAAAGCAACCTCTCTGCCAAACAATATACCTTTTACTCTGACCACAGAACTAAATCATCATCTGCTTCTTGCAGAATATCCCATTAACAAGGCCTCAAGCTGCCTGCCATCCCTGTCTCCTCTTACTGTGATTCTCACCTTTCTATCCCTTGGTTTCTAGCTTTCTTCTAACTCTGTCAAGTTCTCCACACTTCAAGATTTCCAGTACTGCTGAGCAGGTATGTCAGGTCTCAGCATAGTACAGTCTCTCAATTGTTATTTTTTTTTTAAAAGATCTTATTTATTTACTTGGCAGACAGAGATCACAAGTAGGCAGAGAAGCAGGCTCCCCACTGAGCAGAGAGCCTGATGAGGGGCTCCATCCCAGCACTCTGGGATCATGACCTGAGCCAAAGGCAGAGGCTTTAACCCACTGAGCCACCCAGGCACCCCTCTATGTTGTTATTTTTAACAGCTGTCTCTCTCCCACCACATAAGAACTAATACCTTTTCCTTGGTATGCTAGGACTGAAAGATTAAGAGCAAGAAAAAGGTATGGAACAAATAAAAATACTTTCTGGATTTTTAAAACTTAACTTTTATTGCAAAATCCCACCTCTGCCATTTAACAAGCTGCCTTTCTTAAAGGTCAGTTAATGGCCGCTCTATTTTCACAGGTGTTTAAAACTGAGATAATGCCACCCACAAAAATCCCATGAGGATTATTTTAACAAAGGTGTTTTGGAAATACCAAACACACAGTAATTCTCAAAATGTTTTCTTTTCCCTTTCTATAATGTACTATGTAGGGTTCTTGAGTATCTGAGGTAATAATTGGAAAAATAACATTTTCAAATATAACTTGGAAAGCTTTGAATGGGAAAAAGTTTATCAAAGATATGCTACACCTAAGTTATCCAAGAATAACACTGCTACCTTTCTTAATAAATCCCATTCAAGCAGAGGAAACAGATGGGAATTACACTGTTTTACTTGATTTCAAGAAGCAGTCCCAAGACTCTACAGAGCTTGTTTTCCAGGAGACATTTGGGCATACTCAGCAAGGCTAGAACAAGCTTTCTACCTAGTCAAAGCTAAAATATACTCAACTAAAAAATTATTCAAATCATTTAAAATTTAACAAATAACCATTTCCTAAAGGAATGCTCAAATTCAACAAATCCAGTGTGAAAATTTACTGTATGAAGTTTCAAGCTCTGCATAAAAAGCATCAAGTTTTATTTTTTGGCGGGGGGGGGGGCGGGGAAGGTACTGCAGGTCACTGTTCTCCCTTTCTCTCAGGTTTTACCAGAAATTATGTTGGATTTTCTGCAATACAACATGTAATCACAATGGCAACAGTAGATGGTTTTTAGAGGACAGCATTTTTTGTACTCAAATTTAGCATCTCAATATCTTCCAAGATGGGAGACGCATCACCTTTACCTGGTTAAAGGCTGGCATTGTGTTTCATTTTTTTTTTTTTTAAGATTTTTTATTTATTTATTTGACAGAGAGAAATCACAAGTAGATGGAGAGGCAGGCAGAGAGAGAGAGAGAGGGGGAAGCAGGCTCCCTGCTGAGCAGAGAGCCCGGATGTGTAACCTAGTATTCCATAAGTGACGACCATTTATATTCACTTTAGTCTGCAGAACTGAATTTCTCCAAAAGTTTGTTTTTTAATTAAAGGTTTTAGAGTATGAAAATAATTCTTTTTTAGGCCAAGAGTATTTTAAACTTTTCTGAATTTTATTTTTTAAAAAGATGTTATTTATTTATTTGACAGAGAGAGAGCACAGGAGGAGTGGCAGGCAGAGGGAGAGGGAGAAGCATGCTTCCTGCTGAGCAGGACCCTGGGACCACAAGACCCTGAGATCATGACCTGAGCCAAAGGCAGATGCCCAACCAACTGAGCCACACAGGTGCCCCCTGAATTTTATTTCAATAAGATCTTTCCTTTTTTTTTTTTTTTTTTTTTTTAAGATTTATTTGAGAGAGCATGCACGAGGTGGGAAGGGGAAAGAGGGAGACAGGATCCCAAGTGTGGAGCCTGACAAAGAGCTCAACTTTACAACCTTGAGATCATAACCCAAGCAGAGATCAGGAGTCCGGCACTTAACCCACTGAGCCACCCAGGCACCTTGACCTTTTTGAATTTTAAATTGGGATTTCTATCACTATGACAGATCCGGCCAAATTCTTATGCACTGTTATCGGGAAGAAAAAGTATCCTGTCCTACAAAGAAGATTTCCTACTGCAGAAGAAAAGACACATACAGCTATTGCAGGTTTTAGACACTTCCAAGGACACACAGAAACTAAAAAACCCAAAAACTATTAAAAAAAAAAAAAAAACTACCCAAAAAGACACGAAAGAAAAACAGTATGTGGAGTTCATTATCTGCACCAACACCTGGACTTACAGGATTTTTTTTAATAACCCTTCTAAGAAAACACTGAAATGTGAGTAAAAATAGTTACTGGGAATAATCCAGATTCTAATTTTTAGGTAACCTTACTTGCAATCATTGCTATTTTATTTGCTTTAACTAATTATTTAACTATGTATGATTATTTCTTGTCACACAACCTCACAACCAATTATATTCAGACACTAGACCTAGAACCACTCAAGTGGGTAAAGGCAAAATGGGTTTCAGTAGTCATAAGATCTGAGAAATATTTTCTTTTGTAGACTTGATTCCATTCCATTCAAAGTTTATTCTGTGACTCTACAATTCTACACCCAGTTACAACGTGCGATTTTTCCCCTCAAAAGCAATTCTCAGACTCTAGCCGGGTGTCCTGACATTCTAAATTCTGACATCATCTACCTGGAGACACCACCAGATCCCACAGGTTAAGGGCTCAGCCAGTCCTACAAGATTGCCCTCTCCCCCCACCTCGGTCATCAGTCCAAGCAGTCACCTATGCTTCTCACTAACTGGCTATAGACTGGAGGCTCCAATGACCCCTGTGCCTTGGGTTTGATTAATTTGTGAGAGTGGTTCACAGAATTCAGAAAATCATTTACTTATTACATTATGGTTTATTATTAAAGGATGTAACTCAGAAACGGCTAGATGGAGGAGATGCATGGGACAACATATGGGGAAAGGGCAAGAAGTTTCCATGTTCTTTCTGGGCTCACCATTGTCCCCAAATCTCCTTTTTGGAGTTTTATGGAGGCTGTATTACATAAGCATGACTACTTAAATTATTGGCTACTGAAGTTTAGTTAAAGTCAATAACTAGTCTCTCCCCACACTCCAAGGAAGGGGGAAGGGAAGGGGCTGAAAATTCCAACACTCTAATCACGTGTTCGGTTCCCCCTGGCAACCAGCCTCCATCTTTAGGGGCTTTCCAAAAGTCACCTCATTAACAAAATGTAAGATGTCCCTTTTGGCTCCTACCACTTAGTTAATTCCTAGGGTTTTTGAGCTCTGTGCCAGAAAATGGAATAAAGACTAAATATATATTTTAAGTCACAATACCACGGGATCCCTTACAGTTCAATCCTAATTTCTACATTACTCTAAAAAACTTAGGCATCAGGCACAACAGTGGGTGTTTTATTTGTATAACCTCATGCCATCACCATGACACCTATTCCATAGGACTATTAATCCAATTTAACAGACATGAACAGGAACTAAAACATTAAGTAACTTGAGCTTGTCCAACATGGCAGTTACTAACATGTGTTGGACTCTAAAGCCACTGGCTCCTCCATAAAATCATGAAGGTTCTCCAAAGTTTTCAAGATGTTTTCTCTGAAGGGGGAGAATTACGATGGGGGAAAAAAGGGTTGGGGGACAAGGGTAAGGGATTATGATCTTTCTCCTAAAATCATGGTTATTGTCAAGCCTCCAATTATGTTTTATATTTTTGGCATTAGAAATGAACACTAGGACTCTTATTAAAATGCAAACTATATCATATCATGGCCCTGCTTAAAAATCTTCAAAGACCAGGATGAAGACCAAAATACTAACAAGGCCCGTGAATACCCAACTCCAGTCTCATCTTGCAACTACCCTCCCCACCCCACCCCGTTCTAACTCCAGTTCAATATATCTTCTTGTTCCTTCGAATGTACTCCTCCTCCATGTGGACTCAAGTCTCCGAAAGAGCATTCGGCTTAGTTTTCCCATACTGATTCATCAGTGCTCAACTCACCTGACTCAGAACTCATCAAATAACCCTGAGGCTCTGAGAGCCAGCTGCACTTTTCTTAAAGCATCTGTATGATCACTCTCCCTACAAAATCAAAAGTTCCCTAAGGGTAGAAGTTTTATGAACTCTGGTCATCCTTATATCCCAAGGATTCACTGGCACACAACAGGTAGGTACTCAAAAACAAAAATGAGGTTGGGGGGGCAATAAAAATCATCAAAGTCAAACCCTCTCCCTTCTTGTCTCCAACAATTTCTCTTTTCTAATGTGTCCCAAATTATCTTTTCCACTCCCACTGCACATTAAGAGACTCCAATTTTAACAGCATACTGGCTGATCTCCATGATACCAATCTGTTTAGTATATCAATGGTAAATTAATCCAACACTTTCAGTCTCTGAAATTTTTAGTGGCTTACTCCTCTCCACATTTTACATAAGCACTATTCAAGGTCATTCTCAATCAGCCCTAATTATTTTTCGTCTCTAATTTCCCAACTTCAACACTACTACAGCCAGGCTGACATACCTCAGATTTTAGATAAAAATTCTCTTATTAATAGCGATGATAATAGTTACCGTGTGAGTGTTTACTTTGTGTCAGGCACTATTCTAAGCAAGTTATATGTATAACTTATTTAATCCTCAGAACAAGCCTATTATTAGCCCCATTTCAGGAGTAAAGAAACTAGGGCAGAGTGACTAAAAAGGCAGTGAAAATGGGAGAGCCAGGATTCCACCCCAGGTAGCACAAGCTCCACGATTCTACGGTTTTAACCATGCCATGTATTCACGTTAGAAAATAAGGGAAAAAAATCTATTAATCTCACCATATTCCCAACTCCAAGATAAACTCCATCAAAATGTTTCTGATCCGGGCGCCTGGGTGGCTCAGTGGGTTAAGCCACTGCCTTCGGCTCAGGTCATGATCTCAGGGTCCTGGGATCGAGTCCCGCACGGGGCTCTCTGCTCAGCGGGGGGCCTGCTTCCCTTCCTCTCTATCTGCCTGCTTCTCTGCCTACTTGTGATCTCTGTCTGTCAAATAAATAAATAAATAAAATCTTAAAAAAAAAGTTTCTGATCCAAAAACATTTTATAAAACTGGGTTTTCCGCTTTATTTAAAAATTTCCCATGTCATTCTTCCACAACATTGTTAATAGCTACATACCACAGAATTTACTTCTAAAATGCTATCATTATATTCCTAAGAAATACAGCATAATAAAAAACCACATTATAAAAAATGATTGTTCAGTGTGACATGAGATTTCAGGTTTCAGGAGTTTAAAATGCAGTAAGTTATTTCAATAGCTGAGTCTATAGCTACAAACCTAAACATCCCTAGTCAATTTTAAAATGTAGTCCTTGCTCAAGAGCAAAGGACTTTTCTTTTTCTAGCTCCACCAGCACTGCCATTATCATTGACACAGGGCTCATTCTTCTCACAATTATGTTATATTAGACACAAACCCAATCAAGGCAGCTACTTTTTTTTTTTTTTAAGATTTTATTTATTTATTTGACAGAGAGAGATCACAAGTAGGCAGAGAGGCAGGCAGAGAGAGAGAGGAGGAAGCAGGCTTCCTGCTGAGCAGAGAGCCCGATGCGGGACTCGATCCCAGGACCCTGAGATCATGACCTGAGCCGAAGGCAGCGGCTTAACCCACTGAGCCACCCAGGCGCCCCAAGGCAGCTACTTTAAGCACAGGTTCCCCAGACCCCAAATGTGATGCTAGCTCTAGACAGCTTCACAGCCAATCACTAACTCAGGCTAATGCAAATAAAGATGTCTAATTAATCTTTGTTAAATCTAAAACATTAGTTTAGCTAAATGCTCATATTCTATTACCAACCACTATTAAACACACACAGGCCTTAATTTTTGTCACTAAAACACCATATGCGAATGTAACACTGTGGATCAACTATACTTCAATAAAAATACATTTTGAAAAATTTAAAAATAAAGTCACCATATACACTCGCTACTGCTTCCAATGGGTAACTTCCTATTAGGTCATTACAACAGAACTGCATCTTGCATTCTAAGTTTTTTTATTGCAACAAAAATGTATTCATTTAGAAATGCTCCATAATTGGTTAAACATGCTTATTCAAAACTTCTTCATACTAAGTTGTCTGTCAAGTCCTATGTACACAATTAGGGTACTGGAAGCTTGTACACACACATTAAAGCTTCAATAAACTCCAGCATCTTTTCCAAGGCATTCTCAAACATGATTTTTTAAGTGGCTGTAAGCAACTTAAGTTAAAAGGCAATTTAAAATTAAACATGACTTCTGGAATGCTGGCATCAGAAGCTCTGTGGATAGTCTCCCCAGTGAAACAACAGTAACCAGTGAAAATTACTTAAAATTTTTTTTAAGTACCCAGAAATTGTCCTAAGGGTATACAGTAAATCAAGAAACACTTATTGAAGAAAATCTACCAAAGAAAGAAAAAGGAAAAAGAAAACCTTCTGTATCTCAGTAAGAACAGTCAGCCTGTGGCATTTTGGGCCAGCTCAGCAGGACAGAAGCTCCATTCCGGGTGGGTGCAGCCAAGGACACAGGGCTCTCTCCTCCAACCTCCCAGTCAAGGTTATCTCCCCACGAGAGGGAAAGCAGCTAGCATTTTTCATCATCCTCAACTTGACTTGCAGGGCTCTCTCACAGGCCCAAGCAGTTGAGATGCCTGGGGCTCCTTTCTTCTATCCAAGCCCTACTTGTGGAGCAGAAGTTTGACCCCAGGTTCTGTGGGCTCCTAATAGCCCTCATTCCATGTCACACACAGGATGGAGGTTCCACACTGGGAGACACAAGGTGAGAGCATCAAAGGCCACTGCTCCTACCTAGCATCCTACTCATGAAAGGAGGGTGTCACTGACAGAACTAAACCATTTTCACCCTCCCACACCCACTCCAGCCCCAATCTGAAGCAATGTTGTAAGGATTTGCCCAGGGGGAGAGGCAGGCCATAAGAAAGCTTCAAATTTCTCTCAAAGGGAATTGGCTTCATTTGGAAGAGAGTACAGGAAAGTTCAAATCTGAGCGTGCACTAAAAACAATGTAAACCAAGGCAGTAACCAATCAAGAGACTGGCTGCGCACCTGGGTGGCTCAGCTGGTTAAGCATCTGCCTTCAGCTCAGGTCATGATTCCAGAGTCCTGGGATCGAGCACACATCAGGCTCTCTGCCCCTCTCCCTGCTCATGCTTGCTCTCTCTCAAATAAATAAAAATAAAATCTTAAAAAAAAAAAAAAAAAAGGCTGGTTTATCTCTTGAGAGCAAGAAGATAAACTTGAAACCAGCTAGCAGTTTACCTAAGAAGAATCAGGTAAAGAGACAGCTAAGGGCCTCCCTTGAGGGAGGTCAAAACAGACCTCAAAGACTGAACTCCAGAATTATCCCCTACAAAGGAGAAAAACTGAATTGGATCAGTCTGTGTGGCGAATAAATCCCAGGGTATCACCTAAAACAATCAAGCCATCAGCCAACAATTAGGGGAGACTAACATTTGCATGTGATACCAACAGAGGGAGACAGCTTAACAGTTATGCTAAGCCTCTACCCTCTGAAGAGTAAAATCACAGGCCGCACATTGCAACGAAAATGATTCCAATATAGCCAGCTGTTAGACACACAAGCAAATAACAAGTCCCTAGGTATGGTAGTGGGGAATCAGTATCCAAAACTGCTATGGTAGATTAAAGATCCAGTGATCCCCCTAAAATTTACAAGATGTGCAACGATGGGAGACTGTGGCCTATACACAGGGGAAGGGGCAGGCAAAAGAAACTGGCTTTGAGAGGGTCCACATGTCAGACTTAGCAAAGGCTTCAAAACAGCTATTACGAGTATGTTCAAAGAACTAAAGAAAAGTGGGCTTAAAAGTAGTAAATAAAGCAAATGGGTATCTGGGTGGCTTAGTCGGTTAAGCATCTGCCTTCAGCTCAGCTCGGCTCATGATCTCCAGGTCCTGGGATCAATCCCCATGTTGGGCTCCCTGATCAGCAGGGAGTCTGCTTCTCTCGCTGCCTCTGCCCCTCTGCTCTATGTATGCACGCACTCTCTCCCAAATAAATAAAATCTTAGAACAAAACAAAAAAAGTAAAGGAAAAGATGACGTTTAAAAAGAGACTATAAAGAGATGAAAGAGAAATTTTTTTAAAAAAAAGAACCAAATGAAAATTCGAGTCAGAATTTTTAGTCAATAACTGAAATTAAAAAATTAAATGAAGTGGTTCAGCAGAAGATACAAGCTATCAGAAAAAAGAATCAGCAAACTAAAAGATCAATAGACTAAGCAAGTTGTAGAACAGAGAGAGAAAAAAATGAGTTTCAGAGACATGTGGAACATAATTAAGCATACCAACATATGCATAATGGAGTCCAGAAAGAGAAATGAAAAGGTATTTTAAGAAATTATGGTCCAAAATCCCCCCAAACTCAATGAAAAACATTAATCTATACATCTAAGAATTTCAGCAAAATCCAAGTAGGATAAATTCAGAGAGACCAGATTGAGAAACATAATCAAAATGTCAAAAGCCAAATACAAAAAGAAAGGAGAAAGCAGGAAGAAGCAAATCATCACATAGAAAGGTTCCTCAGTAACACCGTTGGCTGATTTCTCATCAGACAATATGGAGGCCAGAAAGCGGTGGGATGACATAGTCACAGTAGTGAAAGAAAAAAAACTTGTTAACCAAAATTGTTTCAAAACTGAAGTCAGAGATCAACTTCCAGCATAAGAGCATAAAGAGGTTGGTAGACCCAATCCCCAATGAAAGAGAACTGATAAATATAATTATAAAAACAGTATAAATGCATTTTTCTCTTTTCTGCTCTTAAGTGATTTTTTAAAAAGTATTGTATGAAACCAAGTGTACATAATGCGTAATTGGGTCTACTGTATACAGAAATATTTCCCTATAACAGAATGAATTAACACAAAATGAAATGACCTAAACATAAAATCAACATCTTTAAAAACTCTTCAAAGAAACAGGGATAAATCTTCATGACCTAGCATTTTAGCAATGGATTCTTACAGGTACGACAGCAGAAGCAGGAGCAACAAACAGATAAAATGGACTTCACCAAAATTAAAAACTTTTGTGCTCCAAAAGGCATTTAATCCAAGACAGTGAAAAGACAACCCAGAGAATGAGAGGGGAGAAAACACCCACTACAAATCATTAATCTAATAAGGGATCTATATTTAGCATACACCAAAAAACCCCTACAACTCAGTAATAAGAAAGACAACCAATTTAAAAATGAGAAAACCATCTGAACAGGCATTTCTCCAAAGAAGATGTATAAATAGCAAGTAAAAGACGCTTAACACATCATAGCCACCAGGAAAATGCAAATCAAAGCCCCAGTGAGATAGATTCCTCCTATCGACAAGGATGATTATAATTAAAAAAATGGAAGATAGTAAGTTTTGGTGAGGATGTGGAGGGCGAAGGATCCTTGTGCACTGCTAGTGGTAGTGTAAAATGGTGCAGGCTCTGTGGAAAATAGTATGGCAGTTTCCCAAAAAACTAAACATAGAATTAGTATATTAGGCAGCAATTTCACTTTTGCATATATACCCAAAAGGGTTGAAAGCAGAGGTTCAATCATTTTATTTGTACATTTTCATAGCAGCACTATTCACAGCAGCCAAAAGGTCAAAGTTATTCAAGTGTCCATCTACAGATGAATAAAATGTGGTATGTACAATGGAGTATTATTCACTTTTAAAAAGAAGTCAAGGAGCACCTGGGTGGACCAGTCAATTAAGCCCCCAACTTTGGCTTAGGTCATGATCTCGGGCTCCATACTCAGCGAGAAGCCCACCTGTCCCTCCCTATCTTCATCTGCCCCTCTACCCACTTGTGCTCATTCTCTCTTTCATATAAATTTTTAAAAATAATAAAAACAAAAAGGAAGTCGAGACATACTATAACGTGCATGAACCCTGAAGACACTAAACTGAGTGAAATAAGCCTGTCACAAAAGGGCAAATATTGTAAATATTTAAAGTAAGATGGTGGTTATCAAGGACTTGGGGGAAAGGAATTTGAGGAGTTAGTATTTAATGGACCCAGTTTCAGTTGGGGCAAATGAAATGGAGATGGATGGTGGTGACAGCTGCACAGCAACATACATCCATTTATAACCACAGAACTGTACACTTAAAAATGGTTAAAATGGTAAATTTTACATTATGTATACTTTACCAACAAAAGAAGGGTGGGGGTACAGGAAAGTGTTGGCGAGAATGTGGAGAAAAGTGGAAACTTCATACACTGCTGGCAGTAATACAAAAAGGTACAGTCTTTGAAAAAGTCTGGCAGTTCCTCAAGAAGTTAAATACACAATTAACACATGATCCAGCTGTTCAACTCCTATGTATATAATAAATGAGAAAAAAAACAGGCCCACACCAAAAACTTCAACACAAATGTTTTTAGCTACATTAGCCAAAATATGCAGGAAACACCCAAATGTCTGTCAACAGATAAAGTAACAAAATGTTATACCCATACAACAGATTATCTTCATAAAAAAGAATATAGTTCTGATACATGCTACAAAATGGATGAGCCTTGAAAACACTATGCTAAGTGAAATAAGGCAGTTACAAACAGACGAATAAGCTGATTCCACTAGTCTATTTAGCATAGGTAAATTCACAGTGACAGAAAGCAGAGGTTACCTGGGGTTGAACAGAAGGAAAGGAAGGAAGGAGAATTATTGGAAGTTTTGGAAATATATAGTGGTGATGGTTGTACATCACTGTGACTGTAAGTGATGCCACGAAGCTATGCACTTAAAAGGGTTAAAATAGCAAATTTTGTGATGTATTTTAACACAATTTTTTAAAACGATACACCAAAAACACTGAATTGTATACTTCAGATGGATGAACTGTAAGATATGTAAATCTCAATAAATCTACTAGAAGAAAATGTAAAAAAATATAGTGAAAAAAATCATTAAAAGGAATTAAAATATATTAGAAAATATCCACTTACGGCAAAAGAAATCATAAAAGAAAAACAAGACATGAGATACAGAAAACAAAGTAAAATGGCAGATGTAAATCCAGCTAGATCAATGACATTAAATATCATAAAACTCAATAAAAACAAAATTCAATCAAATCACAGAGACAGGGGCGAGCCCGGGTGGCTCAGTGGCTTGAGCCTCTGCTTTCGGCTCAGGTCATGATCTCAGGGTCCTGGGATCGAGCCCCACATCGGGCTCTCTGCTGGGCAGGGAGCCTGCTTCCTCCTCTCTCTCTGCCAGCCTCTCTGCCTGCTTGTCATCTCTCTCTGTCAAATAAATAAATAAAATCTTAAAAAAAAAAAAATCACAGAGACAGACTAGATTTAAAAAGGAAGATCCAACCACATGTCATCAATAGGAGAATTTTAGTTCCAAGGATACAAATTGGTTAAAAGCAAAAGGATGGAGGAGCACCTGGCTAGGCCAGTTGGTAGTGTGTGCAACTCTTGATGTTGGCATCATGAGTTTGAGCCCCATGCTGGGCAGAGAGGTTACTTTAATAAAAAGTAAAAGAATGGGGGTGCCTGGGTGGCTCAGTGGGTTAAAGCCTCTGCCTTTGGCTCAGGTCATGATCCCAGGGTCCTGGAGATCAAGCCCCGCATCATCTGGCTCTCTGCTCAGCAGGGAGCCTGCTTACTCCTCTCTCTCTCTTTCTCTGCCTGCCTCTCCGCCTACTTGTGATCTCTGCCAAATAAATAAATAAAATCTTAAAAAAAAAAAAAGGTAAAAGAATGGAAAAATATGCATCACACAAGACAGCAATTATAAGAAAGATGAAGTGTCTATACATTTATCACAAAAAAAGACTTTAAGACAAAAATATTATTACTAAAGATAAAAAGAACATTTTATAATAAAAGGGCCCATTCATCAAGATTTATCAACTATAAATACATATACGCAAACTACAAGCCCCAAAATATATGAAGCAAAAAATGACAAAAGGAGAGGGAAATAGACGATACAACAATAATTAAAACTTCCAATTCCTCACTTTCAATAATGGATGGAACAACTAAAAAGATCAAGGATAGAATAGATTTTAGTAACACTACAAAACAACTACACAACAGAGACATACGTAAAACACACTACCAACAATAGAATACATACTCTTCTTGAATGCACATGAACATTCTCCAGAATGGACCATATACTAACTAGGCTGTAAATCAAGTCTCAATAAATTTAAAAGGAGAACACAGAGAAATAAAACTAGAACTCAACCAAAGTAAATTAATTTATTTGGGGACAGTGATCATATTCAAAGCATTTACTAGTTCCTCAACTGATTTTCCTATATAATTGTGTCATCTACAAATAATGAAAATTCTGAATTCTCCTTAAAGACAAAATAAAACAAAGGCACGATCATGTCACTGAAATATACCACAGGGTTTGTTTGGGGTTTTTTTTGCTTTTTTTCTTAGTATATTTATACATTGTATTTACACATTAATAAATGCAAGAAACTTAGGCACACAAAATGAGACTAAAACAGCACACCCATGTATTCAGATCCATAGCTTGTACCTTGTAAACTAAAACATTACAAATCCTCACACATCCCTAGTTTTTAGAACTGTCAAGCCATGCATAAACAATAAGCCACCCACACCCAAAACATCTCACGCCTGGGTGGCTCAGTCAGTTAAGCGTCTGCCTTCAGCTCAGGTCATGATCCTAGGGTCCTGGAATCTAGACCCATACCCAGCTCCCTGCTCAGGGGGAAGTCTGCTTTTTCCTTTCCTTCTGCCCCTTCCTGAGCTTGTGCTCTCTCTTGCTCACTCTCCCTCATATGAATAAGTAAAATCTTTTTAAAAAAAAAAGTTACAAATATTCCCAAAACATCAATGAAAACTTAGGAAGTGTCAAAAACATCAATATTGAGTTAAACACAATCTATATTTAATGTATTTCAAATCAATGATATGAATAGATGGGGAAGAAGGAGAGAAATAGAATAGTATGGATTAAAAGCAGAAGAACCAGAACATTAGAGAAGCAATGGGGTAGGGGTGATGGACAAGTAAGTGAACATTTACTAAGCATTTATCATGAGCCAGGTTATCATTTACTAATTCAAAATAGTTAATAGGGAGAATAAAGTTAGCAAATCTGGATTTCAAATACAGACAAGTTGGTACCATTGCCTCTGCTCATCCCTTTGCTATGCTCCATCACTATTTGTGCCTATTTCAGTGCTGTAAGACACCAGAGGCGGGGAATAGAATGACTTCACCAATACCATTAAGTGTGTTGGACAAACTTGTTAAAGGCCAAAATAAAATTATTTTGCCAGGAGCAATATAGTATACAAAAGCAAATGTATAAGCAGAAACACTGAATTTAAATTTCTACTCTGATACCTACTGTGTGATCTTGAGCAAACTTCCCAAATATCAAGACTACAGTTGTCGTGATTAAATCAGGTAATAATCATCTTTAAATGCCAGAAGGTATCCAGTGAAGTATTAATTAGTTCCTTTTCCTAACAACATTCCATTGGAGGGAAGACATTTTAAAGACAACTATTTACAATGTAGTACTGAAGGTGGAACATGAGTATGGATTTTGAAGTGAAAAAGACCTGTCAAAGTCCACTTTGCTACCAAACATGCAGCTATGTTAATGAGATTTAGCTCACTGGCAAATGCCAGCGAACACACTTGCAAGTCATGTTAATTCAGAAGCAATTTTCCCCTCAATACACTGATGCCTTGCACCAAGTAACAGCAGCAGTATGATGGTGGGTCATACCCCATATTCCGCTTTACTCAGGCTGGCTACATGCTCTGCCTTGGAAGTACTTACACTGTTCTCTCTGATCTTTGTGCATTTTATTTCCCCCATGTGCTAACTCCATAACCTCAACAGTTCCCTATATGGAAGGGTTCCATTAGGTTACCAGTTTTTAATAAGTCCTATTTTACTATAGCTTGTCAGGAATTCAAGATGTTTTTAACTGTGCTGTTTATTTTATTAGAATTTTTATTGTTTCTATTAGTGCTCTAATTACAAAGTTACATAGCTTTTGAGTGATCCCTTTACTCTTAGCCCTGTTTTTCCCCTATAAATCCAGTTTTGGTGCCTGATTTTGCAGACCATGAAGTCTTTCAGCAACTACAATGTAAAGACATGCCTGTAACAGGTAGTGTTTAATCTCAAAGTTATCACCCCACCCCACAAATTGGCTAACACCTTCAGAGATTATTGGGAAGCTTGAATGGGAGAATGTATGTCAAGTACCTTCGAAAGAGGAGGTACCCAATAAATACTAAGTGTTCTAACAAGTGCCAGTCTCTTCTCCCCTAAAATGCCAACTAGATCATTATGTAGCCCTGACAATTCTTATTTTTGAACTTTCCCAGACTCCCGACAAATATGATCTCTAGATCAGTTCAGGGGGAAAGCATTCTCCCAACTACAAATTACCAGGATTCTATGCTCCTGATGTATGAATCACAATTGCTCAGGCTGATTTTTAAAATAAATGGACAGCCTCAACTGTTTTATACAAATACAGCAGCTTTTATTATTCTGTTGCTTCAACACAGAATCCTACCATATTGGAAATTTTGTTCTACTTTTTAAAAAGTTTCAAATCGAAGATTATCTTAATATTTGTAAGACAACTCATAGCTCAGTATTCCTATCAGAATTTGTGCTTGCTCTAAAGAAAATTTTATAACAGGGAGAATAAAGAAACCAGTAATAAGACATCAAAATCATGTGGTGCTACACGACTTACAAATTATCTGTTGAACAAAAGAACCACACTTTTAGGGAGAAATATAAGCACATTTTTCATTCAATAAATAACCTAGTAAGTATGGATTGGAGTCCCAGTTCCAGCCACTTGACTCCAAGCACTAGATTTCTATCCACAATACCAAGCTGGCTCAAGTTCACCAATTTTGGTTCTACCTTAACAGCATTTTTAATAACTACTTCTATTTTAGCACTGTTTAAACATATGTACATATGAAATTAAAAATTAAACTCCTTATGCTTCTTGCCCTCCTACAAAACTACAAACAAAACTATTAATAATAATATAAAGTGACAGATGGCAGCATATTACTGACTGCTAAGGCATGAGTTCTTGTGAATTGCACAGCTATTTTACCACCATCATATGCCATGTGGGGGACTCAGCCCTCCTACTTAATTACATCACTGTGTATACACGGTGTGCTATGACATCATTTGTCCTTGGCACCAACAAGTCGGCTTCTGTTGTTCTCACTGTCCCACAAATCAAACAGTACAATTAAGCAAAAAATGTGTGAAAAATACAAAGCTAACGTAAGTACTGAAATGGTGTGGCAGTTCTTGGGTACCTGGGTGGCTCAGTCAGATTGGTTAAGTGGTTGCCTTCTGCTCAATTCATGTTCTCAGGGTCCTGGGACTGAAGCCCCCAGGATGGGCTCCCTGCTCAGTGGGAAGTCTGCTTGTCCCCCTCCTTCCCTTGCCTCTCCCCCTGGTTCATGCACACACTCTCTCACAAGTAAGTAAAATCTTTTAAAAAATTAAAAAGTAAAAAATGGTATGGCAGTTTTCGATTAGGAGGCAGTTCAAAATACATGTACTAATTTTAAAACAAGTCTGCTTTCTTTAACAAGAAAACATCTGGTTTAACTTGAGCACAATAAGGGCACCAAACATACTTTGAAGGCTAGAACTTAGCAGGGAATAGAGGAGGAGTGGCTTGGAAGACCATTAAGATTCAGAAATTAACTGCTCCAAATGTAGAAAATTCAACCTCTTATCTGCCCTTGAAGATTTCCTGTTACAACATTGTTAAGCCCACTGCTGTCAGCAGGAAGGTCTCTCTTCTATCAGAACTCTATTTCCCTTGTCACTCATACCTACCTACTGGTTATGGTTCTGCCTACTAGAACAGAAAACTAGTATTACAATCCTTCAAAATACTGAGACTTACAGTGCTATCACCCAGACTGCTTTTCAAGAGGGAGAGATACTTTTACTTACATACTCTTTTATTTACTAAATCCTTACACAAAAGGGTGCAAGGTCCCATTCAATTCTAGTCCCTAAACAAATCAACCTATTACTGAGTGAGCAATGTTGACTTGAAATATTAGACAAAGTCACATACCAAATGTCACAGTGTAACTACTTATCAGTCTACTCTTTGTTAAATTACAAGATTAACAGCTCAAAGTTATCTATTAATAGCTTTTAACAAAGTTATCTATTAATAGCTTTTAACAGATCTTTATCAAAATTAGTTAATACTTGAAAGTTACTAATTCAATCACGAAATGCTAATCTATCACACTGGAAATAAGGACCTCATTTCATTTGGTCAACATTTTAAGAAAGGCAAATAGATTATCAATAATTACCATATTCAATGTGCATCCTGTGGGTATTCCTTTTGTCTGAATCTTGCACAACTAGATTAAGTCACAAATATAAAGAATTTGAAAAGGAAACCGAATTTGGAATTCCTTTCAATCAGAGGATCTTCACTATATTTTAAGTTACACAGAATGGTTTTTTAAAGAACAGCCACAAGATCTAATCCACATATACCATATAATCACCCATCTAAAGTGTTCCAATTCAATTCTTTTCAGTTTATTCAGAGCTGTATACCTATCACCACAATCAATTTTAGAACACTTTCATCACCCCAGAAAGAAACCCATACCCATTAGTAGCAGTCATTCCCCATTCTCCTCACCCCAAGCTAATCTACTTTTTGTCTTTATAGAACTGGCCTATTCTTTTCTAAGATTTTATTTCATTTATTAGAGAGAAAGAGAACGAGCACAAGTCAGGTAGAGAGGCAGAGGGAGAAGTAGGCTCCCCACAGAGCAGAGAGCCCAATGCAGAACTCAACCCCAGGACCCTGGGACCATCACCTGAGCTGAAGGCAGACATTCAACTGACTAAGCCACCCAGGGGTCCCCAGAAGTGCCTATTCCTGACATTTTGTATAAATGGTACCCATACAAATATGGAGTCTTTCGTGACTAGCTTCTTTCAGTTATCGTAATTGTTTTTCAAGGCTCAACTAAGTTGTAGCATGTATCTGTACTTCATTTCCTTTTATTGTTGAAAAATATTCCACTGTATAATACACATTTATGCATTCATTAGTTGATGGACACTGGCGTTTTTGTGATAGTTTTATACATGTAGATGCCATTAAAAGATATCTAACAGGAAAAGTAACCTTTAAAGTCTGTATGTACAATCTTAAAGGTTCAAAGCAGCACTGCAGTACACCATGAAGGCCAATACTCAAATCAAAAGAAAGTACTGAAAGTGGAAGCCACAATACCAAGTTACCGAAAATGAAAATTTTAAGTCTATAATGTTGAAGCAAAAATGCAAACTCAACATAAACATTTTAAATGTAGTATACAGAATATAAAACATTATAATCCAATTTTGGCCCTCATCCCCCTTACTATATTCAGACACTATTATTAAACAAAGAGGCCAGAGGTCAGCAATTATTTTTTGACATATTACAAATGAAATGAAAAGCAGAAGGGCTACAAGCAAAGGAACCTCATCTTTAAAATGGGAAAGCTGCATGCTAAGGTTCCTTCTGGCTATATTTTATGAAAGAACAATTAGTGCCCGGGTGCTGTTGGCAGATGCAAGTCAAAAGGTGGCCAAATTAATAAGGAACAAGTGCTAACAGATAACAGAGCTCATTTACTCAGACATTATATACTGTATTGGTTAAGAGCACAGACTGAAGATAAACCACCTCAGTTTGAATTCCTGTTCTGCCACTTACCTCCACATCCAAGCTGGACAAATTCCTTAATATCTGTGTCTTGGTTTCCTAATATACAGACAGTTTTACAAAAAATAGCCATAAAATGAAGCCAGGTGATGGGGGTTTATCTGCATCTTTGTATATTTGATTTTTCCTAAATAAAAAGTTTGGGTGAGGGGATGGGTGAAATAGGTGATGGGAATTAAGCAGTGCATTGCTTACGATGAGCACCAGGTGTTATACGGAAGTGCTGAGTAACTATATTGTACACCTGAAACTCATATTACACTGTATGTTCACCAACTGGAATTTAAATAAAAACCTAAGGGGCACCTGGGTGGCTCAGTCAGTTAAGCATCCGACTCTTGGTTTCGGCTCAGATCATGATCTCAGCGTTGTGAGATCCAGCTCCATGTTGGACTCCGTGCCTATCTTGGGGTCCACATGAAGATTCTATCCCTCTGCCCCTCCCTTCATTCATGCACCCACTCTCTTTCTCTAAAATAAGTAAAATCTTTAAGAAATAAAAATTTAAAAAATAAGTTTGGAAAATGGGGAAATAAGTTATCCAAGGACAGAGAAGATCAACAAAAGCTTCTCAGAAGAACATTTGAGCTGCATCTTGAAGAGTAACAGGAGTAGCAAGTCAACTAAGTGTATATAGGGACAGAGAAGAAAAGGCAAAAGCAGCAGTATGTAATAGGATAATGTAGCCAATGTTAGCAGTAGTTCAGAGTAAGTGGATCAAAAGACTAGCACCCATCACCTCAAGTACCACTGAGTGGCAGCCTTCATAACCTCATTTCTCCCATCTCTGGCATTAGGTGTTACATTTTGACAAAGAAAATTTGACCTATACAAAAAGTTCACTGATAAGTAAAACATATGCAATCATGTTAAAATAAATCATATACTCTTACAGGTATTCAAGGATTATCTATATCCTTGCCCATTCCTTAAGACATGTTTATACAGGTGAAATCTGGTTAAATTATTAAAACCAGGATGGGGAAAAAAAAATCTATGACAAAGACAAATTTCCCTGGTGACATTACTGATACCTAACTCCCTACCAGACCCTTAAGACAGAATCTAACAACTGTTTTAGCTCTTCCAGAATTTACCAAAGGAGGACAGCAAGTAAATGCTTTAAAATGCATTTCACAAGTGTGAATTTCACACAAAAAAGAACCATAGCTAAGCTTAGACATTTATTGGAATGCATAGAATTCCTGAACAGTGGAACCAATGCAGAATCGAGTAAGCTTCCTGGTTTATTATTTTCTCTCTATGGACATTGAACACTTTTTATTTTATTTACTTATTTTTGGGGGGGCTAGGCTCCAGGCCCACCGTGGGGTTTGAACTTACACAACCCCAAGATCAGGAATCACATGCTCTACTGACTGAGCCAGCCAAGGGCCTTCATCACTTTTTTCTCTTTGACCCCCATTTCATCCATTAATCTCTTCCCCACCCCCCACTTCTGCCAGCCATCAACCTTTTCTCCATTTCTCTGAGGCTGATTTTTGTTTTTCTGATTCCATATATAAGAGATCATACGGTATTTGTCCTTGACTGATTTGTTGGCATAATGCCCTCCAGGTCCATACACATGGTCACCAATGGCAAGATTCATTTTTTTTTTAAAAAAGATTTTATTTATTTGACAGAGATCACAAGTAGGCAGACAGGCAGGCAGAGAGAGTGGGGGAAGCAGGCTCCCTGCTGAGCAGAGAGCCCGATACAGGGCTCCATCCCAAGACCCTGAGATCATGACCTGAGCCGAAGGCAGAGGCTTAACCCACTGAGCCACCTAGGCCCCCCAAGATTCATTCTTATGTCTGAGTAACATTCCATTGTATATACACACACAATGTAATACACACTTTCTTTACCCATTTCTTCACTGATGGACACTTTAGAGTCTTTCTATATTTTGGCTATTGTAAATAGTGCTGCAAGAAACATGGAGGTGCATAAATGTATTTGAGTTAGCATTTTCATTTTTCTCAGATTAATACCCAGTACTGGACTTATTGGGTCACACGGCATTTCTATTTTTAATCTTTTGAGGAAACTCCATACTGTTTTCCATAGTGACTGCACCAATTTACATTCTGAACAGTGCACAACAGTTCCCTTTTCTCCACATCCTCACCAACACTTGTTATTTCCTATCTTCTTGGTATTTCTAAAGGCCATATTTTAGTCATCTAAAGTACTGACTCTCTTAAAAGCAAAGATCTTTCCAGACATACTCTAAATCCAAACATGCATAACTTTCTTTCAATTAAGGGCAATGCTTAACCTCATTTTCAGTTATCAATTAAGTTCATTAAAAAATACCTCGTATTTTCAAGAATTCACCTGACTAGTGATTTTGAGCCACAAGAGGCTTCAGGCTACTAGCCAAACTTCAGATTTTATAGGTAAGCAAGTGTTAAAGAGCAGAAATACCAGTACGCATATGAAAAGGTTCTAAACATCATTAGATAAAAGCAAATGAGTATTTAGACCACAACTGGAGATTCCTAAACCTCTACTAAACCAGCTAACATTAAAAGGACTGACAATACTAAGTGTTATTAAGTTAGAGCAATAGGGAAAAAAAAAAAAAGAAAGAGCAATAGGAACTACAGTGGTGGGATTTTAAACTGGTATACCAACAACTTGGGATCTGTTCGGCAGTATCTACCAAAACCAATGTATATAGTATATGTATCTGCATATACTATAACCTAGCAATTCCACTTCTGGTTGTATACCGAACGACACCTATTAAAAGGATCCTGACAACTTTCTTTCATCTTTCATTCATTCTTTCATCTCAGGGTCCTGGGATCAAGGCCAGCACCCAGCTCCCTGCCCAGCAGGAAGCCTGCTTCTCCCTCTCCCCCTGCTTGTGTTCCCTCTCTCTGTGTCTGTTAAATAAATAAATAAAATATTAAAAAAAAAAGAAGAAGAAGAACGAATAAATAAATAAAATTTAAAAAGTAAAAATTTATACTATGCAAGCCACTTGAAAAATAATGTCAAACTTCCTTTGGGAATCTAAGGCACTGGTTCTCAAAGTGTGGTCCACTGAGACCTTTTCAGGAGATCCAAAAGGTAAAACTGTTTTCATAATAAGAAGACTTCACTTGCTTCTGTTAGGGTCATTCCCTCTTCAGCATACAGTGGAGTTCTGGCAAAGGCTACATGATGTATGCTATCACAAGAGATTAAGGGTAGAAACTAGCTTCCTTCTATTACACCAAACATGAGATGCTTGCAAAAATGTAGGAGAATGCAAAGCTGCTTACTGATTTTTGTTTTCTTGGAAAAGCTATTTTTCATGAAAGTATTATTTACATTAACATACAAAGGGTTTGGGGCACCTGGGTGGCCCAGTTGGTCAAGCATCTGCCTTTAGCTCTGGTCATGATCTTGAGGTCCTGGGATGGAGCCCCATGTTGGGCTCCCTGCTCAGTGGAGAGCCTGCTTCTCTCTCTCCCTCTGCAACACACCTCTTGTTCTCACCTGCTTCTCTCAAATAAATAAAATCTTTTAAACAAAAAAAACATGCAATTAGTTTTACTTTCAAACACATACACAGGTTTAAAAATTTTTTTTCCCATTTTGAGGGCACCTGGGTGGCTCAGTGGGTTAAAGCCTCTGCCTTCGGCTCAGGTCATGATCCGTGGGTCCTGGGATCGAGCCCCATTATAGGGCTCTCTGCTCAGCAGGGAGCCTGCTTCCTCCTCCTCTCTCTCCGCCTGCCTCTCTGCCTACTTGTGATCTCTATCTGTCAAATAAATAAATAAAATCTTAAAAAAATTTTTTTTCCCATTTACCTTCCAAAATAGTAAACATCAAAGGATATTAACTTGACATAAACAAATGCTCTTTGAGGCCTCAATAATTATAAAGGGGGCCTAAGAGCTTACTCCTAAGAGCAGTAAGTTTGAGAATGATTGGCCTAATGATATACAATGAAAATAATGAATTAAAAAAAAATAATGAATTTCTTTTGCTACTTCTCTTGTAGTGATGAAAAATAAGGTATCAACATTTTCTCTGAAACCATCTGCACCAGACAAACCACTGCTACTCTATTTATCTGCATACTTCATTCTCAATTTAAAAAAAACTTCTCCCAAATATTATTTTCCCTGGCTGGCTACATCATTTTTTAACAGCAGCGTGTCCTTAAAGCTTAAGCTAGACTTCAGATTAAAACTTAACCAAACTTTAGGCTGCTCTGCCAGCAAAGAAATTATATCCTGGCTACCAACTCTGTGCTCCCTAAATTCACACTACAAGCTGTTGGCCAAGCACAATTAGCCCATAAGAATCTAAGTAAAACAAAGCCCTCCAGAAAAATCCAGACACACAGACACAGAAAGGAAAAACAAGTTAAAGGCAACATTCAAATTATTTTCTTATCCCTCCCTTTACTTCTCAACCCAAATCCAACAACTCCTGAATCTATTAACTCTTTTTTTACCTTTCCCATTTTCCTTTACTTGAAAATCTTTCTTCTCTGGAATCCATACATCTCTAGGGATAAAGATAAAGTTTATTAACTCAAAAAAAAAAAGTGGTAGCTTAAGTCATCTCTTTTAAAGAGTAATGAGGACCCAAGAATTAAGTGATTAACAGAGAGCAGGATAAATGGAACTAAAACAGAGCCCTTTTAATCGAAGTCTAGTACCCTTCCACTGACTACACCATTTTCAATTCAAATACGAATGCTGTACACAAAAAAACCTCCAAACTAGGAGCGATGGAATTAATGCAATTATTTAAATAGTACGATTATTATTCTACCTTTATGTATCAATCTAATTTAAAAGCTGTAAAATAATGCCTATACAACAAACCATGGTGAGCCAACAGTTAACAGTCTCTGGATACCAAATTCTAGTCCCCCACATTTTAAGGGAGGGAGGAGGTAAGAAAGCCATGTGCTCTGATAATCCACTGTTTAAGTAACAGAGCCACACTGGGAAAAAGTCATTCTATAACCCAAATTCCTCTCTATGACCTTTCAAGACATATCAACAGTCAGAAGCTCTCAAGTGAAGATATGAAGTTGGGAATGGGGGAAGAGCTGAAGACATTAAAGGTGCTTTGCTTTCCAGCTCAACACACCCTTCAATGATGGAAGCCAAAGTCAAATTAGCAGGAACTCCCTCATTCAAGGGAAGTCCCAGGTAGCTCACTTTCTTTACTCCATTCCCTTAGCCAGTGTTAAAAATATTGCCTCAAATTCTCTCTGCTCCCCAACTCTCCTCTGACATGTCTGCCACAGTGCCATTAGAATTATCTTTCAAAAACACAAACCCAATAATCTCTCACTTTAACTTAAAGGTCCAGCTCATTACCCTAAAAACAAAACAGAAGGGCCCTAATGTGGCACCCAAATTCGTCCCTTGTGATCTAGCCTCACCTCCCACAATCCCTTCCCTCCCAATTATCTCCAATGCTCCTTCTATAGTCTACTACTAACTTTTCTCTAAAACACTGCAGTTTCACTTCCATTCCTCCACTTCAAGTAGTGGTTCTTAAATTTTGTTTCCAGGACACAGATGGCAATGTCTCGAAATATTTTTAGTTATCAAAATGGGGGGAGGGGAAGAGGTACTACTGGCACCTTGTTGGTAGAGGCCAGAAAGGAACAGGACAGCACCCCATACCACAAAGAATCATCTGGCTTCCAGTGTCAATACTGTTAAGATTAAAAACCCTGATCTTGGGGTGCCTGGGTGGCTCAGTGGGTTAAAGCCTCTGCCTTCAGCTCAGGTCATGATCCTGGGGTCCTGGGATCGAGTCCCACATCTCTCTCTGCCTGCCTCTCGCCTACTTGTGATCTCTCTCTCTGTCAAATAAAATCTTTAAAAAATAAATAAATAAATAAATAAATAAAAATAAAAACCCTGATCTTGGGGTGCCTGGGTGGCTCAATTGGTTAAGCATCTGACTCTCGATTTCAGCTCAGGTTGTGATCTCAGGGTCTTGAGATGGAGGCCCACATAGCGCTCCACACTCTGCGGAGCCTGCTTGATACTCACTCCCCTACTCTCTGCCATTCCTCCCAACTCCCACTCCCCTGTCCCTCCGTGTGTGCACGTAGGTACCCTAAAACAAAACAAAAACCAACAAACCAACCCTGATCTCAAGTTGCTCCCTCTGCCCAGAAGTCCCTGCTCTAATTCACAGGGCCACCAAAAGAGCACACTTTCAGCAAACCTCACTCAATCTCAAATTAAAATGATTTCTGCATCTCTTCTACTACTACATTTTTCACACCTCTATGTAACATAGCACTTACCACATGTATAATTAATTGCCTAACTTGCTAGACAATAAAGCTTGTAAGTAAGAATTAATCACCTTTGTATCCCTTGCACCAGTATGGTATTAAATTAATGAATTCAATTGTTTTAAGAAAGCAATCACCCAATCCAAAGCCTTCACTTTACGATTTCATGAAGGTTAAGAACTTGCTCACTAGTTGGTAAAGAAATTACAACTGTAATCTACGCCTTTGACTAAGATTAGAGCTCTTTACTACCTACTATACCACTCTCTCAATCAGGCTGAGGGAGGTTTGGACCACCTACAAAAGACAGTTCAGACTTAACTGAGCCTCCGGAACTTCCAGAGCCACCTTTCAGGGGCTTTATCTGAAGAAACACAAATAGTAAATAAAGTAAGTTAAGACCAAAAGAAAAGCACAGGAAAAATGCTACCAGAATTCAGAGAAAGTAAAGACCTATTTCCAACTAAAGAAAATACTCCAGGGGTGCCTGGGTGGCTCCTAAGCCTCTGCCTTCAGCTCAGGTCATGATCTCGGGGTCCTGGGATGGAGCCCCCACATGGGGCTCTCTGCTCAGTGGGGAGCCTGCTTCCCCCCTCAACCTGCCTGTCTCTCTGCCTACTTGTGATCTCTGTCAAATAAATAAGATCTTAAAAAAAAAGAAAAGAAAATACTTCATGAATATAGCTTGTAAGCTAGACATTGCAGGCTAGCCATAAAGGGGAGAGATGGAGCTCCAAGAAGTAAAACCATGGGAATAGGAAAGGCTGGGCCATCCACATCAAGTATGGATTGATTAGATGGGAGAACAAGAAATCACCGTGGAAAAGCAGCCTGGAATTATGTCAGAATGACCTCGTTTGGATAGAGCTTCCATGGTATATTCTAGGCAGTATTTTGGTATTTTTAAGTAAGTTCTACATGCAACATGAGGCTTGAACTAACGACCCTGAGATCAAGAGGTGCATGTTCCACCAACTGAGCCAGTAAAGTGCCCCAATTCTGAGGAGTATTTGGAGAAAGCAGGAAGAGATGAGGGACACGATTCCTGTGGCTGTGAAGATGAACAGAAGCCAAAGAATCTTGCCATTTCTCCTTTCACTGATGATTCTTCTTCCCATGATGCACTGAGAATAACTCAGGTAATGCCAGAGTAGGAGCAATTTGAGACAGCTGACATTTATATGGCTCAGATAATGACATCCAGTCAGACAAGGAATATACCTGCAGGGAATACATTAGGTTCTTCCTCCCACCCTCAGCCTGGACTTAAAATCCCTTTCACCCCAGCTCAACACACTCAAAGTCAAAAACTAACAAGAACTTTGGATAACTGATTTGTATCTACAAAGGATATAATAAACAGCTGTAAACATACTGATTAAATACGAGTAAATGAATTTTTCTGCAATCACTTTCACAAGAGCCTAGGCAGTACCTTTCCCTTCCATACAGAACACATCCCTGAAAAAGTGATAGAAATTAAATATTCTAAAGCCAAACAATAGATTCACATGTTCCTAGAGCTTTTTCCAACTATTATAAAATCCCTAATTACACCTCACCTTTCACATATAAGCTTTACTACACATTTGCCATACTTAATTTCCTGTGTCAGTGTTATTTCATCCACCACTGAACAAAGTCAACCAACATAACAAATGAGAACAACCTACCCAGTAATGTTAAAGACTTATATCCCTAATCAGTTCCCTATCTCAAGGGTATTAAGTTTGGAGCCTCCGGCTGATACAAAGAATAGGAAACTCCTAAAAAGGATATTGAAGAAATAAAATAACAGAAGTGTGAAAGAATAAAGAGTGTATGGAGAATTGGGAGAGTCAAGCAAATGAAAGATGGGGGGGATAAAGAAAAAAATGGTGGGAAACTGAGTTACAAAGTTATGTGAAAATCAACTTCTTAATGAAAGTTTACAGCAGTGTTTACAAATGCAGTAGCTGAAAGGGGAGCAGGCAAGGGAAGAGGGACATGAAAACCGTCTCCTACACAGGATGAACAAATGGCACACACCCAAGGCCTGAGACAGGAGTAAGTGGAGGCAGAGGACAGCAGACACGAGGATACATGACTTGGTGAATTACGTAACTGGTGAGAACTTTTAATTTAACACACATTTAAATAATATGGTTGCTTCTACAAGATAGAATTATTGGAGGTGGGGTTTGCATTTTCTTTTTCCTTTTATTCCTATGTGCTACCCAAACATTTTAACAGAATACATTAATTTCATAATCAGATGAAAAATTATAAAGTATATAGCATCTTTAGAAAGCTTTCCATCAAATAACAGATTGGTTTAAGTATTCAAAAGTAGGCTTGGGGGGGAGGGGTGTCTGGGTGGCTCAGGTCATGATCCCAATGGTCTGAGATTGAGCCCCACATCGGGCACCCTGCTCAGCAAGGTTGCTGCTTTTCCCTCTGCCACTCCCCCTGTTCATGCTCTCTCTTTCTCTCTCCCTCTCTCCATCAAATAAATAAATAAAATCTTTAAAAAATAAAAATAAGCTTTGGGGGTGTCTGGGTGGCTCAGTGGGTTAAAGCCTCTGCCGTCAGCTCAGGTCATGATCCCAGGGTCCTGGGATTGAGCCCCGCATCAGACTCTCTGCTCAGCAGGAAGCCGGCTTCCCTTCTCTCTCTGCCTGCCTCTCTGCCTACTTGTGATCTCTGTCTGTCAAATAAATAAAATATTTTAAAAAACAAATAAGCTTTGGTAATCTGAAAAATTTATACAAAACATTATCCCCTAAAACATCAAATTAATGAAATATTTTTTATAATGTTTCCTTCCAATTTAGCTTTCCTTTAATGAATATCAAATACCACCACCCTGCTTTCCAAATGGTGCTTTTTGTTTCATAGACTCTAGCTATAAAGGGTTTGTGGAAACTGATTTTTAAAAAAAAGATTTTATTTAGGGGCACCCAGGTTGCTCAGTGGGTTGGAGCCTCTGCCTTCAGCTCAGGTCATGATCCCAGCGTCCTGGGATGGAGCCCCATATCGAGCTGCGCATCAGGCTCTCTGCTCTGCAGGGAGCCTGCTTCCCTGCCTATTTATGATCTCTGTCAAATAAACAAATAAAATCTTAAAAAAAAAAAAAAAAGATTTTATTTATTTGAGAGAGAGTGTTGTGTGTGAATGTGAGCAGAGGGAGGGGCAGAGGGACAAGCCGAATCCCCGCTGAGTGGGGAGCCAACTCAAGGCTCAATTCTAGGCCCCCGGGGATCATGACCTAAGCCAAAATCAGACACTTAACCACCTGGGTCACCCAGGTGCCCCAGAAACTGATTTTTAAACTCACTCTAACCAGTATATATGACAGGAACAATTCTGTTTTGCCCACCTTATATCTCTGTTATCTGGCACAATACCTAGAACATAATAACCATTTAACATGTGTGCAGAATTTAAAATCAAGTACGAAATACAAAGGATTCAAGTAAAATAAGACAAAATGGTAAGCCTGAAGAAAGGTAAAATATGCTGGAATTCATCTCTAAGCCAGTAATTCTCCAAAGGTAGTTCCATACTTGGAAACTTGTCAGAAATACACACACTTGAGCCCCATCCCATACTTACTGAATCAAACTCAGGGGGCAGGACCTAGAAACCTGTTTTAACAAGCCCTCCAGGTTTTAGAACCTTGCCCTAAACCAGGGCTGGCAAATTATGTTCACAGACCAGGGGCGCCTGGGTGGCTCAGTGGGTTAAAGCCTCTGCCTTCGGCTCAGGTCATGGTCCCAGCGTCCTGGGATCGAGCCCCACATCAGGCTCTCTGCTCAGCGGGGAGCCTGCTTCCTCCTCTCTCTCTGCCTGCCTCTCTGCCTACTTGTGATCTCTCTCTGTCAAAAAAATAAAATTCTTAAAAAAAAAAAAAAATTATGTTCACAGACCAAATCCAACCTCCTGTTTTTATATAGCCCACAAGCTGAGAATGCATTTCACACAGGAATATTTACAACCAATTTAATGACAGGGAACACTAACTTTAAATCCTCCATTAGGCCCCAAAACAAAACAAAACAAAAACCCACTATTTATGAGCCCTCCCATTCTATTCTTATTAGACCCAAATTACAAATAATTGCACCATCATATTTTGAATTTCACCCACAGAATATTGACCCAATAATCTTAATTTCTCCTCTTAGCACACAAAACCTAAAACATTTCTGATCTGGTTTTTTACTGAGAAGTCTGCTGATCCCTAATTTGTATTGGGAGGTATTATCAAGGAAAACAACCAAATCTTTATACACTACCTTGATCAGGGGCAAAATACTCTGTTAGACACAACATGGGTCTAATGCCATGTAGTAATTTCCATTCTTTCTGCTGTCTGAGTAGACGTGCTCAGTTCTTAGAAATAACCAAATGAGAGAAAAGACCACAAGAGAGATCTAACAACCTAAACTCAGAATAAAAACACCAAAGTCGGTAGGAAGGAAATTGGCATAAATAGGAGAGGAAAGGGAGTTGTCTTCTCCTACTCCCTTTTTTTTTTCTTTCCATCTAAATTTTCTTCTCTTCCTACTTCATAGGCTCTGCAACCAAGGATGGGATCCAAGACAACCAGCTCAAACTCATGCCAAGGAAAACAATTCCTCTAATAATGGCTGGCCAATCAATATGGGTCTGAAGTGTTCAAAACTTCTATGATTGATCAGTTACAGAAAGATAAACTGAAAGAAGCCCAAACGTGATGATACATCAATTTTGTATGCAGTTCTAGGTATTGGGAGTCAGATATTCCTCCAGATTTTGCCATTCAGGCAGTTATTATAAAGAGTATTATTATTCTATATGCTCTGTTAATACACGAAGGTAAAGGACAGAACTGCTGACCTTATTACCCATTAACCATCATCAGAGAGAAATTTAAGTGTGAATTTTAGGACAGTGACTACAAAGGTAATAGAAATCAAAGAAGAGTTACCGTGCCTTATTAAATATGGAAAGAGCTTCATGCAGAACGTAGTCTATGTACACTACCTTAGTCAAGTTACTTCAGCAGCTTTTAAAGCCATGCTCTTCATCTGAAAAACGAGGAGTTTGAGGTCTAAGACTCCCTCCAGGACTGCTCATCATAAAACAACTATCAGGGCGCCTGGGTGGCTCAGTCAGTCAAGCTTCTGCCTTCGGATCAGGTCATGATCCTAGGGTCCTGGGATGGAGTCCCACATAAGGCTCCCTGCTCAGTGGGGAGTCTGCTTCCCCCTCACCCTCTCCCCCTCCTCCCTGCTCGTGCTCTCTCTCACTCAAATAGACAAAATCTTCTAAAATAAATAAATAAAATGAATAAAAAAGACAATTATCAGATCAATTAAGTAACTCCAAGTAATAAAGAGAATTAGAAAAAAAGAAAAAAAATAGAGAAATCATACTCACAAAGAATGTAATATGGTGAATTGACTATTCATCCAACAAATAATTACTGCATACCTATGTGCCAGGCACTTCCTAGGTACTAGAGATATGATCAGTGACAGGATCTTGAGTCTGATAAGATGAATGCCACAAATCTAAAATTTGGAGGACAAAAACCAAAGCATCTAAACATAGTAAGTGAAACAAACAAACAAAAAAACACCAATAGCATAGAGGTAACTGACAGAGCACCAATACAAAAAAAGGAATGGCAAGAGGAAGGGTTGAACAGCACAGTATGTAATTCCTGGCCAAAAATTAAAAGCATTACAAGTACAGCTATTCTTAAACTCAATATGCAAGAATTCGCATACTGTACTTGACATTTGTACTCACTGGAGAAGAATGGAGATAGAATGAAATTCTATTTAAAAGAAACTGAAAGATAAAAGGAAAATTCCATTGGATTATACCATAATTAGGTATATTTTTATAACAAAATTCAGTCTCCCCATCTATGAGGCACAATAAAGAATGACAAAATCAGAGCTAAGAAAGACTTTAAACAATCAGCCAGTCCAATGCTCTTCACTTCATACAACATAAGCTTCTATATAATAGCAATCTCTAGAAAAGGACCTGGCATATAGCAGATGCCCAATAAATATTTGCGGAATGGATTAAAAGCAAACCAATGTCTTAAAACAGGTATTAATAAGCTAGTATTAGAGCTGGAGCCTTGACTCCCAAGAAGGTGCTCAGTAAGAAATAATGAATTTGGGGGTGTTTGTGTCTGTGTGTATACATGAAACTCTGGAATCCTGGTCTCTCCCAACTATTAATCTAGCTTCTAAACTTTTTGCTACCTTGTGTCTGGAATTTTTTTTTTAATTTTTTTTTATTTATTTGACAGAGATAGAGAGAGAAGCGCAAGTAGACAGAGCAGCAGGCAGAGGGAAAGGGAGAAGCAGGCTCTCCACTGAGCAGGGAGCCAGATGCGGGGACGGATCCCAGGATTCTGGGATCATGACCTGAGCGGAAAGCAGCCACTTAAACAACTGAGCCACCCAGGTGCCCCTGGAATTTTTGACAGTGTGAGTGGCAAAACTAAACTCAAATGAGACTATTACTGCCTAATGATAAGACACAAAACTCAAAGATCTCAGCTCTTCTCTTTTCCTCAAATGAAGTGCAAAGAACCCCCTAGCTGGACATCAGAAATATTTTTTGAGTTTTTTAAATGCCTAGTTTCTACCCCAAAATAACTCAATCATAATTTCCAGAGCATAAGACCTAGAAAAATACCCCTTTTTTTGGGGGGGGGAGGATTTTTGGAAAAGCTCTACAGGTGATTCTGATACACAGCTGAGGTAGAAAATCATTGTTAGACAGGAGCTGGAAATAGAACTAAAAACCCTTATAGAATACTTGTGTAGTGTGTACATGCATACCGAAGCCCACAAGACTAGAACATGCACGTATGAAGAACAAATTTAGGAAAGTATCTTAACAGTGTACTTTTTCACTTCTTATTCCTTAAAAGTATATTTACATTGGTCATATTTACATTTACATTCAACAGTAAAAATTGAATGATTAATTCAAACACCAATAAACATAAGTATCAAAAGTTCCATAAAGTCTTCTTTTCCTTTTCATACTTTATACCATAGAAAATAAGATTACAATGAGCATTAAAAGAAAGATCTTTGAGATCCTGTGCTGCATTAAGAAAGTTCCTAGATTCCGCATTAGCAGGCTTTCTCCCCAGCCTCAATACAGAATTTAACACAACGGACCAAGAGAATTAAGAGAAATAAACACCAAATAAAGGCGTTTAATGCTATTTCCTTTATTCCATTAAACTGATACTATGAAAACACAAAAGGAGACCTCTAGTTTTGAAAACGTTTTGTAAAAATTACACTGATTTTAAACCAAGCTAAATAAGACTCAGTATTTTCAAATTGAGATAATAGAAGCTCACATGATACTAAGTGTTCATTTATGAGACGACTTAAATAAATTACTGGGAGACAAATGCCTGGATTTTACATCTTTTAGGAACGTTATGTTGCCTAACATTATTTTAGTCATAAACACACCCACCAACTAAACTATCAACCAGAACATGTTGGGAGACATATGGAAGAGGAAGAACCTACTTGCTGCAAAGCTTTTAACACCTCCCTGGCTAACTAACTTATTTCCCAAGTTGCAGATAATTGTCATATTTTTATTAAAATTTTCATCTAAAGCTAATCTGGTTCAGGAAACAGATGAAAGTTCCAAATGTTTTTTAAAAATAGTGATCAGTCTCATTTCTTTAATGTGGCACCGTAGCTGAAACACCACTGGTTGACAGACCTCAATCCCTCACCTCTATGATGGAGACGACATTATTTATGCTGATAATTGAAAACAGTTGAGGGAAAAAAAAAATCCATCTTCTTATTTAAATGCTTGAAAGTTCAATAAGAACATGCTAAGAGCATTAACAGTGGTATTCAACTCTGACTGCATGAAAATTATCCACAATGGTTTTAACATAAACCTTTGCCCAAGACCCCTATCAGACCTAATCAGTATCAGAGAGTGAGATCCAGTATTTTTCCTCCCCCCACCTAAACTCCCTTAAGTGATTCTAAAGTGCAGTCAGGTTTGAGGGTTAACACATTAACCCCTTTCCCAAACATTAACGTTGGACCCTATACTAAGACAAGAACTTAGCAACAAACAGGGCAGCTTTCAAAAATAAAACTCAAAAAACAAAAACAAAAAAGGAGGGGGAAACTAAAATCTCCCCCCTCTCAATTTTTAGGGGGGGAAAAAAAAGTATCAAGATTCGGAAAACGTACCAGCAAGAGGGGATATATAATGCAGGCTATTATGAAACCATCACATTATTTTAGAATTCAAACGCAAAACAAACAAAACAGGACAAAACAAAACAACCTCACCAAAAAACAAACACAACTAGCTCAAGAACCACAGAATAAGATCCTTTCCCAAAGTGCCCAAAAGAGTTACAAGAAGACTGATCTTTAACACACACCCCCATATATTTTGAACAACCTTCCTTAACCTAATTTAAACAAAGACTGGTTCCAATATTAAAAATTCTAGAAATATAAAAACTTCATTAAAGTTAACCTTATAAAAGTAAACTGAAAGAATGCTTGCTTGTGTCCAACTAATCAAGAACTTGACTAACAAATTCATGACAAATATCCATTTTAAAAAGCTATAAACAGCATTATTAATACCATCTGAAAAAAAATTATCTTTGAAGAGACATCGACGAAATCCCTCATCTTCTTGAGATGTCAGAATATTTATTTCAAGATCCTGGAAGAAAAAAAGATCCAGAGTAAATCCTACTTGAGCATTCCATCAATAAAACAAGAGGAGTATGGAACACCAACAAGGGATTACAATAATTTGGTGAAAGGTAAACTCTGCCCTTCAAAGAACTTTCTGAAGGATTTAGATTCTCACATGTACTGTTCTTGCCGTTATTCAATCCCTCCAGAAATTCTTCCTCTCAGAAACTATCAAGGTCAGCAAACAAAAGGAAGAAATGGCATGAGAACATTAAAATAACACATTAAAAATTCCAAGTTAAATGTCCGTACAAAAAATACAGGAAAAAGGGTAGGGGGAAAATATCCGTATACTCCAAATGTCTTGTTTTTAAAAATAAAGAAAACAAAACATAACAAACATTTTTTGAGTTCACCTTTGGGAACACCAATTTCAAATACTTCTATTTTTCCCTCCACGCAGACACTGGAACAATAAAGCTTAATCTTTAAGAACTTGAGAGGCATTTACTGAAACCAAAATGGCAGCCCACTGAATCAGTAGACCAGGGAGATCTAAAGGAGAGTTTGCAGCCTCTATTTTTAAATTCAAGTGTACGGATTAAGAAAGCCAACGAGTCCTTACTATATAATCACTCAGAGTAGATAATGAGCTCCAAGAGAGGGTTAAGTACCTGCGGAAAAGTTTCCTAATCAATAAATACAGCCCAGATTCTTCCTCAGAAGTGAAGGTATACAAACGTTATGTAGATTTAGGAGGCTCCTGAGTTTCCAGGTAAAAGACAGCTACAAGGATTTCCCTCACCCCAAATATGGCACGAATACTTAAAACCACAACTCGCTCAGTTCAATTCTAAGACAATCCGAAGAAATTACACACACCTGTAAACTGCACGGTGGAAAATCCAATTAAGGTTATAACCATGTAACTTTCAAAAAATATGCATAGTTTAAGCAGGTTCCATTGGAAATCTTAAATTCCCATATAAGTTCTAGTCCCCACAGAAGTCCCTACCAAGATTACGTATACACCTGCTCCGTAACTCTCAGTATTTCACAATGAATGAAAAATAAACAATTTCTGGAACCCGAAGCCTCGTACCACAGGAACCTAGAGGGCTCATTATCACCAAGCTCGCAGAGGCTAATATTTTTGCAGATAAACAGTTAAAAATAGAAAGGTGGTGGGTCCAAGCTAGGTGGGAGGCGATTTCTGCATCAAAACAGCTTTCGCGGCTTTGGCCCTCAGCAAATGAAAGGGGACGACGGAGGTGTAGGGGACCGATAACCCGGCTTAGGCTCTCGGTCCAGAGGGCCGAGAAGAAGCTGACGGTTATCGCGGGAGGGTGGGGGGAAAGCGGACAAGTCGTCGGGCCTGATAGCCAGGCGTAGCCGAGCGGAGGCCTAGCTGTGCTGCTCCAAATCACTCCACCTCAGTAATGGCGTTTGGTGTCAAGTGGAACTAAACTGGGGAGGAGAGCGGCCTCGAGTCTGCCGAGAGCCCCGTTTCAAGGCCGAGGGCCGGGGGCGACTAGCCCCCGCCGCCGACCCGGCCCCCGGGCGCCGATGCGGGGGCTGCACGCCGGGCGGCGAGACTCCATCCTCCTACTCGGCCCCAGACAGGACTGGAAGGGGGAGGAGGGGGAGGGACGAAGCCGTCAGCCATTTTCCCTTACAGTCCAAAACACACAGCCACGCTCCCGGGACGCCGGCTCGGCACCGAGCGGAGTCCCGCGCCCCTACCCGCGCCGCGCGCGCTCGCCCACCCCGAGGCGGGGGTGGGGTGGGGAGGGGGGGCCGGGGAGTCCCCGGCCCAGTCAGCGGCCCGCCGAGAGAGGAACCGTGGGCTCGCACACCCCCCTCGCCGTCCTCCCCTCAGATCCAGCTGTTGGCCCCGGAGAAGCGCCTTGTCCCGGCGCGGCCCGGCTACTCACCGCACGACCCGGGCGTTTTCTCCTCAGAAGCAGGGCACGCGGAAGCAGCTGGCAGCTGCAAGACTCAGTCCCAGGACAAGGCCGACCCTGGGTGCATCCCAAGCCCGGGGGTGACTGGCGACAAAGTGTGTCGAGAGGCTGCGGGCGTCAAGACCAGGAAGCTGCACGGGGGCGCCGGAATTCGCTGCTCGCCGCGCCCGCCCTGCAGCAACGGTGGCCGCGGCCGCCTCCTCCTCCTCAGCCAGCGGCGGCGGCCTCTTCCCTCTTCTCCCCTCGGGCCGGGGCTCTAACTGAGCTCAGACGGGCTCCGGGCGGTGCGTTTCTCCTGCGTCACCTCTTCCCGCTCCTCCTCCTGCAGTGGCGGCTTCACCTTCTCGTGGTCGCCGCCTCTGTCCCCACTCCGGGCCTGGTCGCTTTGCTGCGGCTCGCTCCTCGCTCCCGGCGCCGACCGGAGCACCGAGGGCTGAGGCGGCCGCCTCCCGGGAGAGAGGCGGCAGCGGCGGGCTCCCGCGAGGCCTGAGAGCTGAGCAACGCGGGGAGGGGCTCCGCGCGGCAGAGGCCCGGACGGGCCGGGTGCTGTGAGGTTGCGGCTCCGACAACCGCGGAGACTAGCTTCCGCAGCCGCGGACGCCCGTCCTCGCCAATATGGCGGATCCGGCAAACCAAAAAAAAAAAAAAAGAAAAAAAAAAAAGAAAAGAAAAAAAAAAAACGCCCGGCCACTGGCGGCGGCGGTAGCGGCGGCGGCAGCAGCACTGGCGGCGGCGCAGACTCCCACTAACCCCAGCGCCGCCCAAAGCCGTGAGGATCCCCCGCCCCCATCTAGCCCCGCCCCTCACAAGGCCCGCCCCCTGCCCCTCCTCCTTCGTCTCCTCCTCCCCCCTACCCCCCCCTCTCGCTCAGCTGCTCCTTCTGCTCCCTTCTCCGACACCCCCGGCCGTCGAGCCAGGGAGAGTTGCGCGTGCTACCAGGGAAGCCGGGCCAGGCGCGAGGCGCTTGGAACCCGGAGAACTGGAGTGGGGGAGGGGAACACAATGCGGTACAGATTGTTCACGCAGTACGGTGTCTTTCCGTCGGCCCCTCGGGGATCGCGCTACGTTCCAAACCCCTCATATCAGGAGCGATGTGAGAACAGAGGTGACACGAGGACAAGGAAAAGTGGGGGAAGGGAGATCCGGAAGGATCTGGCATACCACGGCGGAGAAGGAGCTGGGAGATCTGGCAGTGTGTGGCCAGGAAAGGGTTAATCGCGCAAACCGCAGCTGCGTCGCTCAGAGTTTGACTTGGGCCGCTTGTTTTTGTTCCATTGTGAACCGTGGCCCCGGCGGCGAGTGCCCGGATGATGACGTCACCAATCTCCCCCCCTTTTCCGGGATTGTGGGGGGAGGGGTAGCGGAAAGACAAGATCTTGAGACCACGCGCTGGGCGGTCTCACCCGCGGTGCGTGGGGGTCCCGGGGGCAGAGCTGACCCGCGTCACTTGGCCCGTGAGCCAGCCAGGCCCGTTGGGCGGGTACCTTGGGGGTGGCAGCAGTGCCAGGTCTCCAGGGCCTGGCCACCTGCTCCTTGCCGATAGAGGGAAGGTGTGGCTATCTCCTGCGGGGTGGGAGGGGGGTTACGTGGAGGTTTGGGGGAACCTCCCCCCCCCTCCCCTATAAAGCAAGTGCTCTGAGAAATTCATTCGCTTGATCCTGCAGCTTCAGTACCTGTAAGCGCCTGGGCTTCCTCACAACCTTACTGTGACCGACCACCCTTTGAGCACAGGAGCCCTTAGAACAGCAAAGAAAGTACTATAAAGTGCCATGGAAGGCACAGCGACAAAACAGTACTGAACAGCAATATTAGGTTCTTTTGCCAAATCAATACAACTAACATAACACAATTTTTTAAAAAAAGTGTTAGAATCGACAAAGGCCTTAAGAACCCACTACATGCACCATGTATGTCATGGCCTATTTTCTACATGTTTATATTCCAAAGTAAAGGTTATCAGGCTAATTTCAAATAAAATGGTGTGCTTCGATCAATTCTATATAGTCTACCTCTGAGACCAAATGAGAAAAGAAATGCGGTTCCTAATCTACCACATTTCCTTCTGACTTAAAAAAAAAGTGCTTTTGGACACTAAATGCAAAATTGTAGCAGACCCTTATAAAATAAGATTGTTATATTTTGTATGGAAGAGAGTTAGATTTAGTTATGCTATGTTAATCTATAACAGAGTTGTTAAAATGGAATCCAAACTAATTGGGCATGACAGTACATTACTAGTATCTTAAATTTTAAAATCATTTCTCTATGTGTTACTAAACTCATGTTTTTGCCCCAAATTATCTAACAAGGTATCCAAGAAAAAAATTCATAGCCCGAATAATTCATAGCACATTTTACCTTGTTTAAGTATTTCCATGAATGGCTTTTCTTCTCCATTAGCTTATGAGCCCCTAAATAACAGACACTACCATCTGTGTACACTGTAGGTTTATTAACCGCATGATTTTACTTAATCCTCAGAACCCTGTGAGGTAGCCAAAACTTATATTGCTATCACTAATTTTAGATAAACAGAAAGGATCAGTGATTTGCCCATGGATTGGAAAGGACAGGATTGGAAAGTGTTGAACAACCGGTCTTTTAACCCTATTGAAAGTGCACCTTTAATAAGGATGTTGGAGCACCAGGGTGGCTCAGTAGGTTGAGCCTCTGCCTTCGGCTCAGGTCCTGGTCCCGGGGTCCTGGGATGGAGCCCCACATCCCTGCTTCTCCCTCTCTCTCTGCCTGCCTCTCTGCCTACATCTGCCTACTTGTGATTTCTTTCTCTGTCAAATAAATGAATAAAGAATATTTAAAGAAAAAAAATAAGGATGTCTACCCTCACCAATTCTGTTCAACATTGCACTTGTGGTTCAAACCACAGCAAGAAAAAGAAAAGGCACACAGGTAAGAAAACAATTAAATCACTTCTATCCTCTATTTGCAGATGACATGATCTTATATATATAAACTCCTGGGAAATCTACTATAGAACACTATTATAGCTAATAAATGAGTTTGGCAAAGTTTGCAGGATTTAAGATCAATAATAAAAAAGATTATATTTTTATTTATTTATTTATTTGACAGAGAAAGAGAGATCACAAGTAGGCAGAGAGGCAGACAGAAGCAGGCTCCCTGCTGAGGCGAGAGCCCGATGTGGGGATCAATCCCAGGATCCTGAGACTATGACCTAAGTAGAAGGCAGAGGCTTAACCAACTGAGCCACCCAGGTGCCCCCCATGTATTTTTATATACTAGCAATAAACAATCTGAAAATGAAGTTAAGAAAACAATTCTATTACATCATGACATCAAAAAGCATAAAACTGTAGTGAATGAATTTAACAAAAGAACTTAACAAAAGAAATCCAAGATTTGTACAATGAAAACTACAAAACAGGGGCGCCTGGGTGGCTCAGTGGGTTAAAGCCTCTGCCTTCGTCCCAGGTCCTGATCCAAGGGTCCTGGGATCGAGCCCCGCGTCGGGCTCTCTGCTCTTCAGAGAGCCTGCTTCCTCCTCTCTCTCTGCCTGTGTCTCTACCTACTTGTGATCTCTGTCTGTCAAATTAAAAAAAAAAAAAAAAAGAAAGAAAAAGAAAACTACAAAACAACATTAGAAGAAATTAAAGATGACCAAAATAAATTGAAAAACAGCTCATGTTCAAGGATTAGAAGATTTAGTTTTGTTAAAATAGCAGCACATCCCCCAAGTTGATCTTCATAATGAACCCAATCCCTATCAAAATCCCAGCAGGCTCTTTTTGCAATAAGCACATGGAAACATGCTCAACATCACCAGTCTTGAGGGAAATGCAAATCAAAACCACAATGAGATACCACTTCACACCCATTAGAATGGCTATAATTAAAAAAAAGAAAAGGGAAAATAGAAAGTGCTGGCAAGGAAATGGAGAAATTGGAACACTTGTGTTCTGCTAGTGGGAATGTAAAATGAGGCAGCTGCTATAGAAAAGCTTGGCAGTTCCCCACAACCTAAACATAAAATCACCCTATGGACCAGCAATTCCACTCCTAACTATAGACCCAATATAGAACGAGAATTGAAAGCAGGGACTCAGATACTTGTTCATCCTTGTTCATGGCAGCACTATTCACAACAGCCATCATGTGGAAACAGCTGAAATGTTCACTAACAGATGAGTGGAAAAACGAGATGTAGTGCACAATGGAATATTATTCAGACTTCAAAAGGAATGAAATTCCAACACAGGCTATAACGTGAATGGACCCTGAAACATTATGCTAAATGAAAGAAGCCAGACACAAAAGGTCACATATTGTATAATTCCACTTCATAACGTATCTCAAACAAACAAATTCATGGACAGCCAGCAGAAAAGAGGTTACCAGAGGCTGGGGGAGGAGGGAATGGGGAGTCATTATTTACAGGGTAAGGTAAAGTGTTTCTGTTGGGGATGATGAAAATTTAGTTCTGGAAGTGATGGCTGCACGACACTGTGAAATGCGCTCAAAGACAATAACCAGTACCCTTAAGAATGGTTAAAATGATTACTTTTAGATTATATATATATTCTACCATAAAGCTTTAAAGAGTGGGAAAAAATTCACTTTCATATGTTTTAGCCTATAAATGACACTCCCACCAGCAGTTCTAGAGGGAAATTCATCTATCAGGTCAAACTCACCAGCAACTCACTCTTTCCTATGCTCTGTGAAGCTACCGTTGAGCACTGTGGCTCCCAAGGTGGGTGTGGCCTACAGGACAGCCCACTTTTGACACCTTCCACTCAGTTAATGTCCTAGGCACTAAATAGTTTTAAGTTGAAAGAATAGGTTCAATGCCATAGTGCAAGCTCCTTAAAGTCCATATCCTCCAGGCCTTCCTTCTCACTTCCTTTGTTTTGGTTTCTTACTCTTTTTAAAAAATATTTATTTATTTGAGAGAGAACTGCGCATGCAAAAGGGCAGGGGGAGGGTCTAAGGAAGAGGGAGAGAAAATCCCAAGCAGAGTCCCTACAGAGCGAGGAGCCCCAGGTGGGGTTCAATCTCAAGACCCTGAGGTCAAGACCTGAGCAAACATTAAGAGTCCAACCCTTAACTGACTGAGCTACCCATGCACCCCTTGGTTTCTCGTTTCTAACGCCCGTCCTCCTTTAGCTTTAAAACTGTAATGTTTTACTTCCTGGTTCTATCTTGGTAGAGCAAAGCCTTATCATATTACATTTCCTCATAAAATTTCCCACTGCACTCTTATTTGCCCAACCAGAAGTGCTTAATAAGTATACTCATTGTTTACTAGGACACTTATCTTAAGGAACAGACACAAAGCAAAGAAGTCAGAGAAAGACAAATGCCATAGGATTTCACTTATATGTGTTACCTAAAAACCAAAACAAAGCAGAAACAGACCCAAAAATATGGAGAACAAACTGGTGGTTGCCAGAGGGGAGGGGGTTGAGGGTGGGGGAAAAACGGTGAAAGGGAGTGAGAGGTATAGGCTTCCAGTTATGGAAGGAAAAAGTAGAAAGTACGGGACGAAAGGCACAGCATAGGGAATACAGTCAACGGTATTGTGTTGTATGGTGACGGATTATAGCTACACTTGTAGTGAGCACAGCACATCTATAGAGTTGTCTAATCACTGTGTTGTACACCCGAAACTAAAAGAACACTGTATACCAACTGTACTTCAATTAGAACAAAAAAGGAACAGAAAACTTCTTGGATAAACTGATAATTAGTTAATACTTTCAGGGCCACACATTCCCCAATTCTAGAGACAAGGGATTGACTATTTCATACTTGTTAAAAGGTCTTCGGGATTAATGGCTAAGCTAATATAAAATTGGTTATCTGTCTCCTAGAGAAGGCTTTGTGATTTGAATGGAATGAGGGAAAGTCCCCAGTGACTTACTATCTTTCATATAAAAATGTGGTAAGGGTCGCCTAGGTGGCTTAGTTGTTTAAGAGACCAACTTGTTTTCCGGCAGGTCGTGATCACAGCAATGCGAAATCCAGCCCCGTGTTCCACTCAGTGGGAGTCTGCTTAAGATTCTCGCTCTTACTCTGCCCTTTCCCCAACTCATGAAAACCCATGCTCTCTCTCTCTCTCCAAAAAATAAATGGGTAAATACATCTTAAAAAAAAAAAAAGAAAAGTAGTCTGTCCTGCTGTGGGAGAATCTCTCTGAAACTTACCTATTCCATGCAAGGACCTGTATGCAGACGCCAGGGGATGTCTCACTGCTTTTATTCTAGGGTTTTAGAATCTCCCAGGTTTTATTTAAAATTCGAAGGATTGTGTTTTATGTATTTTTATATAAACTACCATGGGACAAAATAATCTGATCCTTTTATTTTTACTACTAGTCTGACTTATGTCATCTAGGTTTAAGAAATACTCACTTTCTCAGTTGGAGAATGACAACTATGCCTCCTTAGAAGCCTGGATCATCCTGTTATGTTTATGGCATAAGCAAGTAACCTCAGCATGAACTAGGGCTGCTGATTATGCCTCACTCATGGCCCACTGCTAGTTCTCTTGAACTCAGAGCTCCTTAAGAGTGGTATAGCTCAGCTCTGTGTGTCTGTCCCAAGGAGTCCAAATGTTCCAGGTCTTATCTAGCTAAAATATAAGCCTCATGATTTAAAATGTGAACCTGCAAAGTCCACCAGATTATCTCAACCATTTTTTTAAAAAAAATTTTATTTATCTACTTAACAGAAAGAGAGATCACAAGTAGGCAGAGAGACAGGCAGAGAGAGAGGGGGAAGCAGACTCCCTGCTCAGCAGACAGTCTGATGTGGGGCTCCATCCCAGGACCCTGAGATCATGACCTGAGCCGAAAGCAGAGGCTCAACCCACTGAGCCACCCAGGCACCCCTTCAACCATTTTTATTTTTATTTTTATTTTAAATATTTTATTTATTTATTTGAGAGAGAGTGAGAGAGAGCATGAGAGGGGAAGAGGTCAGAGGGAGAAGCAGACTCCCCATGGAGCTGGGAGCCTGATGTGGGACTTGATCCCTGAACTCCAGGATCGTGACCTGAGCCGAAGGCAGCCGCCCAACCAAATGAGCAACCCAGGCGCCCCCAACCATTTTTATAATCAAAACTGCACTGTAGGGAAGCCTGGGTGGCTCAGTGGGTTAAGCTGCTACCTTCAGCTCAGGTCATGATCTCAGGGTCCTGGAGTCCCGCATCAGGCTCCTTGCTCGGCGGGGAGTCTGCTTCTCTCTCTGCCTCTGCCTGCCACTCTGCCTGCTTGTGCTTTCTCTTCCTCTCTCTCTCTGACAAATAAATAAGCAAATAAAATCTTAAAAAAAAAATTGCACTGCAGTCACCCAGACCAACCATTTGGTAATTCAAACACCAAGTCAAAGTCTTACTACATTCTGTCCACATGGTTGCAGCCTGGTAAAAACCACAGCTCCATCCTGCTTTCTGCCTTAGCACACTCTACCTATTTTTTCTTGGTCAGCCTGGAAATTTTGTAATAACGCAAAATTTCAACAAATTTTTCCTTTTGTTAGAGTTTCTTCAAAGTCCACTCTAATGTGGAACTATTTACTGCTTATGCCAGAAAAAAAGTAATCACTATTCAGTCCAAGGTTTTGATCACCAATTTCAACATGTTTGTGGGAGGGAGGTGGTTTCCCCCCACATCACCAATTAATGATTCTTTGACACAAGCTGGGTATCCTACAATTCAATTCCGACATGACCCACCCAGAGATAGCATCACATTCTACAGGTTAAGGGACCAGTCCTACCAAAACTGCCCTTCGCTTCAGATGGCAATCACAATTCCAGGTTGTTACCTGTGCTTCTGACAAACCAGCTATAGACTGAAGGGTCCAATGACCCCCTCCCCAACCTTGGGTTATAGATTAAGGGCTCAGTTCTACAAGACTGTCCCCCCTCACCCCACTTTAGATGTCAACTACAAATCCAGGATGTCACTGGTGCTTCTGTCCAAATGGCTCTAAATCAAAGGTTCCCATGACACCGGCAGTGGGTTCCATTAATTTGCTAGAGCAAGTCACAGAACTCAGAGAAATATTTTACTTACTAGATTACTGACTCATTATAAAAGGACAAAAAACTCAAGAACAGCTAGATGAAGAGATGCATAGGGACCGGTACAGGTAAGAGGCATGGAGAGTCCACACCGTATCTAAGTGTACCATCCTCCCATATCTGCATTTGTTCACCAGCCTGGGAGCTCTCTAAAGACTCTCCTTTTAGGGTTTTTATGGAGCCTTCATTGTACAGATTGTATTGATTAACTTAATCAATGACCACTGGTGATCTGTTCAATTTCAAGTCCATCTCTACTCCCTGGAGATTTAGAGGGGTGGGAGTAACTGAAAAAGTTCTAACCCTCCAATCATGTAGTTGGTTCTCCTGGCAACCAGCCCCCATCCTTAGGTGCTCTCCAGAAGTCACCTCATTAACATATACCCAGTGGTGGCAGAAAAGGAGCTTGTTATGCATAAGAAGACACCCATTCCACTTTATGGCTCTGAAGTCATAAAGTTTCAGGAACTGTGGACAAAAGTCCAAATATTATGACAAAAGATGTTCCCACTGCTCTACTGCTCAGGAAATTTCAAGGATTTGGGGAGCTAGCTATAAGCCAAGAACCTTGGACGAAGACCAAAGACAGGAGAAACGTAGGCTTGGTCATTTACTGAGCAGGGAGCCCAATACAGGGCTCCACCCCATGATTCATGACCTGAGCAGAAATCTCAAGTGGGATCTTCAACCGACTGAGCCACCCAGGTGCCCCCGTATATGTTCTATACATATATAATTAATCTATACATATAATTACTTTATACATGTAAGATACAATAAACTGTTATTTCTCTAAATATATTCTGCAATTCAAACTCTTCACAAACACAAAGAGGTTTCTTTCAACCAAATTTGGTAAGGTTTCCAGTTTTGTTTTGTTTTTTTAAAGATTTTTATTTATTTATTTGATAGAGAGAGATTACAAGTAGGCAGAGAGGCAGGCAGAGAGAGAGGGGGAAGCAGGCTCCCTGCTGAGCAGAGAGCCCGATGTGGGGCTCCATCCCAGGACCCTGAGATCATGACCTGAGCTGAAGGCAGAGGTTTAAACCACTGAGCCACCCAGGCGCCCAGGTTTCCAGTTTTTGTTTTCATTTTTATTTGTCTTCTAAGTATTACATTTTTGTCTGCTAGAAACAGCTATTCTTTCTTGGCTCTTAGGTATGCATTTTGCCTCCTTTAATTTTTTAGGTAAAATTTACTTTTTTTAAAAAATAAAAATGTAAATGATTTGTCAACTATATTGCATCAATTTCTCCCTTCTTTTTATTTTTGGGCTCATTTCAGGACTTCTTGCTTCTTCTTGGATTGATCTAGGTAATGCAGAGGACATCACTGTTCCTGCTCTGTTTTGGGGTTTGCAGAGTCAAGTAGAGGTTTACAGAATGTGCTGTTTGTGGCTGCATTGTTCACTCGGTTTGCTCAAGAACTTGGAGAAAAACTATACTGTTTCCAAATCAGCCACTCTTTTCTGCTTTATCAAGTCCTTCAACAAACATGGGACTACATATCAAAATAGTGATTTATAATAGCTTTTCAATGTGTGCTAGGAATGCTAATGTAACAGGTGGTGTAATCAGCCTGTTTCAAGCCTAACATGGACACCAGATGCTTAAACAAAATAAAATCTGCATGTGTGTCACAAACAAAAAACATTATCGTATATGTGATATAACATTACAAAATGTCTGGCAAATGGGAAAAATTTTCCTTACGTCCATTACTAAAACCAATGACCAGTATCATTTTGGTGTATTAACCTCCAGATTTTTTTTCATATGAATACTCCTTTAAAAAATTAGAGAAATAGGGGCACCTGGGTGGCTCAGTGGATTAAGCCTCTGCCTTTGCTCAGGTCATGATCTCGGGGTTCTGAGATCAAGCCCCGCATCAGGCTCTCTGCTCAGCTGGGAGCCTGCTTTCCCCCTCTCTCTCTGCCTAACTCTCTGCCTACTTCTGATCTCTTTCTGTCAAATAAATAAATAAAAATCTTTGAAAAAATTAGAGAAATAATGTAAACGAATTTAGAAAGTTTGGAAAATTGAGAAACAAAACCACCCTTATAATGCTAAAATGTGATTGTTGTAATTTTGGTCTATTTCCCACTAATCTTTAAAAACTGTATCTCCTTTACTTATTTTGAAGAATACTAGATATATAGATACATATCCTTTTTAAAAAACAAACATTTAATCACTTCAGAGAACATTCATTCATGCTATTTATTTTCTGTACCTTGCATTTTGTCACTTAAGCTCTTATCTTGCAAATGGGGCATGTGGGTGGCTGAGTTAGGTGAGTAGCCAACTCCTGGTTTCAGCTGAGGTCATGATCTCGGAGTCTTGAGATCAAGCCTGCCATCAGGCTCTGCACTTAGTACTGAGTCTGCTTGTCCCTCTCCCTCTGCTGTGTCCCCCAACTCGCTCTCTCTTGCTCTCTCTCTCTCTCCCTCTAAAATAAATAAAATCTTTAAAAAATATATCTTGCAAATCTTTCTGTATCAGGACATCTTAGAGCTGACATTTTTGAGTACATAGTATTCTGCTGGGTGGATGCAGTGTAATTTAAATAGCCAGTCCTTGGGGCACCTGGGCTAAGCATCCAACTCTTGGTTTCAGCTCAGGTCATGATCTCAGGGTTTTAAGATGGAGGCCCATGTCAGGATCCGTGCTGGTGTGGAGTCCGCTTGAAATTCTCTTGCTCTCCCCCTGTGCCCCTCCTGCTCATGCCTTTTCTCTCTAAAGTAAATAAATAAATCTTAAAATAAATAAATAAACAAATCAACAGCCAGTCCTTTACTGATGCACTATGTGCATTTGCCATTTTTTTTTTTTTTTTTTAAATCTTTTGTTGTTGTAAGAAAATGCTGACTTCCAGTTCTGGTCCAACATGTAAGGATCTTGAAATTCATCAATGCCATCCTTACATGGGAAGCTGAATAGATTGAAAATCAATAATTCCTATCACATAATCAGAAATTTGAGGTCACAGAGCTAACTGCTGACTCCCCAAATCAAGAGATAGGTAAATACAAGACAGTCACAGTTTATTATAGCAGAAGCCTTAGAATGGAAGCCTAAAGCTGGAGCCAGTCCTGGATTAAAAAAAAACATAAACTGGGGACGCCTGGGTGGCTCAGTTGGTTGAGCGGCTGCCTTCGGCTCAGGTCATGATCCCAGCGTCCTAGGGTCGAGTCCCACATCGGGGTCCTTGCTCGGCAGGGAGCCTGCTTCTCCCTCTGCCTCTGCCTGCCATTCTGTCTGCCTGTGCTCACCCTCTCTCTCTCTCTCTCTCTGACAAATAAATAAAATCTTTAAAAACAAAAAAACAAAACATAAACTGTAATGATGAATCACCAGAGGCTCCATGTGGACAAGCTAGAGTTCAGAACTCCGGGAGTGAATGAGTGTGTGTGTGTGTGTACGCATGCACACACATGTGTTCAGGAAGGTCCAGTTCAATTTTACCTCTAGGAGTTCCACCATGTTTTCAAGAGAAATGGCCCTCTTGTTTGTCAGTAGGGGTAGGAGAAAGTAAGCCTAAGGGGGTAGGGGGTGGGTCTCTCTAGCCTTTTTGAGGGGAATACTCAGCTATAGCCCCAGCCCCCTCTAGCCTTTCTGTCTCACCTAAATTGGAGGGAAAAGAAATAAATGAGAAGCACTTGTGAAGGTTACAATTCAGGGGCCCAGGCTCACTAAAGAATGAGACCCAATCATAGGGCTACAGACTGTTTCTCCTCCCCATCATGTGACCATATCACTAAGGGCCATTTATCACAGTTCCTTTCCCCAGCACATCATGCCCAACTTTCAACCAAAAATTACAAGATATACAAAAGAGGAGACAGAGCAAGCATCAGAACCAAACTCAGATATGGAAGAGATATGAGAATTATAAAACCAAGAATTTTAAAAGTCTATGATTGGGGCGTCTGGGTGGCTCAGTGGGTTTAAGCCTCTGCCTTCGGCTCAGGTCATAATCCCAGGGTCCTGGGATCGAGCCCTGCATGTGACTCTCTGCTCAGCGGGGAGCCTGCTTCCTCCTCTCTCTGACTGCCTCTCTGCCTACTTGTAATCTCTGTCTGTCAAACAAATAAATAAAATCTAAAAAAAAATAATAATAAAAAAATAAAAGTCTATGATTAATATGCTAAGAGCTCTAGTGGGAAAAGTGGACATGTAAGAACAGGTAAGTAATAATAAGCATAGAGCTGGAAACAAAGAATAGAAAGGAAATGCTAGAAACAAAGACATTGTAAGAGAAATGAAGAATGCCTTTGATAGGCTTACTGATAGATCAGACATGGCCAAGGAAAGAATAAATGTACCTGAATATATGTTAACCTAGGCTTCCAAAACTGAAATCCAAAGAGAAAAAAAAGAATGAAAAAGAACAGAATATCCAAGAATTGTGGGGAAATTACAAAAGATGTAACATATGCATAATAGGAATAACAGAAAGCGGGGGGGAGAAAAGGTAACAGAAGGAATATTTGAAGTAATAATGGCTGAGAATTTTCCAATATTAATGACACAAACCACAGATCCAGGAAATTTAGAGAATACTGTGCATGATAAATGTCAATAAATATAGTCCTAGACATGGCCTACTCAAAGTGTAGAAAACCAAAGATAAAGAAAAAATCTTGAAAGAACCCAGAGGGGAGAAAACACCCTACCTACAGAGGAGCAACAGTTAAGAATGACACTGGATTTCCCTTCAGAACCAAGCAAACAAGAAAAGAGTGAAGAGTGAAATATTTAAAGTGTTGAGAGAAACCACCAACATAGAATTTTACATCCAGCCAATTATCCTACCAAAGAGGACATTCTCAGACAAAAATCAAGGGGATCTGTTGCCAGTAGACTGACTTGCAAGAAATGTTAGAAGAAGTGCTTCAGAAAAAAGGAAAATAGGGGCACCTTAAAAGTTCTCATCACAAGAAAAAAATTAACTATATATAGTGATGGATGTTGACTAGATGCATCGTGGTGATCATTTCACAATATACACAAATAGAAAATCATGTTGCACACCTGAGAATAATATATCAATTATAGCTCATTCCAAAAAAAAGAAAGAAAGAAAGAAAATGGGTGGAAGGCAAAAACTAAAAACCAAAGAATTGAGGACAATGAATGGAAAACAGGAACAAATATGGAAAATATTAATCCAACTAGATCGATAAATATCAATGGTTTAAATACACCAGGTAAAAGAAACTGTCAGAGTAGACTAAAAAAATAAGACCCAACTATTTGTAGTCTGTAAGAAACCCACCTTTTTTCTTTTTTAAAGTAGCTTCCACACCCAGCATGGGGCCCAATGCAGGACTTGGGGACTCATGATCCTGAGATCAAGAACTGAACTAAGATCAAGAGTTGGATACAACTGACTGAGCTACCCAGGTGTCCCCAAGAAACCCAATTTATATAGAAAGACACAAATAAATTAAAAGAAAAGGGACCATAAAAAATGTGCTGTGCTGACAATAATGTAAAGAAAGCTAAAGCAACTATATTAATTTCAGACAAAAATACTTCAATGAAGACATGTAACTTTTTTTTCTTACTTAGAAGACAGATGATCTCTTTTTCTTCCAACTTTTCTGTTTTGGTTTGTTTTCTTCTTTTATCGAGGTATACAATATTTACAGTAATGTGGGCAGAATGCACTAAAGAATATAGCTTGAAGAATTTTTTTTTTTTTGCCTGAAAAAAATTTTTTTAAAGATTTTATTTATTTATTTGACAGAGAGAGATCACAAGTAGGCAGAGAGGCAGGCAGAGAGAGAGGGGGAAGCAGGCTTCCTGCTGAGCAGAGAGTCCGATATGGGACTCGATCCCAAGACGCTGAGATCATGACCTGAGCCAAAGGCAGAGGCTTAATCCACTGAGCCACCCAGGCGCCCTCTTTTCTTTTCTTTTTTTTTTTTTTTTAATTTAAATTCCAGTTACTTAATGTAGTGTTATATTACTTTCAGGTATACAATACAGTGATCCCACACTTCCATACAATACCCAGTGCTCATCACAAGGGCCCTCCTTAATCCCCATCACCATGTCACCCATCCCCTACACCCCTCCCTTCTGGTATCCATCAGTGTGCTCTCTATAGCTAAGAGTCTATTTCTCGGTTTGCCTCTCTTTTTCCCTTTGCTCATTTGTTTTGTTTCTTAAATTACACATACGAGTGAAATCATATGGTATTTGTCTTTCTCTGACTTATTCTGCTAAGCATAATAATCTCTAGCTCCACCCATGTCGTTATAAATGGCAAGATTTCGTGAATTTTTACATACATACATATATTCTCCACAGTTTCAACAATGTTAATTTTGTTAATAATGTGAACAATTTAGCAGTTACTGTGTTAAGCACTCTTCTAAGAACTACACGTTTACTAATTCTTTCAATCCTCATAATAAACCTGTAAGTTAGGTACTATTATTATCCCATTTTAGAGATTAGGAAAGGTGGGCACAGAGTAAGCATTTCACCAAGGTCATATGGTCTATAAACTCGGAGCCAGAATACAGATCTATGCAGTCATGTCCCAGCACCTGAGTGCTTAACATTCCTGTAACTACATGTAAAGATAATCATGGAAGTGGCTTAGCACAGTGTCTGATGCACAGTAAATATTCAATAGCATCATCGTTTTTACTCTTAGTATTATGGTTTCATTGAATCTGGGGTGTCATCAATTGCAAGACATCATTATTTTAAATTATACTAACAAAGAAAACACTATCAATCATAATAATTGAAGACCATATTTAGTGTTGTTAGATGCATTCAGTTTCAAAGACCTTAAGATGTAAAAAAATGTACTTTGTAGAATCAATGAAATTCAGTATTACTGTATATAGTTTTGTAGTTAGTGCAGTTTAATAGCTTTAAATACCATATATGTACCAAACCCTCCCCCTCACGTTTATATATTCAGTCCTGGCCACTTCTTTGAACTATAAACCTGCATCTCCAACTGCCTATTTAATGTCTCCATGTGGGTACCTCAAAAATCACATGTCTGAAATGGAGTTCTCGATAGCCTTTCCCATCCTCGCATACAGCAACTCTATTCTTCCAACGTTTCAGGCCCAAAACCATGGTGTCAACAAATTCTGAGGTGTCTATCTTCTTTTATTTTTAATATTTTATTTTTATTTATGCGACAGAGAGAGGGCACAAGCAGGGGGAGCAGTAGGCAGAGGGAGAGGGAAGAACAGACTCTCTACTGAGCAGGGAGCCTGACGTGGGGCTCAATCCCAAGACCCTGGGCCCTGACTTAAGCCAAAAGCAGATGCTTAACTGACTGAGCCACCCAGATGCCCCTACATTCTATATAAATCCAGAATTCAGCCACTTCTCACCACCCACACTGCCAGTACAACTACCCATAGAGACTGCTAGCTGCTCACCTACTCCATGCTCTCCTCTTCTTCCTGGGCACACATTTCCCAGCCTCCCTTGCAGTCAGGTGTGGCCACATGCAAGAATGAGAGCACGAATTTCATATACCATTTCCAGCCTGTCCATGTAAACCTCACAAACATACTAATGTATACTTTTCTCCCCTTGCAGCCAGCTGTAACAGAGACAGCTCCACACCTCAATCCTAAGGATGACCTTGGTAGCCACGTGTAGAAGCAAGCAAAGCCTCAGTCAGCCCAGGTTTCTGAATGACAGCAAGGAGGGCTGTCCCAGTGACCTGTTCACCCACCCAGTCAGGTAAGATCAGCAATAATGAAAGTTTTGTTGTTTGCACCAGTGCACAAGAAGGAAAATGATATTGGAGGATAGAAAGATGGAGAGTCTTGTCTTGTTAAACAGCAGATGTTACCTGTAATAAAAGAAAGTCGCATTAATTGCCTCCAGAGCCTACAGCTTTCAGAAAGGAGGATGGTATGCGATGTCAGGAGTGTGAATTGATGGTTACTTGCTAAAGTCAGCAAGGTGTTACAAGAAAGACAAAAGCTCAGGCAAGAATGGGCTGGTTAAGCTGCAGAAACGGTAAGAAATTTGGGGATGCAAAACTAGAAAAGCTGACTGCTAGAGAGCCTGGGTGGCTCTTGAGCCTCTGACTCTTGATTTTGGCTCAGGTCGTGATTTCAGGTTTGTGAGACTGAGCCCCACGTCCAGCTCCCTGCTGGTCACGGAGTCTACTTGAGATTCTCTCTTTCCCTCTGTTCTATCTCAGTATCTTGAAAAAAGGAAGGGAGGGAGGAAGGGAGGAAGGAAGGGAGAACTGACTGCTTCTGTATCCCAAATAATAAGACAAGACTGAAAAGGGCTTTGTGTGACAAAGGTGGAGGGGAACAGCTCCCTCATGACATCTGGTGCCCCTGCATATCTCCACCTCGGCTCCATAAACAATGGATCTGCAGTCTGACCCAACTCAGGGCCAAATCCTCTGTGATGCCTCCTGGAATAAAGGGAGTTAAGCACAGGGAGTTGTTATAGTGCTGCTTCTCGCCCCTATCTTATGGGAGACTGTCACAAGGCCGTTTCTTATCCATCTCCCTGGTCTGGGGGAGGGCGACCCTTTGTAACTTCCCCGCTAGGATCCGGCCACCAGCTTCCATGGCTTTCTCTAAAACTGCTTACCTATAGTTTAGAAGTGGCTTTTCCACAGCAGTGACCGACCACTCTGGTGGTCTGTCATTTGGTTCCTCATGTTCAGTGTTACCCTGTGGGACCGCCTGAGCTCTTGACACAAAGGCTTATAAAACTCCTTAAACAGGGGCACTCTGCCCTAAAGTGACAAACAGACAGAAGGTGGTGGTGCCCTTCTCATCTAAGCCTGCTGTGTTAAGTTTCAAAAGGGAGCAGCGCAGGAACAAGGAGACAGATACGGAAGGCAGACACCACAACCACATCTAGGAAGAGAACGTGGTCAACGTCTAAAACAAAAAGATCAGAGGACTACTGAGGTTTTGAGGGAACTGAATCACCAAAGAAATCAAGACCTGGCCTGAAAAAGCTATGAGATTTAAAACAACCCTCGGGCAGGAAGCGATCTGGAAAAGCAGAGCGAGACTCTAGTCCCTATCATTATCTCTCTCACATCCTTTCCTTCTTGCCCCCCTCACACTGTCTGTACCAACCAGCCTCCTTATCATTCCTTGAACATGATAAAGCACATTCCCACCTCAGATCCTTGGCCTTGCTGATTCCTTCCTATCCCCGAAAAAAGTTTCTTTTCAGATATCTATGAAGTAGTTAATATTTGCAGATTTCACATCTTTAGAGAGCACATCATGGGATCCCGGCCCTAGATACAGGAGGATAACTGAGAGAGATTCTATGTAGCTTTCTCTCCATAACTCCCACACACACAGGCACCAGGTCCACTGTTGGTTGCATAAAAGAAAAGCTAGGTATAACCTAACTACCGCCCTGCCTTGCTCATGCAAGGCCCTCAGAACCCCCACAAAATGCACTTAGTTATTTCCAAGAGTTGCTAGGGGTTGTCACGTGGGCTAGGGAAAAGTCCCATCCAACAGTCTCCATGAGACTCGACTCTCAGCTGGAGAGCACACACTGCAGCCACGCTGAATTCAGACTCCCTGAGGGTATTGGTACCTTCAGCTTGAGTACCGTAGTTCCACCTTGGTGGCCCCTTAGGGAGTAGGGTGCAGAAGGTGTCTGTTGCTTTGTGGCATGGTTAGGGCGAACAGCTCTCACTCGTGTTATCTTCTGCTAAAGGAACACAGATCAGGGCCAGGTGGGATATGTAGGATAAAGCAGCTATGTTATATCCTGTAGTAAGAGCACTGGCACCCTCCTAGGTCACTTGCCTTCGAGATACTCTAAAACACAATTTCCAATGTGTGGGGGGCAGGGTTCCCCACAATGATGAACAATTCTTAGACACCAACAGGGTACCTGAGAATTCAACTCAATTCTGACACTAACTACACCTGGAAACGAGTATCAGATTCTACAGGTTAAGGATTCAGACCTACAAGACTGCCACCAGCCCTCCTCCACCCTCAACCCCACACACACCTCTCCTCAGACACCAGTCACAAAAGCCGGTTGTTACTTATGCATCTGACCAATGGCTATAGATAGATAGGAGGTTCCAATGATTACCTTCTTGGTAACTCAATTCAAACACCAGTTCCAAGTCTATGTTGACCTGTCCTTCGGACTGACCGGCTAGGTTCCAATGACCTACTACTTGGGTTTTCATCTGCTCGAGCGGGTCACATAATTCAGAGAAACATTTTACTTACTAGATCATTGGTTTATTATAGAACGATATAATTCAGAACAGCCATTCGGAAGAGAGGCACAGGGGGAGGTATGGGAAAAGGATGAGAAGTTTCCATGCCCTCTCCAGGTGCGCCACTCTACCCACAGTTCTACCTGCTCACCAACCCCAAAGCTCTCTGAACCCCATCCTTTTAGTTTAAATCAATGGCCAATGGTGATTGGTTCAATAACCCCCCCCACATACCCATCAGAGGGGTGGGACTGAAATTTCCAACCTTCTAATGACAAGGTTGGTTCCCAAGGCAACCAGCCCCATTCCTTAGGTGCAGTCCGAGTCACTCAAGAACATAACAAAAGACACCTTCAAGGCTCTCAACAGTGAGGAAATTCCAAAGGTTTTAGGAGTTTCCTTACTCCTAAAACGAAGACCTAATATAGGTCTTATTATAAACCACAATATCACAGTCCACCCTGGTCTTCGAATGTGGATCCCTCATAGCAAAACAATCATAAAACTCAAAAGAGATATCATCCAGTCATTAATAACTATCCAGTCCAGCATCATATGGAGGACGAGCAGTCCTCCTCGCAGACGGCTGGCCACGCAGGTTTGTAGGCTTTCATGCCATCCCATCAGGTCCCCAAAACAAGAGTGCACTACACGGCTTCACTCTCTCAGGCATCTGGTATACTCAAGCTAAGAAGGAACAGCACCTGTTCGAAGCCTCTTTGGCGATGTCAATGTAATACTGGATTTCCCTCATTATATATAACCCCGTATTCATTCCCTTACCCCTCAGCTACTATTTTTCTTCCCCTTTATTTATACCCAAACCTTCCCACCTCTGGAAGGGACATTAGGTTTGGTCACTGCGCTGGTGTAGACTCCAGGCGGCAAAACTAGTCTAGCAAGTCCCTCCCCCTCAGTGCAGTTCTAGTCAGATAAGGTGAGGTTACCCACGTGCAGAACTGGTGGGCTATCTTTACCGCCAGCTGAGTGTTCACTGTTAGCCCCAATTTCACCAAAAGGGGTGAAGGCCCATCCTGCCCCATTGGGCCCTTAGGAATTCGGACATAAAGGTTAAAAATACACAGTTGCAGTTTCTTGCTTAGGAATTGATTCAGCCCCCATAGTCCTTGGTCCTGTGACCACTGCATCGAGTAGAGAAAAAAAAGTTGAGGCAGCGTGGAAAAGAATACTAGCACCTTCCACACCCCCTCTTCCCCAGATCCACCAGAAAAACAGGAATCTATCCAGGGGTTAGCCTCCTCATGTTCACACTGTGTGTGGGAACACACTGGTGCAGGCCTGTAAGGCAGCCCCCTTCATGTCGCCCACACTGACCCCCCACTTGTAGACAACCACTGCTTTTTTTTTCTTAAAGATTATTTATTTATTTATTTGACACAGAGAGAGAGAGATCACAAGTAGGCAGAGAGGCAGGCAGAGAGAGAGGGAAGCAGGCTCCCCTCTGAGCAGAGAGCCCGATGCAGGGCTCGATCCCAGGACCCTGAGATCACGACCCGAGTCGAAGGCAGAGGCTTAACCCACTGAGCCACCCAGGCTCCCCGACAACCACTGTTTAATCTCCCCCTTCATTCTCTGTCTAACTAGTACTTTGAGGAGGATATCCCTGACAAGTGTTGGTCATTATCAGCTGTGAAGTACATTCCCCCATCTGAAGTGTGGATGGCCTGTACAAAGTAGCGCCCTATCTTCAGTTCTGGTTCTTTCCCAGCATGGGAGTGTCCGCCTCTCCCACCGGGAAAGCAAAGCCAGTCTAGAGTCAGTGACTCCTGCTGTCAGGACCCATTCGTGGTGCCCCCCACTCCCTGCTGCCAGTATCAGGCTTACTCGCCAGCTATGTTAAGGTCTCTCCCACCAAAAAATCTGCCACAAGGCCGTCTGCAGTCTCTGTCTCCTTTGCCAAAACAGAACAATTCTTACTAACATTCTGTGCCTCAGAAGGTACCAGAGGAACAGGTCTGGAACCAGCCCATCTCTGCATGGCTGCAGACCCCCAGTGTCCACTCATGTCATGGACCTAGGCAGCCACCGCCAAGGAGCACGTGGGGATGTGTTTGTTCAAACCACATTCCAAACCCAAAAGGGAGTTCTGATGGGCGTTGACATGTCCTACCTTAATACACCCCTGAAATTTCCATAGGGCTAGGCCCTGCGTGGGCATCTATTTAATGGGCCACGTTTCTGCCGCCCTCCTGCTGACCAGAAGCCCAGCCCACTGGCTACTGCCCATTAGTCGGTAAAAAGTCAAACATACAGGCTTTTTTATCACCGTTCAGTTCTTCCATCACGGCTAGTGAAACAGCATGCAGTTCAGGCCACTGAGCTGAGGGTTTTTTTACCTTTTTCAATCAGAATGGAGGCCTTCCAAGCAAGATGATGTCCATTCTACCCCTAACCCCCAACCGTGGAACTTCTGTCCACCTTTCAAGCAGCTCTTTATCTGTCAGTCGGGAGCTGTTTATAGGTACTAAGTGATGAGAGAACCCAGCAAGCTCCCCATACCATTTCTGAGTCAGTCCCAGGGGAAAAGGGGTTCCCTGCTCCTGAGGAAGCTTCTGCTGGCATTCCCCAGGCACTGCCATCCCCATTAAGGTGTTTTTCCAACATCATTCTAGACATTGTGGGTATTTCAGGTTTCAAGATCATGTATGTCCCTCACCTTCAATTAATATCCCACAGCAAGGTAGCAAATGCCTTTCAAAAAAACTCCCTTCCCCAAAGTCCCAGTATGGTCACCGGGAGGCGCTCCCAGGCTCTTGCCATAAGCTTCAGTCTTATTGCCAAGAATTGGTCTCGACCAGCATTCCAGTTTACACCCTCCACTGCCTGGGCTCGGGCATCTTACTGGTTCCCATTTAGCAGGTCTACTTAATATTTATTGCTCGAAGGGCGTATGTATATGCCTTCTGTTACTAGGTAGGGGAAGGATTCCCATCAGATACTATGTCCACCCCTTGTCAATCCCTAATATTTTGCCTTTTAACCATCAGGTAAAAGAAATGCAACCCTTTCCCATAAAGTCTATTCAAACATACAAATCCTCCTACAAACTTTTACCATGGTTCTATCAACTCACGTTCCTAGCTGTAGCCTCTGTTAGGACTTCATCATCAGGTTATATAGGGTAGGGAAGTGTTCCTCAGCCACATTTAATATCCATCCCCATAAAGCATTCAGGCAAAGTCAACATGATTTCTTTAGAGAGTATTGGCTTCATCATTCCAACTTTCATAATCCTATCAATCCTATGTTTTGACAATCTGTCAATCTAACTGTGGCAGGAGTCAGGGCTTTACCAATGGGTTCTGGTACCATAGTTTATGGGACTCCCAGATCAAGGACTCAGGGAAACTTCTCTTCTCTGACCACTTTATGCACTTCTTGTGCTACAAAGGCTCTGGGTCCCCAGTGAGAGGGTCAAGCCAAGGGACCCTAACCCTTTTGTCAATCTTTTTATCTTGATTAATCTGCCAAACTGCTCATCCACGCAGTTGCTGGTCTGGTACTTCATTGTAATTTTTGCCTTCCGGCTTGTAAAATTTCTCTGAACAGGGATAAATAAAGCAGAATTGTTTGGGGCCCTTTAATGTTGGGGGAGCAACAGGGGTCCATTTGGCCTGACCAACATTAGATAGGGCTATATTAAAGCCTTTGTCTTTATCCCATCAGTGTTTTATTCATCCTATTTCTTTTTTTTTTAAACTTACACAATTTATATATACTAAACAAAAAAAAAACAAAAAAACCCAGTTCACCCATTTCTTACTAATCATCTAAAAATTTCCACCCGGCTGGGATGAGTCCCCTTTATGTTTCCTCTTTGTTTCGCTCCTATCAATATTCACTTTATTCACCGTATTTCTTAATAACTTCAAAATTTTCCACCTAGTTCAGCAGCATCCCCTGACTTTCCCCATTGGCTTGTTAATTAACCTACGGTTTCTATTAGCATCTGTAAGGTACCTGAAGAGAAACTGAGACAAGAAATTTGAAAAGGCTTCCCGAGCTGTTTTTTGGTTTTGCAACAATGAGGTTACACGGGGCACTCTCTGAAAGGGATCCCCTCAGCCACAGCATTTACCCTGACCTGGGTAATGGGCATACTGGCCGGGTTAGTATCTCCGTCATCATAAAGCCAGTCCCAGATGCCTTGCATAGGAAGCCTATCAGCTGGCTTCATCGGGGTTCCCACTTGGCATTGATGCAGGTTAAGGACAGTCCCCTTTCTAAGGATTAACAAGGTTTAGGGTGGCTTTCATGCAGTCCACCACCTCGGGAATGTCTGGATCATTAACAGACACCTGGGACTGTTCCATAGTGACCGGTGGGTCCCACAGCCACCCAAACACGCGCTTCCACCCAGAGGAATTCAGACCAGACACCAGTGGCCCCCGATCAGTTACGCCCCCAAACCCGTTCAGTGAAACTTCCTCAGGAAGCCGAGGGTACTGACAGACAAAATGAAAACAACTCTTTCACACTACAGCCCCCTAGTTTCAAGTTTCCTGGTTTTACCCTTCCCCCACAGTGACTTTTACCTTGGGGGGCCGCTTTGAGGCTAATGGCCAAAGCTCAGACTCACTGAAATCGGAATCTGGACTAACATCAAAGTCCAACTGAGTGTTCCCTTTTAGTTTAGCTATTACAGAGAACAATGACCAAGGGATTGAATATTTTGCCTTTTTCTCATTAGTATGCACTTCCTTATTCCAACTGCCCAGGAGCTGAGTCCTTGTTTAGTAACTGAACGCAGCACAGTTGCTGCTCCGTTCCTTGGGTGACCACATGGACACCCAGGAATAAAGAGCTTCACCACCACCCTCCTTCCCTTCATCCTTTCTTTTCCCAAACCACATGCTTCTGTGAGCCAGAAACAGTCTAGCAAATCCCAATTCACTGAACACCAACCCTTTTGGGTTCCCGGACCCAAATCCAAAGCTGGGGGAAGCGCTTTCCACACAATAGCAAGCAAGCAAGCACTGACACCAGCAGTGAGTCCCAAGAATTCAACTCAATTCCAATACCACCTACCCGGAGATGGCACCAGACTGCCCAGGTTAAAAGAGTTCAGTCCTACAAGGCTGTTCCCCTGCCCCCAGCCACCCTACACCAACTTCAGACGCCAGTCGCAAGGCAGGCTGTTCCCCTGCTTCTGACTGACCAGCTATAGACTGGAGGTTCCAATGACCATCTCCTGGGGTTCGATTAATTTGCTAGAGGGGCTCACAGAACTCGGAGAAACATCTTACTTACTAGATCACCGGTTTGTTATAAAAGGATATAACCCAGAAACAGCTAGATGGAAGAGATCCACAGGGCAAGGTATGGGGAAAGGACGAGGGGCTTCCATCCCCTCTCCAGGCATGCCGCTGTGCCCAAAACTCCACAAGTTCAACAACCTGAAAGCTCTACGAACCCCGTCCTTTGGGGTTTTATGGAGGCTTCATTACAAAGTCATGACTGATTTAATCATTGGCCATTGGTGATTGATTCAACCTCCAGCCCCTCTCCCCTCCGGGGAGGTCAGGGGGTGGGACTGAAAGTTCCAACCCTTTATTCATACTTGGTTCCCCTGGCAACCAGCCCCCATCCTTAGGTGCAGCCCAAATGTCACTCATTAACATAACAAAAGACACCTTTGTTGCTCTCATCACTTTGGAAATTCCAAGGGTTTTAGGAGCTGTATGCGAGAAACGAAAGGGAGGCCAAATTTATATTTCTTATTACCAATCACAATATCACAGCCCGTAAACTGCAACCACCTTTTGGAGGACATATTTTTAACATCTAATGCAAGTTGCAAATACGCATTCTGTCTGACCCAACATTTCTTCTACTGTCTCGACTCTAGAAATAAACACTGCTGAACAGGTACAAAGATGCAGGGACATGAACATGAATCATAGAAATGTGGGTAAGAGTGAACATAGAGCAAGAGGGAAATAAATAAGGGCATATGCACCCTTAAAAAGGAATATTACGAAGCAGGTGAAAAGAATGAGATGTGGCGACGGGGTGACTCAGACAGTTAACTGCCTGACTTTTGGCTCAGGTCATGATCTCTGGATCCTGGGATCGAGCCCTGCCTTAGACTCCCCTGCTCAGAGGGGAGTCGGCTTTTCCCTCTGCCTTTCCCCCTCTCAAATAAATAAAAATCTTTTTTTTTTTAATAAGAGGTTTTTTTTTTGTTTTTTCTTTTTTACGTATTTATTTGACAGAGACAGGTAGAGAGAGAGAAAACAGGGAGAGGGAGAAGCAGGCTCCTGCTCAGCAGGGAGCCTGATGCACAACTGGATCCCAGGACCCTGAGATCATGACCTGGGCTGAAGGAAGCCGATTAACCAGGTTAGCCACTCAGGTGCCCCAATAAATAAAAATCTTAAAAACAAAAGAAAGAAACGAATGAGGTGGGTCTATACGTCATCATAGGGAGTGACATACAAGACAAATTGTTCAGTGAATAAAGCAACTTGCAAAAAGATAGGTATTACTATGCAAAAAAATTAAACCTACACATAAAGCCATATATGTTTTAAGCATATATATGTAGAAAAACATGTAAATGATAAGCGGTAACACTGGCTGCCTCTGGGTAGGAGGGAAGAGAAAGGAATCAGAACTGGGGCTGGTGACAGAGAGGACTTCAGTTTTTTCTTCCTAACTGTCCTTCAAGGACAATTAACGCTTCCGTAATTAGAAATTAATGTTTTATAAAGGGCATCTGGCTGTGTAGCAAAATCGCCGAGCCGCCCCCACCTTCTTTATCACTTTAGTGCACACTGGCGCAACTTCCAATTCGTAGCGCCTGTATTACTTGCCACTGGAACCTGCTCAGCTGCTGAAGTTGGCTTTGCTACCCATGTGGCAGACCAGGAATGCTGGGGGATGAGCCCCCCGAACGCAGCCCTCAACCCATGACTGATGGGAGTCCGGGTACCTCTCATCGGGGACCAGTCGGGAGGTAGAAAGCGTGTTAGTTAATTTGAACAGACGGGGTTTACTATTTAAAAAGCAAAACAAACAAAACGTTAACTAGGCATAAAGTTGTTAAGGAGCTAACTCAAGCGGTGAAAAGAGAGGTCTGAGGGATCGTCAAGAAAGTCGGCGCAGGAAGCGGCTACCAGCCCCAGGGCTGGGGTACAAAGGAGAGAGAATGGAATTGTTACAACTTTGAACCTTGGAGGAAGGGCTCGGTGGAACTGGGACCGAGACCCCTGAGGAGGGGGTGCTACTCACCTCATGCTGGTGTTGCTGATGGGGGTGGGATAAGTCTGGTTTTGTGAATCCTGGAAAACGACGAACCGGATTCAGCTGCAGACAACGAAAGGCGCTGCTGGGGCGGCGGTGAAGAAATGTTCTGGGGGAATGCTGACAGCAGCAGGAAGCTGACAGGAGGGAACAAGGAAGAACAGAAAGGAGTTTAAGTCGCTACGTCCTCCTCCCGCCTTGCAGTCTCCCTCTATCGCCCCCTATAGGCGGAGTCTAGCAGGAAGCCGTGGGCCAAGCTGAAATGCGAACGCTCGCTTCCCACCCCCCCATCAAAAGGCAGAGTATAGAAGAGTGAGTTTGAAGCTCAATAACTTAATAACATGCGGAAAAACAGAGAATAGTTTAATAAATTCCAGTTCATCTGTCACTCAGTTGTAAGAGTTACTACTACTTTGGCTTTCTTTTCTTTTCTTTTCTTTTTTTTAGGATTTTATTTATTTATTTGAGAGAGAGAGACAGTGAGAGGGCACGAGAGGGGAAAAGGTCAGAGGGAGAACGAGACTCCCCATGGAGCTGGGAGCCCAATGCGGGACTCAGTCCTGGCTCTCCGGGATCATGAACTGAGCCGAAGGCAGTTGCTTAACCAACTGAGCCACCCAGGCGCCCTACTTTGGCTTTCTTGCTTCATTTATTTCCCTCCGTACTTTACCCCCGCCTCCTCCCGGGACTTATTTTAAAGGAAATGACATAATTTCACCCATACATACTTAAGTGTCTAACAGGATACAGGATTCATGAACACAGTACCATTATCACACCTAATAAAATTAACACTGATTCCTTAATATAATCGAATACCTAGTCTGGGTTCAAGTTTTCCTGGTTGTCTCAAAAATGGCTTTTTAGGGGCGCCTGGGTGGCTCAGTGGGTTAATGCATCTGCCTTTGGCTCAGGTCATGATCCCAGGGTCGTGGGATCGAGCCCCGCATCAGGCTCTCTGCTCAGCGAGGAGCCTGCTTCCTCCTCTCTCTCTGCCTGCCTCTCTGCCTACCTGTGATTTCTGTCAAATAAATAAGTAAGTAAATAAATAAACAAAAAACGGCTTTTTACAGGTGGTTTGGCTGAATCAAGACCCAAACAATGGCCAAGTATTGTTTTTGTTAACATAGCTCTTAATTCTCTCTTCATCAAGAATCCTTTCTTCCCCTTTCCCCATTCCTGTATATCATTTTTATTCACCAGAGAACAATATCATTTGCCCTGTAGAATGTCCCATATTCTCAGTTTGTCTGGTTGAATCCTGTTGGTATGATTTAACATGCTCCTCTGTCCCCTTTACTTTCTGGAAGCCCAGTTACATCTGCAGCCATGGCTAGATTCAGGATCAATTTTTTTGGCAAGGATATTTCATGGTGAGCCGTGTACATCTATTACCCTTCATTGGAAGGCACTATGGTCATTTTTTAAAACTGAGGTAAAATTATTAAATTGAGCTGTACTTTACCAACAATAAAATGCACAAAAACTAAGTAAACAGCTTGAGGAATATTTTTATATTATGCATCCACATAACCAACACTCAGATCAACATATTGAAGCCTTTCCATAACCTGAGCTATTCCTTCATAAATGGTGATTTTCCTTACAGAGCTTGAATTTAAAAATTTTTTTTTAACTTTAACTTTTTTAAAAACTTTTTAAACTTTCTCATCAATTCTGAATGCTCTGAAATACAGGCAGGCAGAATAGGTGTTTAATTTTTTTTTCCTTTCTCAATTTTATGATTAATAAGTTGGTGTTCTAGCAGCCTCCAAAAAGTGACCAGTGAGGTGTTGTTGTTTTTTTTTTAAAAGATTTTATTTATTTTTGAGAAAGAGAGAGCACAAGGCGGGAGAGGGGCAGAGGGTGAAGGAGAAATAGACTCCTCCCAGAGCAGGGAGCCTGACCCAGAACTCTGGGATCACAACTGAATCACCCAGGCTGTCCAAGGTTTTATTTTTTAGTATCAGGGTGAACTCATGGAGTTCTAAAATATTTGATGTATAAATACATACACTACTTTGTAGTCATTGTGCTTTTTCATGCTTAAAGTGTTCTATCTCGGGCCAGTGAGAACTCCTTAAAAAGCTGGTTCCTTAATCCTTTAATACAACCCTTGTAGTGCTTAATTTCTAGTTAGGATATTCTAGGTTCATCTTTTATATATTTCCAGCCTCAGAACTGAAATTAGCTCTTCCCTAAGAAGCTCTGTGTTTTTTGTTTGTTTGTTTGTTTTAAATTATATTTAGTCACCATAATCTGGATGCTGGGTATTTATTGCTATTATGTTGTCATTTCTTTTAGGCCTTTTCAGTACACCAAGCTAGGAAAGACATATTTCTTAGAAAAAGAAAAATAAATTATACATTCATACTGCTATTTCCAATCCAAATGAAAGATTAAAGGATTTTTACTTAATTTCTTTAATTCTGTGTTTGTATCTCTTTTCTCCCATGTGTAAAATCTTGGTTCTTAATGACATTAACATAATGACTTATTCGGTTGATTCTACTGTATAGAGGAGCGTCAGAGTAACAATATCAATGTTATTACTGACAATTACACCACTGAATGCCATTTCAGATTTATTTGCAGTTCTTATTGTCCTTAGGAGCTAGTTCACTAGGGATGTACTGTAAAAATACTGTGTTTGCAAGCCCCATGGAATAATTATTCTCTGTGTGGTTTTGCCACCAACTTGATATATGCTTGGGTTCATTTGTTTCAGTTTGTCTTCAATTTGTAAGAATGATTATTTTAATCATTAAATATTGTAATATTTTAAACAATTGCTGCCTGGCAAATAAAATCGAACTTAAAATAACAAGTATTTATTATCTCACAGATTCTGAGTGTCAGAAATCTGGAATGGCGTTAGCTGGGTGGCTCTAGCTCAGGGTTTCTCATGAAATACAGTCAAGATGTCAGCTAGGGTTGCAGTCATCTCAGGGTTTAACTGGGACTGGACATCTGCTTCCAAGATGGTTCACCCACGTGACTGTTGGCAGAGCTCAGATCCTCACCATGTGGGACTGCTCAACCAGGCAACTGGCTTCCCCCAGAACAAGTGATCCAAGAGAAAAAGAATAAAACAGAAGCCACATTGTCCTTTAGAGTCTAATCTTGGAAGTTACATACTATCACTTCTGCCAAATTCTACTGGTCACACAGACCAACCCTGCTGCAATGGCAAGGGAACTTCACAAGAATGTAAATACTAGGAGGTGGGAATCTTTGGGGGCCATCTTTTACTCAAAACGAAATTATAAAACAAGATCTCTTCAGAGAGGTCTAGCTGCCATCTTTGTGCTTTCTACATTCGCTGCCTTCTCCTTTAGGAAACCACTTTCATTTGTCCTTGCTTTATCTTTCCATTGTTCTTCTTTTCAAAATTATCAGAAAATACATACCTATATTTATAGTCCCAAAATGTATTCCCTACATTACAATGTTTCTGCACCTTGCTTTCTTTCGGTCAGCACCATAATGTACAGATCACCTAAAAGCAACACACAGAGATCTTCCTCACCCCATTTTACAGATTCATTAAGCTTCATTATATAGATATACTATAATTCAAATAACATTTCAATGGCTTCATTAATTATTAATTCTTCAGTTTTTGGACGTCTACATTGTTTATCATTTTCATCATTATAAATAGCACTGCAACAAATATCTTTGTGTATACAGGTTTCTCTTGACGTAGGATTTATTTATTCATTTAGTTGAGAGGGAAAGAGAGCAAAACCAGGTGGAGTAGCAGGTAGAGGGAGAAGCAGGCTCCCTGCCGAGCAAAAAACCAGATGCAGGGCTCGATCCCAAGATCCTGGGATCATGACCTGAGCCGAAGGCAGTCACCTAACCAACTGAGCTACCCAGGTCCCATTGATATAGGATTTGTTTTTGAAGACTTATTTCTTTATTGTTTTTTAGAGAGAGAGAGGGGATGGGAGGGGCAGAGGGAGAAGGAGACAGAGTCCCAAGTGCGGAGCCCGATGCAGGGCTGGATCCCATGACCGGGAGATCATGACCTGAGCCAAAACCCAGAGTCAAGCTCAACAGACTGCACCGCCCAGGTGCCCCTGGGTGTAGGATTATTATCTTAGACTACTAGATTCACACATTTATTAAGTCAAAGTTATGAATAATTTTTATGTGCTGTTTATGTACTGCTAAATTGGTTCACAAAAGAGCTACACTGCATGATATTTCTACCTAGTAAGTATAGGGTTTTCTCTGTATTCTTATAAGAACTGGGTAGTCTAATTCTTTTTCATCTTTACTATTTTGACAGATGTACTTAAGTATATTCTTGTAGTGGCCATATATTTTTACATAATGCTTACTAAGTTAGCTTACATCATTACTCTGTATTTCAAAGACAACTCTTACTAATTTAGAAGTGATAGTAAATATCATTTTTGACTATTTAAATTTATTTTTCTGTATCTTTAACCTAAAGTGCATGTGGACTTATAAGATATTTTTCTGAGCTAGTAAATATTTATTACTTACATACAAGAACTATAATGTATGCAAAAATTATAAAGTGCAATAATGATTACACAAGTCATAAAAAATGCAATAAAAATTATCCCAGAAATTTTTAGTACAATATATTCATATATTTAGAGACAATAAAATATTCAAGTCATTTTGTTGGATCTGTAGCACTCTGATTTTATTTTTGCTATAAAAATAGCTGTTAACCCTTTTTCACTAAGAAAATATCTACTGGAGTAAGAGATCTATTATTCATGAACTATATATTCAGTAAATGTTTTTAAAACAGCCATGCCATGTTTCTCATTAAGATAGCTATGGCATATGTTTCTAAATTCATATGTCATCATTCTTCATTGGATTAATTAGCAAAATGATTTTTTTCTCCTTTTACCTTTCTGAGTGATATTTTAAAAATACTTTTGGCATTTATACAGAGTACAATTTATAGGTCATAAAAATATTCATGTTACAAAGTACTCTTGCGTAGCTCTTCTGCTGCTGCTGTGAATACTAATTATGAATATATATTTAGGTATTCCTAACACGTAGCCATTTTCCTGAAATGTACCCAGACTCAGCAGCAGAGCCCTGGGTGGGGGGGTGGTCCCTAACACCAAGACCACCTGCAAATTATCACTCTCATTGTTATCAATATATAATTCTAACAAACTAGGTTGAAATCCTTCCTCAGCAGCGTTAAATGGAAACACTGTTAATCAGTATATTCATGCCTTGACCAGCAAAAAGCTCAGGCATTCTGGAATTAACCCCCACAGCACAAGAGCCAAACACCGATTACCTCTCAATACTTTCCAAAAAAACCCCAAGAGGCCCAAAGCACGGTTTTTGGACCACAATGCAAAAATTAGCAAATATGGACAATAAAAATCAATAGAAAATGCAAACTAAAATGAGGTACTTTTTAAAAATATAAAACTGATGCAAATTAACGAGAATGTTACTATCCAGTGTCAGTAAGGATAGGCCTCTTCCTTCACTGCTAATGGAAGACATAAAATCGTAAAGGAACAATGAATGGCCTTCTGAAAGACTTGGAGGCCTTTCAAAGGTACACCTTGGTAATCTGCATCAAGATTCTTTAAAAGCACATTCCCTTCTCTGAACAGTTACGTATGTTGCACTTCATTCCGGAGAGATAATTGAGGATATGGGCAGAGAAAAATTACAAGGATGTTTATTGCAGCACAGTGAATAATAGCAAAAAGCTGAAAACAACCAAACGTGTAGCAAAACAGAGACTTTCAGTAAGTTATATCCATATGCAGTTATTTCAGATAACTTCGTAGAGTAGAGTTCTGTTTGTAGCAGGCTTTGTTACGTGCCTGACTAAAATCCTTTCCCTTCTTCCTTGATGCTAACAGAACCCGGAGACTGTTCAGAGCAGCAATGTCCAGGGATCCAAGCACAAACTCGTGACAATCCTGTTCCCACTTTCCCAACTTCCCCTGCACCTAGAGATGTACTTGTGATCCAGCTCTGGCTAATTAATTTGCAGGGAAAGTCTTCTGGGGACTTCTGAGAACGTTTTTGCTTTCCAGATAAAAAGGACAGATGCTGTTGATGCCAGCGATTATCTACCGGAGACCTTCTGTTAAGCAAAACAGACTCCTGTTTATTAAGGAAGGTTTGTCCGGGTTTTCTGCTAGTTAGAGTCAGAACTGTCCCTACTTGTGGTGGATTCTGTGATGTGCTGTTCTGATCCTCTTTCAGGATGGGACCGGCTATGGGGAATACTACCGGCTGGCCGCCTTCTTCTGGCAGCCATCTCCAGGAATTGTATTCCGTTGAAGTCAGCTGCCTTAGCCACTGTCAAAACGGTCTCGCTGGAGGCAGCCACATCTAACAACATGGGAATATAAACGGCAACCCTCTTCAATCTGGGACTTTCGAGGCCCTCTCAAATATGAAGTTGGAGCCCTTGTTGCCTCTGCCCCCTTCCTCTTCCCTCTGATCCCGCTTCGCTCCCTTCCCCCATACATGTTGATCCCAAAAGCCTTACCTAATAAACTTCCGGTACCCAAATCTCTATCTGAGTCGGTTTCCTGGGAAACCCCACCCACAACACTACTGATACATTTATTCACATGAAAGTATGTTGAAAATATACTGCTAAATATCATGAAGCAGTACCCATGATGTCAGCCTGTTTTCTTACTACACAAATTACATACCTACAAAGAAAAAAGGTCTGCAAAACTTTTAGGACATAATGTAAGAGAATTGTCTTTATGACCTTGTAATAGGGGGAAATTCTTAAGTAAGATTAAAAAAAAGTACAAAATGTAAAGAAAAGCTTACACATTTGAATACACTTAAACTAAGACCTAACGTTAATCAAAAGACATACAGGAAAAAGTGAAACCTTAAGCCACAAATAAGGAGACAATTTTTCTTTCCTTCAAATTTTTATTTGAATTCTTGTTAGTGAGGCACCTGGGAGGCTCAACCAGTTAAGTGTCTGCCTTTGGCTCAGGTCATGATTTCAGGGTCCTGGGATTGAGCCCCACATCAGGCTCCCTGCTCAGTGCGGAGTCTGCTTCTCCCTCACCCTGCTCAAGCTCTCTTTTTCTCTCTCGCAAATAAATAAATAAAATCTTTTAAAAAGTAACTCAAAAGCAGCCACAGACAAGACATAAGCAGACGAGTGTGAAGATGTTCCAATAAAACCTTAAAAAAATAAATAAATATAAATAAATAAATAAATTCTAGTTAGTTAACATAGAGACGATATTTTTATACTTTCAACATGATAGTTGATAAAGGATTGTATCCAGAATACACAAAGAATCAATTAGAAAAAGTCAAATCCAATAAAAAAGAAGGCAAAGAGTGAGGGGAAGAAAAAAGGACATATAACGCTTCTTTCACTCATGAAAGTTTCCTCATGTTCTTTCTCTGTCATTACCCAACCCTAGCTGCCAGAGGCAACTACTGTTCTTACTTTTTCCACTGTAGATTAGTTCTGTTCATTCTAGAATATCACACAGTTTAATTTTTTTAAGAGAGGGAGGTGGGGGGAGGGGAAGAGAGAGAGGGAGACAGAGAATCTTTTATTTATTTATGTATTTGTCAGAGAGAGAGAGAGAGAGCACAAGCAGGGGGAGAAGCAGGCAGGGGGAGAGGCAGGCAGAGGGAGAAGCAGACTCCCTGCTGAGCAGGGATCCCTATGCAGGACTCGATCCCAGGATCATGACCTGAGTTGAAGGTAGACCCTTAACCTACTGAGCCACCCAGGCATCCCCAGAGAGAGAATCTTAGTCAGGTTCCACACACAGCACAGAGCCTCATGGTCAGCTCCATCTCACAACCCTGAGATCGTGACCTGAGCTGAAATCAAGAGTTAGATGCTTAACTGACTGAGCCACCCAGGTGCCCCTTAAGTTTGTTTGTTTGGTTTTTTTTAGAATATCATATAAATAAAATCATACAGTATGTACTCTTGTGTTAGGCTTCTTTCAGGATTACGTTTTTGAGATTCTTCATGCTGTTGCATGTATCAGTAGCTCATTCCTTCTGAGTAGTATTTCATTGCATGAATATACAAGATTTTGTTTATCCATTCCCCTATTGATGGGACACCTGGGATTATCAATTGTCCTATTGATATTTCCTCATTCTGGATATTATAAATAAAGCTGTTATGAAGAGTCATGTAGAAGTCTTTGTGTAAATGTGTTTTCATTTCTTTGAGGTAAATAGGAATGGAATTGTTGGGTTACTGGGCAGTAAATGTTTAGTTTTATAAGAAATTGCCACATCTTTTTTGAAAATTGTTATACAGTTTTACATTCTCACTGACAAGGTTTAAGAATTCTGGTTAGTTACCCCAAAGATACAGATGTAGTGAAAAGAAAGGCCATATGTACCCCAATATTCATAGCAGCAATGGCCACAATCGTCAAACTGTGGAAAGAGCTCAGATGCCCTTTTGAGGTCTTCTGAGATGGATAAAGAAGATATGGTCCATATATACAATGGAATATTACTCAGCCACCAGAAATGAAGATTACCCAACTTTTCCATCAACATGGATGGGACTGGAGGAGATTATGCTGAGTGAAATAAGTCAAGCAGAGAGTGTCAATTATCATATGGTCTCACTTACTTGTGGAGCATAAGGAATAACATGGAGGACATTAGGAAAAGGAAAGGAAAAGTGAATTGGGGCAAATCAGACAGGGACATGAAGCATGAGAGACTGTGGACTCTGAGAAACAAACTGAGGGTTTTGGAGGGGAACGGGGGGTGGGAGGATGGGTGCGCCTGGTGGTGGCATGCATTGCATGGAGGGCACATATTGCATGGAGCACTGGGTATGGTGCATAAACAATGAATCTTGGAACACTGCATCAAAAACTAATGATGTATTTTATGGTGACTAACATAACACAATAAAAAAATAAAAATAAATTTAAAAAAAAAGAATTCCGGTTAGTTATTCTCCATCTTCACCAACCTACAGGATGTTGGTCATTTAAATTTAGTCATTCTTTTTTTAAGATTAAATTTAAGGGGCGCCTGGGTGGCTCAGTGGGTTAAGCCGCTGCCTTCGGCTCAGGTCATGATCTCAGGGTCCTGGGATCGAGGCCCGCATCGGGCTCTCTGCTCAGCGGGGAGCCTGCTTCCTCCTCTCTCTGCCTGCCTCTCTGCCTACTTGTGATCTCTGTCTGTCAAATAAATAAATAAAATCTTAAAAAAAAAAAAAGATTAAATTTAAGGTTTTGGTTTTTTGTTTTTTTTTTTAAGCTTTTACTTCTTTGAGAGAGAAAGTAAGTGAGAGAGAGAGAGAGAGAGAGCACCAACAGAGGCAGCAGGAAAAGCAGATTCCCCTGCTGAGCAGGGAGCCCAACGCAGGGCTGGATCCCAGGGCCCTGGGATCACGACCTGAGCAGAAGGCAGAAGCTTAAGCAACTGAGCCACCCAGGTGCTCTAATTTTATTTTATTTTTTAAGTAAGCTCTACACCCAATGTGGGGCTCAAACTCACAACCCCAAGATCAAGAGTCCCATTCTCCACCAACTGAGCCAGCCATGTGCCCTAAATTTAGACATTCTAAAAGATGTATAGTGCTATTGATGAGGAGAACAAAGGCAAGAGAAATGTAGCAAAAATTAAATCTTACAACTTGCAGCCCACTGATAAATCCTTGAGAAGTGCAGAGTGTGACATTTCTCAGGGAACTCATGGCTGCTTTAATGTTGATGTTTTATTAGAGACTAAAAGCAATGTTATCTTAACAATTGTTAGCCCTCCAAGGTCTTGGAGACCTTGCTTTTAATATGTGCAAATTCCTTAGAGATTTATATTATCCCTAAGCCCCACTAACTAAAAAGCGTATCATCAGTCATTCCTCACAATCCCAGTGCAGCTCTTTCTGCCCAAGGGTCCTGTCCCTGCCCGTGCTATAATAAAGCCCGTCCTATAATAAAGGCACCGTTTTGCACAGAAAACGTCTCAAGAATTCTTCCTTGTCCATTTGCTTGGCGGCCCCTCTTCAGTATTTCATTGTGGATTTAGTTTTTATTTCTCTGATGACTAATGATCTTGATCACTTTTTCATGTGATAATTGGCTATTTATTTTCTTTTGGGAAACACCTTTCCAAAGCCGTTGCCTGTTTTAAGTTGGGTTCTTTGTCTTTTTACTACTGAGTTATAGAGTTACTTATATTTCTTCCATAGCAGTCCTTTGTCAGATATATGTTTTCTGAATATTTTTTTCCTAGTCTATAGATTGTCTTTGTATATTCTTAGTGGTGTCTTGATGAGCAGAGTTTCTAATTTTGATGAAATCTAAGTGATCAATATTTTCTTTCATGACACAGCTTTCTGAGACCTGCTAAGCGAACTTTACCTATCTCAAATCATGAAAATATTCTTCTAAAGGTTCCTTTAAAAATATACAGTTTAGAGGCCCCTGGGTGGCTCAGATGGTTAGGCATCTGCCTTCGGCTCAGGTCATGATCTCTGATCTCCAAGTCTTGGGTTGGAGCCCCACAACGTGTTCCCGGCTCGCTTGGGGAGTCTGCTTTTCCCTCTCCCTCTGCCTCTCCCACTGCTTGTGTGCTCTCTCTGTCTCTCTCTCTCAAATGAATGAATAAAATCTTTAAAAAATTTATATATATATATATATATATATATATATATATATATGTTAACCACTTACGTTCAGGTGTATGATCCATCTCAGATTAATTTTTTATGGCGTGAGGTAGAGGTTAACATTTGTATTTTTACATACAGATAGACAGTTACTATGCATCATCTACTGCATAAACTTTTTTTTTCCTTATTGGATTGCTTTGGGGCTTCTGTAAGAAATCAAAGGACTATATACGTATGGGTCTATTTCTAGCTCTCTCACGCCATCAATTTACATACCATACTCTCTTGATTAGTGTGGCTTTACAATTAGCCTTGAAGCCAGGTACTGCAAGTTCTTAAACTTTGTTCTTTTTAAAATACTTTGGGTAGTCTAGGTCTTTATATTTTCATAACTTTAATTTTTTTTTTTTGACAGAGTGAGAGAGATCACAAGTAGGCAGAGAGGCAGGCAGAGAGAGAGAGGGAAGCAGGCTCCCTGCTGAGCAGAACGCCAGATGCGGGGCTCCATCCCAGGACCCTGGGATCATGTCCTGAGATCATGTCCTGAGCTGAAGGCAGAGGTTTAACCCACTGAGCCACCCAGGTGCCCCTCCATAACTTTAGAACTAGATATTCAATATCTACAAAAATAAATGCTGGTATTTAGATAAAGATTGCATTGAATCTATACATCAATTCTATAGGTAGAATTGACAGATTAACAATATTGAGTCTTCCAATTCAGGGATATGCTCTATTTCCCCCTTCTATTTAGTTTTTCTTTAATTTCTCTCAAAAATGTTTTTTGGAGCACCCAGCTGCCTCAGTCAGTAGAGCATGCAACTCTTGATCTTGGGGTGGTGAATTCAAGTCCCAAGTTGAGCTTATAGCTTACTTAAGATTAAAAAAAATTGTTTTCTAGTGCAGCGGTCTTGCGTATGTTAAATTTATTCCTAAGTATTTTCTGTTTTCTGATGCTATTTTACATGAACTTCATATAAAATCTTATTTTGTAATCATTTGCTAATAACATATAAAAATATAATTGAGTTTCAAAAATTAACTTTGTATTCTGTGACATTGAAAAGTTAGGTTGTAGTTGTGTATCTTCTTTAAGGTTTTCTAAGTAAATAATTGTGTCATCTACCAAAAAAATAGTTTTACTGTTTTCTTTTTGGTCTGTATGCCTTTAATTTTTCTTGCCTTGGCTACACTGAGTCAGGTTTCTAGTACACTGTTAAATAGCAGTGGAGAGAATGGCATTTTTACCTGTTTCTGCTTTTAAGGAGAAAACATTCATTATTTCACCATTAAGTATAATGTTAGCTATAGGATTTTTTTGGTAGGTGCTCTTTGCAATTTTGGAGGAAGAAAAAAATTCATTTGAAGACATAGAAATGAAACTATCCAAAATTAAACACATAGAGAACAAAGGACTTTTGAAAAAGTAAAAGAGCACCAGTGAGCTATTTGACAACTCCAAGTAGTCTAGTATATGGTAATTAGAGCCCCTGAAAGGGGAGGCAGGGGGACAAAAAAATATGAAGAAATAATGGACAGAACATTCTAAACTTCATGACAATTATAAACCTACAGGTCCTAGAAACTCAACAAATACAAGTAACAAACATAAAAACACTAGAATTCTATACCTGGGAAAATACCTTTCGTAAAGTAAAGCAATATGAAGTCATTTTCAAACATACAAAAGTTGAAAGAATTCATCACTAGCACACGTGCTGTACAAGAAATGTTAAAGAACATCCTTCAGGCAGAAGAAAAGTGATACCAGGGATGCCTGGGTGGCTCAGTGGGTTAAAGCCTCTGCCTTTGGCTTGGGCCATGATCCCAGGGTCCTGGGATGGAGCCCCGCATTGGGCTCTCTGCTCAGCGGAGAGCCTGCTTCTTCCTCTCTCTCTGCCTGCCTCTCTGCCTACTTGTGATTTCTGTCTGTCAAATAAACAAAATCTTAAAAAAAGAAAAGAAAAGTGATACCAGATGGAAGTCTGGATATACACAAAGAAATGAAGAGCACCTTGGGGCGCCTGGGTGGCTCAGTGGGTTAAGCCGCTGCCTTCGGCTCAGGTCATGATCTCAGGGTCCTGGGATCGGGTCCCGCATCGGGCTCTCTGCTCTGCAGGGAGCCTGCTTCCTCCTCTCTCTCTCTCTGCCTGCCTCTCTGCCTACTTGTAATCTCTCTCTGTCAAATAAATAAATAAAATCTTTAAAAAAAAAAAAAAAAGAAATGAAGAGCACCAGAAAAGGTTAACTACATGAGTAAATATGTAAAATGTTTTAATGATGTAAATCTCATTAAAAGATAATTGACTGGTTAAGCAAAAATAAGCACAATGTATTATGAAGTTCATAACCTATGTGAAAGTTAAGGACATGGCAACAATAGCATAAGGACCAAGAGGAGAGAAATGGAAGTATACTATTGTAAGGCCCTTACACTATAAATGAAGCAGGTATAATATCACTTAAAAGTAAACTGGTGAGTTAAATACGTGCACTATAAGCCCTAAGACAATCATTAAAATTTAAAAACAATCTATGGTCTTTTTGTATTGCTGCATAATACGTTACCACAAATTTGACAGCATAAAACAACATCCACTTATTAGCACATAGTCTATAAATCAGAAGTCAGGCACAGCATAGCTAGGTTCTCTGTTCAGGGTGTCACAAGTTGAAATCAAGTTGTTGGCCACACAAAATTCTTGTGTGGTAGTTCTGGGGAAATATCCACTTCCAAGTTAATTCTTGTTGACAGACTTTTGCTCCTTGTGCTTGTTGAACTGAGGTCTGCATTTCCTAGCTAACTGACCACTGGGGGCTACTCTCCATTCCTAGAGGCCACTTATGCTCCCTGACACATGGCTTCCTCCATCTTTAAGGCAACAACAACACAATCAGTCCTTCCTGTGCTTTGAATCTTTGACTGTCTCTTCTGCTACTAACCAACAAAGGTGGTAAAATGGAATCATACAAAATATTCAATATGAACAACAAAAAAAGGAGAAAAATGGGAAAAAAGAAACAAAGATAGAAACAAATAAGATGATGGACTCATAAATAAATAAAATCTTTAAAAAAAAAAAAGATGATGGACTCAAACCTAGCCATATAAAAATTACATTACATGTAAATGACTTAAACACCTCAATTAAGAGACAAATATATGTTTCATTTTTTCCTTCCCTACCCCCCACAACCCCTCACTCTGTCTCTCAAAGGGAGGCAAACCCATAAGAGACTCTTAATATCAAAAAACAAACTCAGGGTTGCTGGGGGTTGGGGGTTAGGGAGAGGGTGGTTGGGTTATGGACATTGGGGAGGGTATGTGCTATGATGAGTGCTGTGAAATGTGTAAGCCTCATGATTCACAGACCTGTACCCCTGAGGCAAAAATACATTATATGTTAATAAAAATAATTAAAAACAAACAAATAAACAAAGGAACAGCGGGAAACAAGTGTCATACTAAAACATAAAACTTTTTCCTTTGAAAATATTTTATTATTGATAAAACACATGGAGATGATGATACACCAGTACAACATAAACTTACTAATTATATAAATGTATTTTTGGTCTCATAATTTTATATAAATAATACTTAACTAATGTGGAAAAAAAGAGACAATTATATGCTGCCTATAAGAAATTCAAGTACTCAGGGGGTGCCTGGGTGGCACAGTGGGTTAAAGCCTCTGCCTTTGGCTCAGGTCATGATCCCAGGGTCCTGGGATCGAGCCCCGCATCAGGCTCTCTGCTCAGCGGGGAGCCTGCTTCCTCCTCTCTTTCTGACTACTTGTGATCTCTATCTGTCAAATAAATAAATAAAATCTTAAAAAAAAAAAAAAAGAAATTCAAGTACTCAGGAAGGTCTTGCCTCAGTAATGGGGAATAATTATCCCTAAACTGATCATTACTCCAGACCCACCGAACAAATCATGAGAGCAAGACCCAAAAGGATTAAACTATTTATAAGTAGCTGAACTGCATCCCAGAACAAAGCTTAAGAATATTTATAGGAACACAGAAATATCCAGCAACCAACAAGGTAAAATTCACAATGCCAGGCATCCAATCAAAGATTACCAGGCATGTGAAGAGGCAGGAAAATGACCTCTGGTGAGGCAAAGATGTCTTAGATATAACACTAAAAGTATAATCCTTCCCCAAATGATAAATTGGACTCCATGAAAATTAAAAACCTTGGTCCTTCTAAAGACATTAGAGAATGTTAGGGAACCTGGCTGGCTCAGTTGGAGGAGTGTGCAACTCTTGACCTCAGGGTTATGGGTTCAAGCCCCATGTTGGGTGTAGAGATTGCTTAAATAAATAAAACAAAGAAACAAAAAAGACATGAGACTGACAAAACAAGCCATAGACTCAGAAAAAAATTTTAAAACGTACACATTAAGGGGTACCTGGCCGGCTCAGCTGGTAGAGCATGTGACTCTTGATCTTGGGGTTGTGGGTTTGAGACCCACATTTGCTTAAAAAATTTAATTTAAAAAAATACATGGGGTGCCTGGGTGGCTCAGTTTATTAAGCATCTGATTCTTGGTTTCGGCTCAGGTAATGATCTCATGGGTTGTGAGATCAAGCCCTGCATTGGGCTCTATGGTCAATGTGGAATCTACTTGAGGTTCTCTCTTTCTCTCCCTCTGCCTCTCTCCCCACTTACATGCACACTCTCTCTCCCTCTAAAATAAATAAATAAAGAATCCTTAAAGACATTTAAAAATACACATTTAAAATTTTTTAAATTGTGGCAAAATTCATGTAACATAAAATGTACCATCTAAACACTTTAATCTTTTTAGTTTTACTTCCTTAACTTTTTACATCCTAACCATTTTTAAATGTATCGTTTATTTATTTTAATTTTTTGGGATTTTATTTGTACAGTGTACAGTTTAATGGTGTTAAGTACATTTATAATTGTACAACCAACCTCTGGAATTCTTTTCATCTTGCAAAACTGAAACTGTACTCACTAAAAAATTCATTCTCCCCTCCCCGTAGCCCCTAGCAATCACCATTCTACTTTCTGTTTCTGTGAATTTAATCACTCTAGGTACTTCATACAAGTGGAATCATACAGTATATGTCTTTTTGTGACTAGCATATTTCACTCAGCATAATGTCCTCAAGATTCATCCATGTTGTACCACATGTCAATATTTCCCTCTTTTTGTGGTTGAATAATATTCCATTGTATGGATATACCACATTTTGTGTACCATGTATCCACCAAAAGAGATGGGTTGCTTCCATCTTTTGGTGATTGTGAATACTACTATGAATATGGCTTTATAAATATCTCTTTGAGTTTCTCCTTTCAGTTTTTTTTTGAGTCCACACCCCAAAGTAGAATTACTGGGTCATATGATAATTCTATTTTTAATTACAAAGCATATATTTTAAAAGAGATTTGGATCTAAGATATATAAAAAACTCTCAAAACTCAATAATAAGAGAAAAAACAACGTAATAAAACTTGGGGAAATTATTTGAAGAGACACTTCACCAAAAAAGATGTGTGGATGGCAAAAAAAAAAAAAGAGAAAGAAAGGAAAGAAAAAATAAAAAGCACTTGAAAGTATGCTCAATATCATTACTATCATTAGAGAGATGCAAACTGAAACCATGAGATACCATTATATGGCTATTAGAATTGGAAAAATTAAAAAGACTGACGATACCAAGTATTGGCAAGGATGCAGAAGAATGGAACTCTCATACACTGCTGGTGGAAATGTGAAATGGTACAAGCACTTTGTAGAATGTTGGGTGGTTTCATAAAAGTTAAACGTACACCAACCTTATGATCCAGCTACTCTATTCCTACGTGTTTACACAAGAGAAAAGAAAGCATATATCCACACAAAGATCTATATAAGAATGTTCATAACAGCTTTGTTATAGCCAAAAATTGGAAACATCCTAGATGTTCTTCAACATGTGAATAGATAAAAAATTGTGGTGTATCCATAGAATGGAATACAACTCAAAACAAAGGGGATAAATTATTGATACATGCAGCAACAAGGGTAAATGGTAAACCAATCATGCTGTGTGAAAGAAGTCAGACAATAATGACCATATACTGTACGATTCCATTTATATAAAATTCTAAAATATATAAAATAACCTATAATGACTGAAAGGAGATCAGCAGTTGCCTGGGACTGGGGTGGTATGGGAAGGGGGCTGGAGGAATTACAAAGGGGCACCAGGAAAATTTGAGCATGATAGATATGTTCACCATATTGACTGTGGTAATGATTTCATGGAGAAGATATATATATATATATATATATATATATATATGTATATATATATATATTACATGTAAAACTATGTATATTTTTCAAATTGTACATTTTAAATATATGCAGATTTTTGTATATAAATTATACTTCAATAAAAGCATGCAAAGAAACACCCAAACTTGGATGGGTTCTGGGTGGCTCAGCTGGTTAAGCATCCAACTCTTGATTTCAACTCAGGTCATGGTCTCAGGGTTGTGGGATCAAGCTCTTTGTGGGGCTCTACACTCAGGGGAGTCTGCTGAGGATTCTTTCTCTCCTTCTCTCTCTGTCCCCTCCCCCCCAACACTCAATTTCTCTCTCTCTCTCTCTCTCCATCTCTCTCTCTCAAAATAAATAAATTCTTAAAAAGAAAGAAACCCCCAGACTTGGGTTCTCCACCTTCCTCTACCCCAAAACAGTGGATCTGTGTTGTCTTACATCATCTTGACAGCAGGCAGACAGAAAAATTTTGGCAGGGTTATCTTTTCTAGATTTTTAAAAATCTAGTAATTCATCTTCTAAGACTGTTCTCCGTTCATACCTGGATTTTCCTACAATAAAAGAAGCCCACCAAACCCAAATATAGAGCAGTGGAGCAATAATTTCCTGGTTGTGGCTAAACATCAAAAAAGGAAACTTTGGGGGGCACCTGGGTGGCTCAGCTCAAGTCATGATCTCATGGTCCCCACATTCAGCAGGGAATCTGTTTATCCCTCTCCCTATGGCCCTCCCTCTGCTCTCTCTCTCAAGTAAATAAATAAATAAATGTTTAAAATCTTCCAAAAAAAAAAAAAAAAAAGAGGGAAACCTCAGGACTTGCACTTTCAGGAAGATGGAGTAAATGTACTTATCCCTAGATTTCCATATGTAAAATAAGCATAAGAAGACTGAAAGGTGGAGAGAAAACACTGGATCAGTTAGGGACCTCAGGACCAAGCAATAACATAGTGGTAAATTACCAGAGTTCTCCTTGTGTCTCACATCTCCCCTACCTCGTGCTGGACAAGTCAGCAACCCAGAAACATCCACCAGCACAGACAGCAACAATAACAACCACAAGAAAACAGACCCAAGAAAAGCCTGCTCTTTCTAGCCAAAAGACCAGGAAAACGACAGCCTAGCAAGACAGAAAACTTTTCATCAATAATGGCTTTACTTTGGCCAAACACCACAGGAGAAAAATGTGGCCCCAGTCTGCCAGCAGAAGCCAAGTGGGAAACCCAGACTTCTACTCTTGCCAGATGATCAGGAGGTGCCCCAAATCGTCCCTTCCCCATGCAGGCTGAGTGGGAAAGAAGGCACTTCATATCCCTGCTAGACAGGAAACAGCCCTCCACCAGCGGGTGCAGGTGGAAAACAACATGGGAACCTGCACTTCCACTCCTCCCCACCAGGCAGGAGCAGAGCAATGTGCCCCTCCTCTTCCTTTCTGGGGTGGTGTCAGAGCAGACATAGTGGAGGACCAGGCTTTTCACCACTGCTCAGTGGTTATGGAGCTATCTTCTCACTCCCCACGCCACAGCAAAGGCAGCAGTGAAGCACCTCCCAGCCAGGGTAGTTCCGGTGGCGGCCTCACAGGCAGGAACAAAAGCCCCAACAGCGGTCAGCAAAGGTTGAGAAGATTACGCAAACTTTCATCCCCATTAGGCAGCAGTGAGAAGACAGTGTACTCACTTACTTGTCTGCTAAATCACAAGATTTCAGTAACATTTGGAATCTTATAACATCATGCCCCAAACGTCCTGGTTTTAATCACAAAGGAGTCGTCAAATCAAGAGCCAGGGAGATCTGGGTTTGAATGAGGAAAGACAATTAACCAAGGTGACAGAAGTGGTAGAATGAGCTGACAAGGACTTAAAGCAGCCGTCATAAAAACGCTTCAGTGGATAATTGCAAACATGCTAGAAAGAAATGAGAAAAAAAAAAATCTCAGCAAAGAAATCCAAAATATACGGAAGAACTAAATGGAAATTTTACAGCTAGAAATTGCAATAAGGGAAATTAAAAAAAAAAACTCAATGCATAGACTCAAAAGCAGAATATGGAAGACAGAGGAAAGAATAAGAGAATTTGAGACTAGCATAGAGAATCCCCAATCTGAACAACACACAGAAAATAGACTGAAAAATAAAATGAACAAAACTTGACGGACATGTAAGACTCTAACATAAAATGAATATATGGATCACAGAGAGGAGTAAGAAGGTGGAGTTGAAATAGTGGCTAAAAATTTCCAAAATTTGGCAAAAGATATAAACGTACAGATTCTAGAATCTGAACAAACCCCTAGACAGGATAAATTTAAAGAAATCCATGCCAAGGCACATCATAATCAAACTTCTAAACACTAGAACAAAGAAAAAAAATCTTGAGAAAAGCCAGAGAAATGATACTACTTATAGGGGAAAAACAATTAGAATAGTAGCATATGGGGGGGGGGTGCGTGGGTGGCTCAGTTGGTTGAATGTCAGCCTTCATCTCAGATCATGATCCCAGGGTCCTGAGATCGAGTTCCGCATGCATAGGGGAGCCTGCTCCTTCCTCCTGCTTGTGCTCTCTCTCAAATAAATAAATAAAATCTTCAAAAAAAATAGCAGATTTTTTTCTCATCAGAAACTGGGGAGGCCAGGAAAAAATGGCACAACATTTTTCAAGTGCTGAAAGAAAAGAGCTTTCAATGCAGAATTGTATAGCTAGCAAAAATATCCTTCAGGAATGAAGGGGAAATCAAGACATTTTCTGATGACAAAAAACTAAGAGAATTTGTTGCCAGCAGGCCTACCCTTCTGAATGGTTAAAGGAAGTTCTCTAAATAGAAAGAAAACTGTAAAAGGAGAAATCTTGACCCATCAGAGAGAAAAAAAAATGGCAGAGCAAATACATGTTTAATGGTTGAAACAAAATCATAACACTGGCTAATGTAGTTCTCCAAGTAAAGGAAATACTTAAAACAATTATATTATATATGGGGGAGGGTGAAGAGTTGGAAAAGGAAGTATGGTTTCTTTTTTTTTTTTTTTTGGAAGTAAGTTTTCTACACTTCACTGGAACTGGTAAAATGTTGACAATAGTAGACTGATAAGGTATGTATATATAATGTAATACTTAGAGTAACCACTAAAAAGATATATGAAGAGATACACTCAAGAATACTATAGATAAACCTAAATGGGACTTTTTTTCTTAGTAGTCTCTATACCCAGTGTGAGGCTCAAACTCACAACCCTGAGATCAAGAGTCAGATGCTCTACCGACTGAGCCAGCAAGGGGTCCCTCAAGATAAGATCATAAAAATGTTTAAACAATCGATAGGAAGGCAGGAAAAAGGTTATTCTTATGGCAAATGAGAGACTGATGGGGGTGTAGTGGGGGAGCAGGAGTGGAGGCATCTCCATTGTTTGTCGGGGTTATTCCTAAGCTAACCTAGACCCTTCTGCCCAAGGAAGCATAGTTCATCCTACTGTTTTGGAGAGCACTGTGGTTGGGGACAGGGGGCGAAATGGGCCAAACTCTTCCATGGAGCTTTGCTTTGGGAGTTATGGTGGGCTGGTGACTATTTCTATTGCTACTCAAGGAAGGATGTTTTCCAGGCCAGCAGGCCAACCTGCCATGACAACAGGAAGGGGCTCCTTGCCAAGGCTTGGGCTCAGCTAACCTTGTGCACCAGAGGGGCTCCCTCCTATGGCAGGATGGTACCTTTGTGTTCTGATTACAAAAGCCAACAGCACCTTGTGTGTGACCTATACTGCTGGGAAAACAGAATAAAGATGGTTTGAAAAGGGCGTGATACAATTTTGGCAAGGGGGAGAAGCCAAGTCCATACACTGGAGCTCTGCCCTAAGTGCTTAAGCTGTATTTGGGTTCCAAATCAGACAACCTTGGCAAACTCTCCATACCAGATATAAAGATCTATTTTAACAGTCATCTTTAGCTTTTGAATAATTAGGAAGAAAATGATACCAGAGTAGTTCAAGTTCCTTTTAATTTATTGGGGACAGGAGTTCTGTAGGGTTGTTGGTAGGTGGTGAGCATCAAAGTCTTGTAGTAGGTCACCTTCTAGGACTTCTAGGACTTATTTATGGCCCTCCAACCTTGAGTTTCCCAGAAGAATGCTTCTGAAGACTTTCCACGATACTTGTTTATAAATTTTATACTTTTTTAAAAAAGAAAAAAGGTGTCTGGGAGTTATTTGTGTCATTCATTATTCCAAATATCACTTTAATAATTTCAACATGAAAGCATCTTAATATTCTCAATAATGGCATTAGTAACTTTAAATATTAAAATCCATATTAGGAACAAAGGATAAACTAGACAATCTGCTCTTATAGATACAATACCATACAGATGCTCAAGTTTAGGTGATTTGTGGAAAATTAAGATCTTTGCAATATTAATTCTTCCAATCTAGGTTTTCTTGTATTTCTGTCAATAATATATATATGTATATATAATATACATATACACATATATATGTTTTTAGAGAGGTACAGAGGGAGACAGAGAGAGAGAGAAAGAGGGAGAAGAGGGGCAGAGGGGCAGAGGGAGAAAGGGAGAGAGAGAATCCTAAGCAGCCCAGCGTGGAGCCCAGCTCAGGGCTCGATCTCACAACCCTGAGATCATGACCTGAGCTGAAATCAAGAGTAGAATGCTTAACCAACTAAGCCACCCAGGTGCCTCTCTAGATCAGTAAATATTAATAGTATTTTATAGCTTTCTTCGTGGAGTTCTGGTATAACTATGGTAGATTTTTTGTATGTATTTAGTGCTTTTTAATGCTAATATAAATGATTCCTCTTAAAGTTTCATTTTCTAATTTTTTTCCCAATTATTTCTTGATGACATATAAAAATGCAATTGATTTTGTTTTGACATTTTGTGCTGCACTTTGCTGACCTTCCACATACACAACTTTGCACATACAAAATCATGACGCTAACAAGTGGTGACAGTTTTATTTCTTTTTTGCTAGATATGATGTATTCTCATTTATTCTTTCTTGCCTTATTGTACTGGCTATACTACAATGGAGGTTAAACAATGAGAGTGGATAGCCTCATCTTGTTTCCATTTTCCAGCCTTAAATATTTTATCATTGTGTATGATGGCTGCTGAAAGGTTTTAGTATGTGTCACTCTAAGGAAGCCTATATCTACATTTTTTTTTTTTAAGGAAAACCTTTTTTTTTTTTTTTAAAGATTTTATTGATTTATTTGACAGAGAGGAGAGAGAGAGAGAGAGAGAAGCAGAGGGAGAGGGAGAAGCAGGCACCCTGCCGAGCAGGGAACCTGATGTGGGACTCGATCCCAGGACCCCTGAATCATGACCTGAGCCAAAGGCAGACACCTAACTGGCTGAGTCACCCAGGCGCCCCTCCTTTTTAAAAGTAGGCTCCAGGGGCGCCTGGGTGGCTCAGTGGATTAAGCCGCTGCCTTGGGCTCAGGTCATGATCTCAGTGTCCTGGGATCGAGCCCCGCATTGGGCTCTCTGCTCAGCAGGGAGTCTGCTTCCCCCTCTGTTTCTGCCTGCCTCTCTGCCTACTTGTGATCTCTCTCTCTGTCAAATAAAAAAAATAAAAATAAAAATAAAATAAAAGTAGGCTCCACACCCAGCATAGAGCCCAACGAGGGTCTTGAACTCAAGTCCCTGAGATCAAGACCCAAGCTGAGATCAAGAGTTGGATGCTTAATCAACAAATCCACCCAGGGGCCCCAAGGAAGCCCATTTCTATTTGGAGTTTTCTAAGAATTTGTATTATGAATGGATGTCATATTAAATGATTTTAATGCATCTTGAGATACTCATAATTCTGCTCCTTGTTTTATTAATATAGTGACTAGCTTTTATTTTCAAACTGCGTACCAACCCTGCATTTCTGAAATAAACATATCCCTTTTCATAAAAATAAAAAGGCAATCTTTGCCAGTTCTACCCAGACTGCGTCATGATGACTCACAGTGGCAGCCCTCTAGAGCTTTGAATGTTTTTGATGTTTTTTGGTTGGAATTTTCTGGCAAATGCATTCTCTAAGAGGTAATAACCTAAATGGGAAAAATCTTTAAAAAGATTTACTGGTCGTTTCTTGTGTGAGTGAGTTTGTATGTGTGCGTGTATGTGCTTGCTTTAAAACTAGATTCATAATTATCCATCCTGTTCTTATTAATGTAGGTATTATCTATTCCAGTTATGTATTGCTGTATAACGAACCACCCCAAATTTAGTGGCATAAAACAACTGGTATTCTATTACAATTGTATTAGGGAGTCAAGGAGGACACAGTGAGGTTGGTTTGTTTCTGCTATATCATGCCTGGGGCTTTAGCTGCGGGACTGAGATGTCTGGGTATGACTTGAACAGCTGGAGAAAAGAATCACCTGGAGGCTTTTCATTTATATGTCTGGTACCTGGGATAGGATATTTCAAAGTCTAGACTCAGCTTGGATTATCTACCAGAGTGTCTGCCTTGGGTTCTCCTTTGTAGTTTGGGTTACCCTAGTATAGTAGTTTCAAGGGGGGTTGGACTTCTTACGTGGCATCTCAGGGCTCAGAAAGAGTATATTCTAATTAGCAAGGTGGAACTGATGGCATTTTTTGGCTTAGTCGAGGGGTCAGCACATTTTTTTCTATAAACGGTCAGATAGTAAACACGTTAGGTCTCAAGACCATACAATGTCTCCTTTAACTACTCAACGACTTCTGCTATTGTAGAGTTTGTTGACGATGGACACTGAAATTCAAATTCCAGGTAATGTTCAAAGGTTTCTTTTGAGTTTTTTCAACCATTAAAGACAAATATAAAAGACATTCTTAGCTCACTGACCATACAGAAATAGACTGTGGGCCAGATTTGGCCCATGGGGGTGTAGTTTGCCAACCTCTGATATAAAATATTTCTAGCCCTTCAAAAAGTTTCCTTGTTCATCTTTTTAGCCAATGCCTACCTTCACCCCTAGCCCCATGGTTTTCTGGGGCCTGCTTTCTCTCACTATGGATTAGTTTTGCTCATTCTAGAATTTTGTATGAATGAAATCCTCTATTATGTCTGGCTTTTATTACTAAGGATAATGTTTCTAACATTCATCTATGTTGTGTGTATAGTTAGTTCTTTTTTATCGCTGAGTAGTATAAGTTCATATGGGTATACCATAATTTGTATATCCATTTTTCTATTGATACCTTTAGTGTTGTTCTAATTTTTGGCTACTACAAAGAAAGTTGGTATTCACATTTGTGCATAAGTCTTTGTTTTCACTTCTTTGGGGTAAAAACTTAAGAGTGGAATTGCTGGGTTGTATGGTAAGTGTATGTTTAACTTTGAATCTTTATTTTCATTTTTCCATTAACTAATGATGTTGAATATGTGATTTTTCATGTATTTATAGCCACTTGCTTATCTTTTCTGAAGTATCTGCTCAAATATTTTGCCTATATTTTAGGGGACTGTTTACCTTATTCTCTTAAGAGTGTGTATACAGGGGCGCCTGGGTAGCTCAGTGGGTTAAAGCCTCTGCCTTTGGCTCAGATCATGATCCCAGGGTCCTGGGACTGAGCCCCTCACATCCTCTCTCTCTGCCTGCCTCTGCCTACTTGTGATCTCTGTCTGTCAAATAAATAAATAAAATCTTTAAAAAAAAAAAGAATTTGTATACAAGGGGCACCTGGGTGGCTCATTTGTTAGGCATCTGCCTTTGGCTCAGGTCATGATCCCAAGGTCCTGGGATTGACCACCACACTGAGCTCCTGCAGTGGGGGGCAGCCTGCTTCTCTTTCTCCCACTTCCCCTGCTTGTGTTCCCTCTCTTGCTGTCTCTCTCTCTGTCAAATAAATAAATAAAAGCTTAAAAAAAAGTTTGTATACAAATCTTTTGTCAGATATATGTAATGAGAATAGTTGTCCTCAGTCTTTGACATGTTTTTTCACTTTCTTATTAGTGATTTTCAATGGACAGTAGTTTTTAATTTTGATTAGGTGCAATTTATTAATTTTTTCTTGTATAGTTCACATTTCTTGTATCCTAAGAAATCTCTCCTTAGTTCAAGATCATATAAATTTTCTCCTATGTTTTCTTACGAAAATTTTATATTTTGGGTTTTACATTTAGGTCTATGACCTGTTTTGAGCTAATTTTTTTTGTATAGGGTGAAAACTTAGGTAGAGCTGCATTTTTTCCCATATGAATATCTAAGTGATTACTAAGTACTGAAATCAGGTAATGTAAATCCTCCAACATTATTTTTTTTTTCCAAAATTATTTAGGCTATTCTAGTTCCTTTTCATTTCCACGTAAAATTTAGAAATAGTTTGTCACTTTCATAAAAAAAAAAGAGAGAGAGAGAGAGAAACTGGTGGGATTTTTATTTGATGGAATTTTCATTTGCATTGAATTTGTAGATTAATCTGGGGAGACTTGATACTTTAACATATTGAACATTCCAGTCCATGAACATGGTATCTCTCTCCATTTATTTAGGTCTTTAATTTGTCTATGTAATATTTTGGGGTTTTTTTTGTTTGTTTGTTTGTTTGTTTTTTATATTTTGGTTTTTGTTGTATTGAGGTGATCATATGATTTTTTTTTTTTAGTTTGTTAATATAGTCAATTTTATTGATTGATTTTCAAATGCCAAACCAATCTATAATCCTTAGATGAATACTGGTTGGTCACATGTCACATGTATCATCCTTTTTATATATTGCTGGATTTGCATTATTAATATTTTATTAAGGATTTTTGTGTCTATGTTTATGAAGAATATGAGTTTGTAGTTTTATTTTCTTGTAATGTCTTTACCAGGTCTGATCATCAGGCTAATGCTCTCCTCATAAATTGAGTTAGGAAGTGTTCTTTTCTATCTTTTGAAAGATTTAGTAGAATTAGTATTATATCTTTCTTATGCGTTTGGTAGTATTCAGTGAAGCCATCTGGACACACGGTTTTCTTTTTTGAATGGTCATTATTTGTGGATTCAATTTTTGTAATTGATATAGGGCTTTTCTTCTTTTCTATTTCTTGTTGAGCCCATTTTGATAATTTTTGTCTTTCAAGGAATTTGTCCATTTCATCTAGTTCTTGAACTTGTTGGTATGAAGATATTTTATGATATTATATATATTTATACATATATTATTATATTATATATAATGTATATATTCTCTATGATCTATAATGATACACCTTCTATTCCTGTTGATACTGAGGATTTGTATCTTCTTTCTCCTTCTTGATCAATCTAGCTAGAAGTTTATCAATTTTATTGACATTTTCAAAGAATCGGCTTTTGGTTTCATGGATTTTTCTTTACTGCTTGCACATTTTCTGCTTGCACATTTTCTGCTTCTCCCTCTCTCTCTGCTACTCGCCCTGCTTATGCTCTCTCATTCTCGCTCTCTCTGTTAAATAAATAAATAAAATCTATTTTTAAAAAGCTATAAAATATCCTTGTGATTTTTTTGACTCCTGTGTTATTCAGAAATGTGTTGTTTAATTTCCAACTATTTAGGCACTTTTCAAGTATCTTTCTCATATTGGTTTGTAATTTAGTTCTGTTGTGGGTAAGGAGAATGTTCTGTATGATACAATCCTCTTAAATTTATTAAGACTTGTTTTATGACACAGCATATGGTCTATTTTGCTAAATGTTCCATGTGCACTTGAAAAAAAATGTGTATTCTGTAGCTGTATGGAGTATTTTTAAATGTCAGTTAGGTCAAGTTGAACGACTGTGTTGTGTTCTTTACTCCCATTGATTTTCTGTCTGCTTTTCTTTCAATTACTATGGGGAATATGTTGAAATCTCCAATTATAATTTTGGCTTTAGCTACTTCTTTCACTTTTCTTGGTTCTTGCTTTTAATTTTTTTAAAGCCTGTCTGATAATTTCTGCTGTTTTTTAAATAAAGATTTTATTTATTTATTTGACACAGAGAGACACAGCAAGAGAGGGAATACAAGCAGGGGCAGTGGGAAAGGGAGACGCAGGCTCCCCACCAAGCAGGAGTCCGATGTGGGGCTGGATTCCAGGACCCTGGGATCATGACCTGAGCCAAAGGCAGATGGTTAACAACTGAGCCACCCAGGCACCCCTCTGCTGTTTTTTAATTAAGGTATAATTGACATGCAATATCCTATTAATTTTAGGTGTACATCATTGTGATTTAATATTTTTTACATTACAAAATGATCCCCACAGTAAGTCTAATTACAATCTGTCATCACACAAAGTTATTACAATAGCATTGACTACCTTCTGTATGTTGTACATGACTTCTTTATTTTGTAACTGACTTCTTTATTTTGTAACTGGAAGATTATACTTCTTAATCCTCTTTACCTATTTTGCCTACCCCCCCCAACCTCTCCCCACTTTGTTTCCTGTGAGTCTGTTTTTGTTTTGCTTGTCTTGTTTTTTAGATTTTTAGGTTCTACATAGATTTCACTTAGCATAATACTCTCTGGGTCCATCCATGTTGTCACAAATGGTAAGATCTTCTTTTTTTACAGCTCAGTAATACTCCATTGTGTGTGTGTGTGTGTGTGTGTGTGTGTGTATACACCACATCTTTATTCATTAATCTATTCATGGTTACTTAGTGTGCTTCTATATCTTGGCTATTGTAAATGCTGCAGTGAACACAGGAGACAAGGTATCTCTTCAGACTGGTGGGTTTTTTTGTTTTTGTTTTCAGATAAATACCCATTGTGGAATTGCTAGGTCATATGGTAGCTCTATTTTTAATTTTTTGAGGAACCTCTACACTGTTTCCCACAGTGGCTGCACCAATTTACATTCCTACCAACAGTGTGTAAGGGTTCTCCTTTTCCCATAACCCCAACAACAGTTGTTAGTTTTTGTCTTTTTGACAATAGCCAGACTGACAGGTGTGTGTAGATACTTCATTTGGTTTTGATTTACATTTCCCTAATGATTAGTGATGTTGAGAGCATCTTTTTGTGTGCCTGTTGCCCATCTGTATGTCTTCTTTGGAAAAAATGTCTATTTGAGTCCTGTGCCCATTTTTTAATCAAATTAGTTGTGTTTTTTATATTAAGTTGTATAAATTCTTTATATAATTTGTACATTAACCCATTATTGGATGTATGTTGCAAATATGTTCTCCCCATTGAGTAGGTTCCCTCTTTGTTTCATTGATGGTTTTCTTCACTGTGCAAAAAAGGTTTTTAGTTTGATGCTAATTTCTGCCTTTTTTTTTAAAGTAGGCTCCATGCCCAGTGTGGAGCCCAACTCAGGTCTCAAACTCACAACCTTGAGATTGACACCCGAGCTGAGAACAAGAGTTAGACACTTAACCAACTGAGCCACTCAGGCGCCCCTAATTTCTCCTTTTTAATTGGAATATTTAGATGATTTACATTTAATGTATCAGTATGATTGATTAACTTTAAATGTAACATTTGTTCTTTGATTGTCTATATGTTCCTTGTTCTTTTTCCCCCCTTTTCCTGTCTTCTTTTGGATTGATTACTTTTTTTTTTTAAAGATTTTATTTATTTATTTGTCAGAGAGAGAGGGAGAGAGAGCGAGCACAGGCAGACAGAGAGGCAGGCAGAGGCAGAGGGAGAAGCAGGCTCCCCGCTGAGCAAGGAGCCCGATGTGGGACTCGATCCCAGGACGCCGGGATCATGACCTGAGCCGAAGGCAGCTGCTTAACCAACTGAGCCACCCAGGCGTCCCGGATTGATTACTTTTGTATTCCATTTCATTTCCACTATTGACTTATTCTCTATACCACTTTGTTTTGAGGTGGTTGCTCTAGGGTTTACAGAATTTGTCTTAACCTTATCCCAATTTGTTTTCAGATAATGTGATACCTTTTCACATATAGTGTAAGAACCATGCAACAGTGTACTTCCCTTTCTCCCCTCCTGACCTATGTGTTGATTTCCACATATGTTACAAACCCTACAGTACATCATTACTAATCTTCCTCTAAACAATTATCTTGTAAAATATTAAGAAAATTGAAAAAGTGGGGTGCCTGGGTGGCTCAGTGGGTTAAGCCTCTGCCTTCGGCTCAGGTCATGATCCTAGAGTTCTGGGATTGAGCCCCGCATCGGGCTCTCTGCTCAGTGGGGAGCCTACTTCCTCCTCTCTCTCTGCCTGCTTCTCTGCCTACTTGGGATCTCCGTCTGTCAAATAAATAAATAAAATCTTAAAAAAAGAAAAGAAAAGAAAAGAAAATTGGAAAAGTGGCTTTTTTAAAAAAATATTTTATTTATTTATTTCACAGAGAGAGAGATCACAAGTAGCCAGAGAAGCAGGCAGAGAGGAGGAAGGCAGACAGAGGGAGGGGGGAACAGGCTCCCTGCTGAGCAGAGAGCCAGATGTGGGGCTCAATCCCAGTACCCTGGGATCATGACCTGAGCTGAAGGCAGAGGCTTAAACCACTGAGCCACCCAGGTGCCCGAAAAGTGACTTTTATATTTAACTGCATATATGCCATTTCAGCACTACACAATTCCTTGTGTAGATCTAAGTTTCTTTCTGATATCATATCCGTCTGCTGGAAGAACTTCTTTTTCTTTTCTTTCTTTCTTTTTTTTTTTTTAAGACTTTATTTATTTGAGAGAGAGAGAGAGAATGAGCAGGGGGAGGGGCAGAGGGAGAGGGACAAGCAGACTCCCCGCTGAGGAGGAAGACCTACTCCGGGGGTCAATCACAGGACCCTGAGATCATGACCTGAACCAAAGTCAGATGCTTAACTGACTGAACAACCCAGACGCTCCTGGAAGAGCTTCTTTTAACGTTTCTCATGGCAGATGTGCTGGTGCCTTATAGTTTGCCTGAAAACTCTCTTTTTCACCTTCATTTGTGAAGGATATGTTTTCTGGGTAGGTAATTCTAAGTTGACTTTTAAAAAATTCCTTCCAGCGCTGTCGAGACCTGCATGTATGTCTTTTATACTCTCTGATGAAAAGTCTATCATGATTTTTTCCCCTTGTGTATCTGTACATAATGTGTCTTTCTTCTCTAGCTGCTTTTAAAGTTTCCTCTCCCTCTTTTTAGGTGATATAATTAAACTTTATTTACTATTTCACGAAGTAGGAAGTTTCCTTTTGGAGAATTGCCACTATTTCTCTTTATCACTCTTTTTTTAAAGGTTTAATTTGTTTAAGTAATCTCTATATCCCACGTGGGGCTCAAACTCACGACCCTGAGATTAAGAGTCACATGCTCTTCTGACTGAGTCAGTTAGGTGCCCATTTTTTTTTTTAATTTTATTTATTTATTTGACAGAGAGAGATCACAAATAGGCAGAGAGGCAGGCAGAGAGAGAGAGAGGAGGAAGCAGGCTCCCTGATGAGCAGAGAGCCCGATGCGGGACTCGATCCCAGGACCCTGAGATCATGACCTGAGCTGAAGGCAGTGGCTTAACCCACTGAGCCACCCAGGCGCCCCTATCACTCTTTTTTTAACAATTTGATTTTGATGCGTCTTGATGTGGTTTTCTTTGTGTTTATCTTGGTTGAGGTTCATTGTGTTATTTGGACCTGTGGGTTTATAGGATTTTTAAAAAGACTTTATTTTTTAAAGCAGTTTTAGCTTTTTAATAAAATTGAAGGTACAAAGGTTTCCCATATACGCAGTTTCTCCCATTATCAATGTCACTTACCAGAATGCATATGTATCTTTTGTAAGATACATATGTATATGTATCTTTTTAATCAAGAATTAACCTACATTGAAATATCATAATTACTCAAAGTTTATAGTTTACATTAGAGTCCACTCTTGGTACATTCAATGGGTTTGAACAAATGAATAATGACATCCATCCATCATTATAATATTGTACAAAGTATTTTCACTGCCTTAAAAAATCTTCTGTGCTCCTTTCACCCCTTGTGCCTATCTGGCAACCACTGATCTTTTTACTGTCCCCACATTTCCAAAGTTGTGTCTTTTTTTTTTTTAAGATTATTTATTTATTTATTTATTTCACAGACAGATCACGAGTAGGCAGAGAGGCAGGCAGAAGAGAGAGAGGAGGAAGCAGGTTCCCCGCTGAGCAGAGAGTGTGATGAGGGGCTCAATCCCAGGACCCTGAGATCACAACCTGGGCCGAAGGCAGAGGCTTTAACCCACTGAGCCACGCAGGAGCCCCCCACATTTGTGTCTTTTCCAGACTGTCATATAGTTGGAATCATGCAGTACATAGCATTCTCAGATTTCATTTAGTAATATGCATTTAAGACTTCTTCTTGTCTTTTCCTGGCTTGATAAATACTTTTTATTTTTTTAAAGATTTTATGTATTTATTTAAGAGAGGGAGAGAAAGAGTAAGCACAAGCAGGCAGAGAGCAGAGGCAAAGGGAGAAACAGACTTACTGCTGAGCAGAGAGCCTGATGTGGGGCTCGATCCCAGGACCCTGGAATTGTGACCTGAGTCAAAAGCAAGATGCTCAACCAAATGAGCCACCCAAGCGCCCCTGATAATTAACTTCTTATACCACTGAATAAATGGTCCATTGTCTAGATGTACCACAGTTTATTTATCCATTCACCTATTGAGATTTATCAGGGTATTTTTAAAGATTTATTTTTAAGTAATCTCTACACTCAATGTGGGGTTTGAACTCACAACCCTGCGATCAAGACTCACATGTTCTATTGACTGAGCCAGCCAGGTGTCTCTTAGGTTATCATATTTTAAAAATCATTTTTGGAAAAATTTTGGTCATTATTTCTTCAAATATTTTTGTGTCTCCCTCCTTTCTCCTCTCCTGGGATTCAAATTTGTACATATGTTAAACCATTTGATATTTTCCTATCGATTATTGAGGCTCTGTGTATTATTTTCCTAGCCATTGTTCTCTGTGCTTCATTTTGGATAGCTTCTGTTGGTATGTCTTCAAGATCTCTTATCTTTTCTTCTGTGGTGTTTACTCTTCTGTTAAACCCATCCAGTGAAATTATAAATTCAGGTACTGTGTTTTTCACATCTAGAATTTCCACTTTGCTCTTTTTTCCATATCTTCCCCTTCTATTTCCATTCTCTTCTGTTAAAAGCTTCTTATTTTTACTTTACTATATTGAGACTATTTATAATAGCTGTTTTATCATCATTATCTATTATCTCCAGCATTTCATAATTACTGTGTCTGTTTCTATTGTCTACTTTTTTCTCCTTATGGTCATATTTTCTGTTTCCTTGCAGATTAGATAATTACTGATTGGATGTCAGGTATTATGAATCTTACAAAGGTGTGTCTAGAATTTGCCATATTACTTTAAATACTGTTGGACTTTGTCCCGGCAGGCAGTTATGTTATTTGTAGGTCATCTTGATTCCTTCAAGCCTCCTTTTCAAGAATTTTTAGGGCAGGTCTAGAGTAGCTTTCCCTGCAGGGCTAGGTTAATCACACTCTTAAGGTTTGACATTTCTAGGATCAAGATCTCTCAGGCTGATAAGGACCTGAAGATCGTTGGTCCTGTGTTAACTCTGGGAATCAACTGATACAACTTTCTGGTAGTTCTTTGTGCAGAAGTTCTTTGTTCAGCCATGTGGAGTTTCATTCTATATATAGGGGCCTTCACTGCAGATTTCTGGAACTCCTAGAATTTTGTCTACTATTTTATGGTACTGACCCACAAATTTTATTTGCAAATTTTATTTTGGTGCCCTGAACGACAATGAGGGTGAAATTCCATGAATGTTCTAAATTGTCTAATCTTTATTCCAATGACCTATCCAGTAATAAATCATTCTGTTAGTTTTGCAGTTTCATTTAGGTCTAATGTTCTAAGCATTACTAAACCAAATTATATAGTACGATGAAAATCGGAGCACAAACATGTAATTGGTATTATAATAGATCACTCTATTGGGAAAATTACTTTGAATAGTTCAGAATCATCATCTCACCAAAAAGCATACTTGTTACATGTTATTGCTGCTCCCATTGTTGGAATGGAACAAAGCCAGCACGCGCAGAAAGCTTCCCTATAGTTAGTTCACTGGTGTTTCAAGAGCATTTCCCAATGCTTTCTAAGCTTGCTGGTTTTCAGTCCAAAGGATTCTGAAGCCTTTGTTGGAAAGGTAGAGATAAAGTGCCACAGCATATGTGGATTAATAATTGGCCATTTCTTAGCTGTAAGTGTGAGGAAGTCAGTTGGAATTACATGTAATAAATCAATAGATAAAGGACAGTCTTAAAACACAAGAAAAAATTATTTTTTCATGTTATCTGCATGGATGACTCATTTGCTCTCATGTTAGCAAAAGATACTTTAAAGATTTTTTCTCTGCTTATGGTAGTACCATAACTTTGGCAGTTTTTAAGGGGAAGGAATTATAGTTTACTATTTTTAATCATGTAATTGATACAGTAAGTACCCAGCTAGAAATATGATTTCAAGGGTAAGGACAACTCCGACTTGTTTGCATTTCTTACTCCAAATTTTTCAAATGCATAATGATTCCACTGTGAAAAGTGTAGAAAAGTTACCGAAGAACATTTTTTCAACAGAATCCTTGCCAATGAAACTATAGCTTTGCATTACACTATGAAAAATCCAACTAGGGGGGCACCTGGGTGGCTCAGTGGGTTAAAGTCTCTGCCTTCGGCTCAGGTCATGATCCCAGGGTCCTGGGATCGAGCCCCGCATCAGGCTCTCTGCTCAGCGGGGAGCCTGCTTCCTTCTCTCTCTGCCTGCCTCTCTGCCTAGTTGTGATTTCTCTCTGTCAAATAAAAAAAAAAAATCCAACTAGGAAAATTTTAAATTATGGGTGCTTCTTCTTAGTGGAGTAAAGGCTTTTCTGAAGTCCATTGTTTATTAATCACAGTTTTGACAATTCCTATTCCTGATTACCATACCAGATGCTCAATAAATATTTTTCTTCTGAAGTGAAAATAATTAAAACACTTGAGGAAACATGTTTAATGGTTAATAGCATTAGCACTTAGTGGAGAATGTCAGGCTGCTGAATAAATAGATGTTACCAAAAAAAATCAATACATTTAATAATGCTAAATCATAGCAATCATCTGAAAATGATCCTGTTTTGTATTGGATTTTAAGATTGTTTATATTGCCTTTTTTCTTTTTTTAACCAAAAAGAATATAAGAATGTACTGACGATTCTGGAGTAAAAACATGTTAGTTGAAAATTCTGATCCCATTATTTATTAGCTATATGATCTGAAGAAAGTCCCATAATCCTTTTATACCTCAGATTTCCCATCTTAACCATTCTACCTCAACCAGCAGCATCAGCACTGCCTGGGAACTTCCTTAAAGTGCCAATTCTTGGTCCTACTCAAGACATACTGAATTAGAACCTCTAGAGGTGGGGCTCAACACTCTGCTTTTTTTTTTTTTTTTAATATTTTATTTATTTATTTATTTGAGAGATAGACAGTGAGAGAGAGCATGAGCAAGGAGAAGGTCAGAGAGCGAAGCAGACTCCCCATGGAGCTGGGAGCCTGATGTGGGACTCGATCCCGGGACTCCGGGATCATGACCTGAGCCGAAGGCAGTCATCCAACCAACTGAGCCACCCAGGCGTCCCAACACTCTGCTTTAACAAGTCCTCCAACCTAAGCACACAAAAGTTTAGAACCACTGTTCTAAGCCACCATAATGCCTTCCTTGGCTTCTACCAATCTCTTGTGATGGTAAGTGCTTATAGTTAATCTATTTCTTGGCATTGTCTTTAAAAGTTGAGATCTTAAGCCTCTATTAAATGTGTATGTTACCAATGAGTAACTGATTATAGATATTTATTTATTTATTTATTTTTATTTTTTATTTTTTTTTAAGATTTTATTTGTTTATTTGACAGACAGAGATTACAAGTAGACAGAGAGGCAGGCAGAGAGAGAGAGAGAGGGAAGCAGGCTCCCTGCTGAGCAGAGAGCCCGATGCGGGACTCGATCCCAGGACCCTGAGATCATGACCTGAGCCGAAGGCAGCGGCTTAACCCACTGAGCCACCCAGGCGCCCTGATTATAGATATTTAAATAAAACTACAAGCAGACTAAATTTCTCAGGAGGCACAGAAGACCCTCTAGTAAGAGATGTACATTCTTTTTTCAATTTATTTATTTTCAGAAAAACAGTATTCATTATTTTTTCACCACACCCAGTGCTCCATGCAAGCCGTATTATAGAGATGTACATTTTTTTAAAAGATTTTATTTATTGATTGATTTGAGGGGAAGAGGGGAGTGGCACAGGGAGAGGGAGAGCGAATCTTGAGCAGACTCAGTGCTAAGCACTGAGCACAGAGCCTAGGCTCAATCCCACCACCCTGAGATCATGACCTGAGCCAAAAGCAAGAGTTGGATGCTTAACTGCTGTAGCCACCCAGGTGCCCCAGAGATGCATGTTTTTAACAACGGACCTGCTTCCAGTGTCCAGCTTATTTGATTTGGGGCAATAGGATGGCATAGACTGGGATGGGATGGGCTGCACCTTGAACTTTGTGCCCTAGCTCTAGGCACAAAGACACAATTTATTCCAGCAGGTTTAACACAGTAATAATAGTAACCATATCAACAGTTTGATGGAGAACAGTGCATAAAGTGATCAGCATGGGAGGACAAAACACAAAAACAGAGGAATAGGGTTTCTTAACAAGAAGGCAGAACTTGGTGACCAAGATTTCAGGAAAGGCAATGATCAGAGATTGAGGTGAGCAGACTGGTAGGCAGGAAGTCTTTAAGGGACACCTACCAGCTGATGCAAGAAGGGCAGTCCCTGGGACAGGGACCCAACCTTACAGGGGGCAAATTATCAATACTTGAGAGTTGGACAAAGACAAGGAAGGTGACTATAGGCCAGAAACAATATGGGCATCTCCTCATTGATCCTCACATAAGAGTCAAATAGCAGTGGGGTCAACTTAGTGCTGGATACAAGCATGGTGCTATGGGTCTCCTATAGCCTTCTTATACAAAGGCAGTATTTGGTCCTATGGCTGGGGTCAGGCTGAGCCTGTGTGGGTCAAATTGTCTAGAGCTATGGGAAAAGGTAGGCTACTGGCAGGGTCACACATAACCCAGAGCAGTGACTCTGATAGAGAAATTTTCTAGCCAGTAAGTAGTAAAAGGGTGGCAACACAGCTGACTGGTCAGACTCCTCCAGAACCTATAGGTAGCTGTGCTTTAAAAGGAAATAGAAAAAAAAATAATAATAAATAAAAAATAAAATAAAAGGAAATAGAGAAGTCCGAATGTATATAGTGACTTTTTAAACATTTAGAATAAGTAATAAACTCACATAGTTGTAAATTCAAAGTATAAACGAGTGCATAATGCAAAGTGTCCTTCACATCCCCGTCCTAAAAAACATCTGGTTTTCTTCCCCTTAGCAATGTTGTTCGCTTTTTGTGTATATGTTTTTTCCTTAGGTATATGTATTTTCTCTTTTATATTTTTGCGTGTATATGTAATGTTCCCCTTTTACTTGAATGGTAGCGTACTATATTGGTCTGCTCCTTGTTTTTTTTCCTGTTAACAAGAGATCTTTGGTATATTTCCATTATCACCATGCAGAGGGCATCTTCATTTTTTTTTTTTTTGTAGTTTTATGCTATTCCGTGGATGTACCATATTTATGTAACTAGTCTCCCATTGATGGGTATTTGAGTTGTTTTTAATCTTTGGTGTTCAAAATAGATTTGTACATATATTAGTTCACATGTGGAAATATTTCTGTGGTAAAAGTTTCTAGAAGTGGAATTGGTGGGTCAAATGATTTATGTATTTGCAATTTTTTTTCCATTACTTATCTCACCGCCCACCCCATCAAATTCTCATCTGGCAACCACCAGTTTGCTCTCTGTATTTGAGTCTGGTTTTTTTCACTTGTTTGTTTGTATCTTTTTTTCCTTAGTTTGTTCCTTTGTTTTGCTTTTTAAATTGAACATACGAGTGAAATCATACAGTATTTGCCTTTTGCTGACCAACATAACTCACTTAGCATTATACCCTCTAGGTCCATCCATGTTGTTGCTAATGGCAAGATCTTGGTCTTTTTTACGGCTGAGTAATATTACACACACACACACACACACACACACACCCCATACATACATAAATACATACATACCACCTCTTGTCCATTCATCTACAGACAGACACTCGGGTTGCTTCCATAGTTCAGTTATTATAAATAATGCTGCAATAAACATAGGGGTACATATAGCTTTTGAATTAGTGTTCTCATATTCTTTGGGTTAAATACCCAGGAGTGGAATTACTGGATCATATGGTAGTTCTATTTTTATTTTTTTTAAGATTTTATTTATTCATTTGACAGAGAGAGAGTTAGAGAGGGAACAAACACAACCATGGGGAGTGGGAGAGGGAGAAGGAGCTCTCCACTGAGCAGGGAGCCTGATGTGGGGCTTGATCCTGGGACCCTGGGATCATGACCTGAGCTGAAGTCAGTCGCTTAACAACTGAGCCATCCAGACACCCCCATTTTTAATTTTTTGAGGAACCTCCATCCTCCATACTGTTTTCCACAGTGGTTGCACCAATTTGCATTCCCACCAACAGCGCACAAGAGTTCCTTTTTCTCCAAGTCCTTGTCAACACTTGTTATTTCTTGTTTTGTTTTTTTTTTTATTCTAGCCAGGTATGGTGATAACTCATTGTGGTTTTGATTTGCATTTCTCTGATGGTGAGTGATACTGAGCATCTTTTCTTGTGTCTATAGGCCATGCGTAGGTGTTTTTTGGGAAAAGTTTATTCAAGTCCTCTACCCATTTTTCAATTGGATTGTTTGGGTTTTTTGATGTTGGGTTGTATAAGTTCTTTATATACTTTGGATATTAACAATGTATCAGCTATACCATTTTCAAATATCTTCTCCCATTCAGTAAGTTGTGTTTTGTCTTGTTATTAGTTTCCTTTGCAGTGTGAAAGGTTTTCATTTTGGTATAGTCCCAATAGTCTATTTTTGCTTTTGTTTCCCTTACCTGAGAAGACATCCAGAAAAATGTTGTGGGTGCCTGGCTGGCTCAGTTGGAAGAGCATGTGACTCTTAATTTCGGGGTTGTGAGTTCAAGCCCCAAGTCGGGTGTAGAGATTAACTAAAAAATAAATCTAAAAAATGCAGCCCATACAAAAATTTTGCTACAGCTGATGTCAAAGACATTACTGCCTATGTTCTCTACAAGCGGTTTTACAGTTTTGGGTCTCATATTTATTTATTTATTTTAAAGATTTTATATTTTTAAAATTTATTTGACAGAGAGAAAGGGGGAGAGATCACAAGTAGGCAGAGAGGCAAGCAGAGAGAGGGGGAAGGAGGCTCCCTGCTGAGCAGAGAGCCCAACGTGGGGCTTCATCCCAGGACCCTGAGATCATGACCTGAGCTGAAGGCAGAGGCCCAACCCACTGAGCCACTCAGGTGCCCCTCAGGTCTCATATTTAGACCTTTAATGCATTTTGAGTTTATTTTGTATATGACATAAGAAAGCAGTCCAGTTTCATTCTTTTGCATGTGGCTGTCCAGTTTTTCCAGCACCATTTGTTGAAGAGACTGTCTTTTTCCCATTTATTGTATGTTCTTGCCTCCTTTTTGCAGATTAATTGACCATATAAGCATGGGTTTGTTTCTGGGCTCTTTATTCTCTACATATCAGTAATTTTGATTAATTTTGCAAAATTAACCTCTAGGGCTATACCAGTTTAGGCTCCTACTAGCAATTTATGAGAACAACTAGCAACTGAATATTTTAACTACGTATTTTAGCTGTATGCAGAAGCTGATGCTATGACTACGGAGAAACAGTTCATGGAAACATTTCCTACAAGCGTAGGCCACCAGGTAGGGCAAAGCCAGACGTGTCATGTCTTTCATGAGGTTGTAGAAAGCTGCTATTTTATTTAGGGAAGCTCATTGACTAAGAAATCTTTACAATTTGGAATATTACATTCCCTGCCTTTTTTTTTTTTTAAGATTTTATTTACTTATTTGACAGAGAGAGCACAAGTAGGGGGAACAGCAGGCAGAGGGAGAGAGAGGACAGGCTTCCTGCTGAGCAGGGAGCCCAATGTGAGGGGTAGATCTCAGGACTCTGGGATCATGACCTGAGCTGAAGGCAGATGCCCAACCAACTGAACCACCCAGGCGCCCCTCCCTGCCTTTTATGAAACTGAAAGATGAACCATCATTCCACTACAATAACCAAAATAAAGATGGTATTTTATAGTTTATGAAGTGTTTTGCCACACAGGATTTCTAAACCTACCTTTCTCTGAACCTAAAATCTATGTTTAAAATTATATTCTAAACAGAGAGAGTGGAAGAAAATAGTAAAATAAAATAAAATGATACACGAAATTTTAAGAACTTTGCTTCAGAAATACTAGAAAAGTCAAAAGAGAACTAGAGCAAGAAATCATTTTTCAAATTTATCTCAGCACGTTCCTCGTGTCGACAGGCCCAGTTCTATATTTCAAAGCAGTTATTTTTCTCTCTAATAGTGTTTGGAATTCTCGGTGCCTCTTGAATCCAAGCCCATGTATTAAAAATGAATGACAGCGCCATATTATAGTGGCTGATTCCTCCTTTAATCATTCCTGCAAAACCTTTTCGCATTCCGAGACAATGAAAAATGCAAAAAGCTGTTACAAACAGCTGAGTCAGGATCTAACTCTCCAGTATGTTCATTCTTATTAAGTTCTACATAACCTATTAGCAAAGGAGATTAAATAACATTCTGGCAGAAATGAAAACAGCTACATGGTGCTAGATGCAAAGGCCTGACAAGAATCTTTATATGGAATCTTCTACCCATCAGTTTATTTAGCACAGTTCATACGACCATCTTTGAAGTTTGTGGCAGAGGAACAGAATTTGCTTGTGCAATGCAGCCAGCCTTAAAGAGGTTTATTTTTTCCTCTGCAAAGTTCATGGTTATGAAAATCACAAAAGGCTTAACAGCAGGAGATAGTGCTATTCATTTGGAAAATAACCAAAGCCCAATTTTCACTAGTGTATTGTTGTCCCCAGGTGTGTATAAAATGATGGATCAACAGATCAGTCAAATAATCCTAGCACTGCAAAAGATAGACTTTAAAAGACCATTTTAATAAATGATTCCCGTGTCTATATTTAATAAAAATTGGTGGTCCAGAAAGCCTTCAGTGTATATCCTTTGCTGGAGTTGGCCTCATTTTTTTCCTTGTTTTTCTTCACAGCTGTGGATAAGAGCTCACCAATGGCTTCCAATTAAGAGCCATTCATCCACCTCACCAGTTCTAGAAGAAAATATGGGTGAAATTCCTGAAAACTGTGCTTCTCAAATTTTAGTATGCAAATTAACTAACTAATGTGATCTTGTTATCATTCAATAGGTCTGAGTGAGGCTGGAGATTCTGCATTTCTAAAAGAATACAGGTAATGCCAACATTGTGGATCTGAGGACCATGATTAGGTAGCAAGGCTGCCTGACAATCTGAGAGTCAAACTTTCACAATGATGACTCAAAATACAAAAGTCATGGGACACCTGGGTGACTCAGTCAGTTAAGTGTCTGCCTTCGGTTCAGGTCATAATTCTAGGGTCCTAGGATTGAGCTCAGAGTCGGGCTCCCTGCTTATCAGGGAGCCTGCTTCTCCCTTGCCCTCTGCCCTTCTGCCAGCTTGTGCTCTCTCTCTAAATAAAGGGGGGAAAAAAAACCAGATTCTCTCTCTCCCTCTTCCTCTGCCCTCCCCACCCTGCTTGTTCATGCACATGCGTGCTCTCCACCCCCCCCAAAAAAACAACAAAACTTAAGGGGTACCTGGGTGGCTCAGTGGGTTAAGCCTCTGCCTTCGGCTCAGGTCCTGATCCTGCATCAGGCTTTCTGCTCAGCAGGGAGCCTGCTTTCCCCTCTCAATCTGCCTGCCTCTCTGCCTACTTGTGATATCTCTCTGTCAAATAAATAAATAAAATCTTAAAAAAAATTAAAATATAGAAAAAAAGACTTAAAAATTCTAGAAAACAGTCTAAGACATGAACAATCAATTTAAGAGAAATAAATGCAAACGACTTTTGACCATATGGAAAGAGGTTGGTCTTGCTCATAATAGAAATGCAAATTACAATATGTTGAGGTACCTTCTCTCTCCTACCAGATTAACAAAAATCCAAAAGTTTGACACCATTTTCTGTTGGTATTTCTACTTTTAGGAATCTATCCTAAGGGTACTAAATAAAAAGATGAAAGAACAAATATTTATTACAGAATTAATTATAGTAGCAAAAGGCTGGAAATAATACAAATGTCTGTTGGGGGCCTCATAGAATAAATTTAGATCTATCTACACAATGAGATACTACTTAAGTGAAAGGGGAACAGAGAGTATCTCTATGCAGGGCTATGAAGTATTCTCCCGGATATAATGTTAAGTAAAAAAAAAAAAAAAAAAAAAAAAAAAAAGGCAAAGTCGGGGGCATCTGAGTGACTCACTCTGGTAAGCATCTGCCTTCGGCTCAGGTCCTGATCCCAGAGTCCTGGGATTGAGTCCCACATCAAGAATCCTGCTCAGCGGGGAGCCTGCTTCTCTCTCCCCCTCTGCCTCTATCCTGTCTTGTGCTCTCTCTCTCTCTCTCTCCCTTGCTCCCCCTCAAATAAATAAATAAAATCTTTAAAAAAAAAAAAAGCAAAATGGAAAAAGGAAAGAACATAGCTTATTCCAATTTATCTAAGAAAGGGGGAAGGGGGGTGCCTGGGTGGTTCAGTGGGTTGGAGCCTCTGCCTTCGGCTCGGATCATGGACCGAGGGTCCTGGGATGGAGCTCCGCGTTGGGCTCTCTGCTCAGCGGGGAGCCTGCTTCCCTTCCTCTCTCTCTCTCTGCCTGATTCTCTGCCTGCTTGTGATCTCTGTCAGTCAAATAAATGAACAAAATCTTTAAAAAAAAAAAAAAAGAAAGAAAGGGGGAAGGATGCGAATACATATGTATTTATATTTTGAAAGGACAATGTAAGGACAGACAATAAAATAAATATATTACCTATGAAGGAGAAGGGAATAGAGTACAGGGACAGAACCTAGATTTTTCTGAAAATACTTTGAATTATAGATTAAACTTTAGAACCATGTCAATATTTACATAATTATAAAGCAAAATTAATAAAAAAAAAATTTAAAGCATTATCTAAACATCAAAAGCAAAATGGAACAAATGGATCTGTGTGTAGAGTTAAAGGTTTAATTATATGACAACAAATTATTTCAAGTGAACTTTAAAAGACAATAATTTGAGGGGTGCCTGGGTGGCTCAGTCAGTTGAGCAACCGACTCTAGATTTTGGCTGAGGTCATGATCTCAAGGTCATGGGATCAAGCCCCCTGTTGGGCTCTGAGCTCAGCTTGGAATCTGCTTGTCCTTCTGCCTCTCCCTGCTTGTGCACTCTCTCCCTATCTCTCTCTAGAATAAATAAATAAAATCTTTAAAACAATTAAATAAAAGACAGTAATTCTATGGGATATACCCAAAGGATAAAAAGGAAATATAAAATAAAATCTTAAACTGAAAGTAATATATTGTTTTTGTTTTTCTGATACTATATATTTTTCTTAAATATATTTAATTTAAATATATTAATTACATTTTTATTAATAATATATACTAGTTCCATATTATGTTTTTTTTTTAAAGTAGGTACCATGCCTAGTGTGGAACCCAATGTGGGAGTTAAACTCACCACCCTGGGGCACCTGGGTGGCTCAGTGGGTTAAAGCCTCTGCCTTCCACTTAGGTCATGATCCCAGAGTTCTGAGATCAAGCCCAGTGTCGGGCTCTCTGCTCAGCAGGGAGCCTGCTTCCCTTCCTCTCTCTCTGCCTGCCTCTCTGCCTATTTGTGATCTCTGTCAAAAAACAACAACAACAACAACAAAACCTCATAACCCTGAGATCAAGACCTAAGCCAAGATCAAGAGTCAGGCACAACCAACTGAGCCACTCACTCACCCCAATACTAGTTATTTATTTAAATTAAATATATATTTAGTAAGATAGAGCTTATAACTAATTATGCTAATGTCTTTACAAATGAAGATTTTCAGCATAGACCAGACAAAATACAAAATCACGTTCTTTAATCCTATTAATAGAAACTACCAGTATGAATTTAGTATGTATTTTCTCTTTAAAATAATACACATTTCCTAGCTATTGCCAGTGGAAACACATAGCAAAAATGACCAACTCAGTTAACACTGAGCAGTTGTATTAGTCTGGGTCCAACGAGAGGGAAGTCACCCAGTAACTTGAACAGGGAAAGTTTAATATCAAGAATGATTAATTATAGAAGGAGATTAGAGTAACAAGAGATTGGCTAGTAATAAATAAAGATCACTCTAAATATAGAAAGAGCAGACATAAGGTGCAATCACTACCAACAGGGCTGAGATGAAGCACCCAGTGAAGAGTCCCCCTTCCACCCCCAGGCCTGAGATTTGTACTGTGTTGGAAATGTCACCGTCACGGTTCACTGAATGGCACACAATTTGTGGTGCCTGCCTTACTGGTGCTGCAACTCTATCCTCTGGAATTTCTGGAAAATAGTCCCCTGGAGGTTGCTGGAAATCTGCCCTCTGGAACAAAGCAGAATGCCACAGGAGCCTGCTGAGAGAGTACACTGGAACCCGGAAGCAAATCCCTTTCCTCCTGCAATGTTTCTCCAGCGCCCTCTACTGACAAAGATTCAGCGCCTACTGGCAAAGGAAAAAAGACTTAAAGGGCCCAGATTCATTTTCACAGAGCAGTCTAAAAGGGTGAAATTGGATCGGAGAGGTAATATACCAATAACTGGCATAGCCTTCCTAGCACCCAGATTGTGGTCTTTGAATGTCATTTTCTACTGAAAGAAATCAGAGCTCCTTAGAAGAGTGATTCTAGGTCTGAATCAGGAAAAATACAGTATGACCGTGGTATATCCTGTCATATAAGAAGTCAAGGAAGTGGGGCACCTGGGTGGCTCAGTCAGTTAAGTGTCTGCCTTCGGCTCAGGTCATGATCTTAGGGTCCTGGGATCAAGACCCACACTAGGCTCCCTGCTCAGGAGAGAGTGTGCTTCTCCCTCTCCCTCTCCCTCTGCCTCCTCCCCCCTGCTAATGCTCTCTCTCTCAAATAAAGAAATAAAATCTTAAAAAAAAAAAAAAAGAAAAGAAAAGAAATAAAACATTGAAAAAAAAAGGCAAGATAGGTTTCAAAGAATATTTGGGTCACATCAAAGGAACTCAGTAGCCTGGGTTCCTGGGTAGCTCAGTCGGTTTAAGTGTCTGCCTTCATCTCAGGTCATGATCCCAGGGTCCAGGAATCGAGCCCTGCATCAGGCTCCCTGCTCAAAGGGAAGCCTGCTTCTCCCTCTCCCACACCCACTGCTTGTGTTCCCTCTCTCACTGTCTCTCTCTCTGTCAAATAAATAAATAAAATCTTAAAAAAAAGAAAAAAAGAACTCAGTAGCCAATGTGAAGAGGCTCCCATTAGCAAATGATGGGAATAGTTAAGTATGAATAAAAGTAATAACTGCAACTGATAGAAACATATATCAAATATATTAAATGTGTAAGTTCATAATGAAATAAACTAACAGAGTCTCCCTGATCACCTTTGTAGGATGCTAGAGAACCATTAAAAAAAAAAAAGTGGCAAATCGAGGGAAAAAATAAAAATTTAACTTGCCTTTTCTTCTACAAACTGACCTCAGGGTGACCAAATAGTGAGTGAGGGCAAGTTTCCCTCTATGAATGTATTCAAATTTTAAAATGAGGAGGAAATGACAGAATTAGAACTGGTTCTCAGAGTGTGGGCCTCTGCATTCTTTCAGGGGTCTATGAAGTAAAAACTAATTTTATAATAATACAAAGATGTTCTTTACCTTTTTCACTAGGTTGACATTTCACTGATGGTGCAAAAGCAGTGGTGGCTAAAACCGCTGGTACCTCAGCATGAGGTAAGTGGTGCTGACTATGCTAACAGTCACTCTCTCCTTCACTGCCACATTCACTGTAAAAAATTGCCAGTTCCACTTACGAGTGTCCTTGTTGAAGCAATAAAATTAATAATTTTATAAAATCTCAATCTTTGAGTACATGTCTTTATAAAATTCTGTATGACAGAATGGGAAATATGCATAAAACACTTCTTCACAGCAGTTAAGTATAAGAACTGCCTTGAAAAGCAATTGTGCAATTATTTTAGTGGAGTGCTGAACTAGCCACTTTTCTCGTGGAATACTGTTTTTACCTAGAAGAATCACTGACATTAAAAATAAAACTCCAGGGCACCTGGGTGGCTCAGTGGGTTAAAGCCTCTGCCTTCGGCTCAGGTCATGATTCCAGGGTCCTGGGATCGAGCCCACATCAGGCTCTCTGCTCAGCAAGGAGCCTGCTTCTCCTTCTCTCTCTCTGCCTGCCTCTCTGCCTGCTTGTGATCTCTGTCTGTCAAATAAATAAATAAAATCTTTTTAAAAAAATAAAAATAAATAAAAAATAAAACTCCAAGGGAAAGGGTGGGGCTGGCTGGCTCAGTTGGCAGTGCATGCAACTCTTGATCTGGGGATTATGGGTTCAAGCCTCACTTTGGGTGTAGAGCTCACTTAAAAAAAAAAAAAATAGGATGCCTGGGTGGCTCAGTGGGTTACAGGCCTGCCTTTAACTCAAGTCATGATCCTGGGATCCCTAGATGGAATCCTGCATCAGGATCCCTGCTCAGCAGGGAGTCTGCTTCTCCCTCTACCCCTCCCTGTGCTTGTGTTCTCTCTCTCTCACGTTCTCTCTCTCACATTCTTTCCCTCTCAAATAAATAAATAAAATCTTAAAAAATTAAATGAATAAAATAAAAGCTAAAATTACCATCTAACCTAGCAATTCCATTTCTGGGTATATGTCAAAAGAAATGAAAATGAGAGCTCGAAGAGATATCTGTAGTCCCATGGTCGTTGTGGCGTTGTTCATAATAGTCAACATATGGAAACAACCTAAGAGTCCATCAATGGATGAATGGGAAAAGAAAGTCTAGTATATGTATACAATAGAATACTATTTGGGCATGAAAAAGAAGGAAATCCTACTATTTGAGGTAACATGGATGGATAGACAGTAAGTGCAGTAAGCTGAATGAAATAAGGCAGACAGAGAAAGACAAATACTGTATGATCTTACTCAAATGTGGATTTTTTTTTTTAATATGTGGATTTAAAAAAAAATCTGAACTTGTAGAAACAGAGAGTAGAATGGTGGTTACCAGGGGCTGGGGAATGGGAGAAATGGGGAGATGTTGGTCAAACAGTACAAACTTCCAGTTAGAAAATGAACAAGTTCGGGGCGCCTGGGTGGCTCAGTGGGTTAAGCCACTGCCTTCGGCTCAGGTCATGATCTCAGGCTCCTGGGATCGAGTCCGGCTCAGCAGGGAGCCTGCTTCCTCCTCTCTCTCTCTCTGCCTGCCTCTCTGCCTACTTGTGATCTCTCTCTTTCAAATAAATAAATAAAATATTTAAAAAAAAAAAAAAGAAAGAAAATGAACAAGTTCTGGGAATCTAGTATGCAGCATTGTGAATATAAATAACACTGTAGTATATACTTGAATGTTGCTAAGAGAGTAGAACTTAAATTTTCTCATCACAAGAAAGAAATTGAATTATAGGACATTGTGGAAGTGTTTGCTAAAGCTATAGTGGTAATCAGATTACAATATGTAAGTGTGTTGGGGTGCCTGGATGGCTCATTTGGTTAGGTGTCTGCCTTTAACTCCAGGCATAGACCCAGGGTCCTGGGATCAAGCCCCACATGGGGCTCCCTTCTCCGTGGGGAGTCTGCTTTTCCCTCTGCCTGTCGCTCCCCCTGCTTGTGCTCTCTCTCTCTCTCTCTTTGTCAAATAAATAAATAAAATCTTTTTAAAAAATATGTAAGTGTGTCAAATAACCCAAACTTATACAATGTTCTATGCCAGTTATATTCCAGTAAAGCTGGGGAAAAACAAAGAAAAGAAAAGAAAACAAAGCAAAACAAAAGAAAAATGGACTAGAGGAAAAGGAAGAGAACAACTGACAGGCAAAGTGGTTATTTAGCCAGGAGTACTGGGCAGATATTTTCTTGAAAATTAAGACATAAGCCTTGTCACATCAAGGAAAACAACTTAACGGTATTTATTGCCAATGATAAAATTCAAGCTTTCAAGTGAAAATTGAAATTCTGGAAAACTTGTATCCACCACTGTGAGTTTAATATCTTCCCAATATTTAAAGATTTTTCTGATGAGATTGGTGGTGATATTAACGAATGGGATTTTTTAAGATATTGTGTAATGAGATGTGTCAACATTTGCAATATTTGCATAACTCAATGAACCAATATTTTTGAAGTGACTAATGCATGATGTTACAAAATCATGGATGGGTAAAAAGATCCATTCAAAGTACGAGACAGATTTTAATGAAACAGAGTACAAAAAGTACACTGGTGTGATTTCAGATTCCATATCAGACTATTAATCTTTAAGAAACTACCACTTCTTTCCCAAAAGAATATCTACAATTATTTATAGAGGTTATTAAAATGCGTTTCCCTTTTCTAACTACATATCTATGTGATACTAGGTATTCTTCATTTACTTCAACCAAAGCAACATATTACAACAGATTGAATATAGAAGAAAACATGAGAATCCAGCTGTCTTATATTAAGCCAGACATTAAAGAGATTTAGACAAATGTATAGTGCTACTTTTCGCACTAATTGTTTTTATCTTGGAAAATACGGTTGTTTTACATAAAATATGTTATTTATGCTCTGCTTGTTTTTGTTATTTTAAGGATTTATTTATTTATTTTAGAGAGAGAGTTCAAGCATGCAGTGGCTGTGGAGGGGTAGAGGGAGAAGGAGACAGAGAATCTTAAACAGGCTCTACACCTAGTGCAGAGCCCCATGTGGGGCTCAATCTCATGACCTGAGCAGAAATCAAGTTGGATGCTTAACCAAGTGATCCACCCAGACACCCTGTTTTTGTTACTTTTAAATGAACTAATATTATAGTTCATATATAATAATATATATTCTATTTAGAATATATAATATATATTCTAATATATATTCTAAATTTTCTCAGTTTTTTTTTAAGATTTATTTTATTTATTTTAGAGAGAGTGTGTGAGGTGGGGAGGGGAAGAGGGAGAGAGAGGGAGAAACTTTTTTTTTTAAGATTTTATTTATTTATTTTATATATATTTATTTATTTGACAGGAGAGATCACAAGTAGGCAGAGAGGCAGGCAGAGAGAGGGGTGGGGAAGCAGGCTCCCCGCTGAGCAGAGAGCCCGATGCAGGCCTTGATCTCAGGACCCTGAGATCATGACCTGAGCTGAAAGCAGAGGCTTAACCCACTGAGCCACCCAGGCACCCTGAGAGAGGGAGAATCTTAAGCAGACTTCCAGCTGCACACAGACCCTGACTGGGGGCTCAATTCCATGACCTGAGCCTACATCAAGAGTCAGACACTTAACCAACTGAGTCACCCAGGTCCCCCTACAATTTCTCAGTTTGAATATTGCATATGGTAAATATTAATAGATATAACCTACATAAAGAAAACCTCTTTGGAATCCTCAATAACTATTATGAATTCTGGGTCTAAAAAGTTAGAGAACTTTTGAATTAGATTATTACTGTTTTCCAAATAGTTAATAAAGTAATGGATCTTGGACTTCGATCATCAATGGTCACTACATACAAAAAAAGGAAATACTATGTACCTCCTGATGGAGATTTATAACATCACACATGGAGTATTCTTGCCCCCAAACCAAACCTAAGTCTGAGAAAGCTTCTAGATTCTACTACCAGTTTATACGAAATACAGGGGCAAGATAAAGCCCTAACCCCTAATGCAATGGCATTTGGAGATGGGGCCTTTAGGAGGGAATTAGGATTAGATGGTGTCATGCAGGTGGGGCCTTTGCGATGGGATTGGTGCCCTTATAAGAGACATCAGGGAGCTTGTGCACTTTTTCTCTTTGCTATGTGAGGACACAGTGAGAAGGCAGTCATCTACAAACCAGAACGAGAGTCTTCACTAGAACCTGACCATATTGCCATCCTGATTTCAGAAATCCCAGCCTCCAGAACTGGGAGAAAATAAATTCTTGTGGTTTTTTTTTTTGGTTTTTTTTTTAAGATTTTATTTATTTATTTGACAGAGAGAGATCACAAGCAGGCAGAGAGGCAGGCAGAGAGAGAGAGAAGGAAGCAGGCTCCTGGCTGAGCAGAGAGCCTGATGCGGGGCTCCATCCCAGGACCCTGCGATCATGACCTGAGCTGAAGGCAGCAGCTTAACCCACTGAGCCACCCAGGTGCCCCAATTCTTGTGGTTTCTTTTCCTTCCTTCCTCCCTCTCTTTCTTTCTTTCATAGGCTACATGCCCAACGTGGAGCTTGAACTCAGAGCCCTGAGATCAAGAGTCACATGTTCTACCAACTGAGCCAGCCAGGTGCCCCAAATTTTTGTTGTTTAAGCCACTTGGTCTGTGGTATTTGTTATGACAGTCTAAGCTGATGAATAAAACTACCTTAGTTCCTTCTACATCTTCAGGTTCTTCACCATTTTCCTTTGTCCAAGAAGCTAGACTTGACACAATGTCTTAAGGTTTTCATCAGGTCTAATCTTGACAGAAGGAAGTTTATTTGTTTGTATGTTTACTTATTTTTAAGTAGGCTCCACGCCCAGTGTGTTGCTTGAAGTCATGACCCTGACACGAAGAGTTGCACACTCCTCCAAGTGAGACAGCCAGGCATCCCTAGGCAAGTTTAAAATATGCACAAATAGTTATTGAGTGCCCTCCTAATGACAGGCACTGCTGTGGGTGTGGGATGTTCTGAGGGTTAAGAAATCATGGAACTCCTGTCCTGAGCTTATATCCTACTTGGGAGAGGTCCACTGATCAAGTGAATCCATAAATATAATTCCAGTTTGTTGGAAGGTAAAGGGGGACACAATTTGCCATCCCCAAATATTGTCTCTGGCATAAGGATTATCTTGAGCTAGTTATTTTTAAGAAACAGCAGACCCTAGAAAAGCTTGGAGTAGAAGTTACCCTTTCAAAAGAGCCATTTACATTTAAAGGCAAAGGGAAATCTCCATTTGTAAGGGTGTCTCCCTCTCTTTGCCAGGCAGAGGAGGATGACTAAATCTCTAGAAACTCTTATCAGTGGAGAAGGCAGTGACTTAAATTGGCATAGCAGTCATACCTCTGCTTTGACTGATAACCTCCCAGAACTGACTCCCACCCTCAACATTCTTCTTTTGTCTTTAGCTGGAGATGTTATTTAAGGTGGACACTTGAGATGTTTTGAGGAGTGACTCCATTTTTCCTGGGTCTCTCTCACATACACGTATACGAGCAAGTATACAAGTAAACTTCCGTTTGTTTTACATCTGTGAGTCTGTCTTTTATCCCACGGGGGTCTCAGCCAAAAACCTAGAAGGGTAGATGGAAAATTATTTTTGCTCCTCTACAAGGGCTAAGGAGACTGGAGAGTAGTGAGTGCAGATGAGGGGACTGTGAGCCAAGAGCAGGGGGTACAAAAGCTCTCAGTGTCCTGCAGCCCAGGGTTAAGTGCTTTAGGTTTCATTCTGGGAGCAAGGGGAACTCTTCAGAAGTGCTTCAAGCAGGTAAATGATGCAGTCTGATTCATGTTTCTGGCTGCTGAGTGGAGAATGGATTGGAGGATGGGCAAGAATGGAGCAGGGAGCCCAGTTAGGAGGCTCTTACAGGAGTCCAGGCAGGAGATGATGGCAGAGACTGAGAGAAGCGGGCCGATTGGAGAGCAAGTTGGCAGGTCAACAGAACCTGCTGAAGGATCGGATGGGAGTGGGGTTTCAGTATACTGCAATGTTACTGCATGCTTGCAGCCCAGAGCTCCTAACCGAGAAGCCATGTGTCCCAGGAGATCCAAAAATTCATCTCAGGGAGTCCACAAACGCCATGGAAACACACGCACAGTTGCTTGTTGTGTGCTTAGCATTGTCTTGGCAGGGGTTGGGGGGGTGGCTGTCCATGGTGGTCATGAGGTTCTCACAGGTGATAGCAATGGTGAGAAATGTGAAAGGCTATCAGAGCTGGGGAGAGGCACATGGGAGTTTGTTGTGTTCTTCTGTGTTTATCTGGAAATTTTCATTAAAAAGTTTCGATTTTTTAAAAAAAATTATTTATTTGTCAGAGAGAGAGAGCACAAGCAGGCGGAGTGGCAGGCAGAGGCAGAGGGAGAGAGGGGCTCCCCGCTAAGCAAGGAGCCTGATGTGGGGCTCGATCCCAGGACCCTGGGATCATGACCCTAGTCAAAGGCAGCCGCTTAACCAACTGAGCCACCCAGGCATCCCTTCATAATAAACAGTTTTAAAAATGATATGCACATTATGCAATAAAATAAAAGAACTCTCGTTGTGGCAGACCTCTTCAAAGCCATGTGGCTACATTTTATAGCTCATGCTCAGTCTGTTTTCAGTTAAGATCTCGAGCTATTGCCAGATTTGCATAGCCCCTGCCCTTCCCTATGTCACTTTGGTGTCCCTTTGCTTCTTCTCCAGGTGGACTACTCTCCATTGAATTTCACTTTCTGAATGTCAGAGTATATTATATTTGGAATATATTAAGTTTGCTTTAAATAAATAGCACAGGTGCTGGTGTCTGAGGGCCCCGACTTGGAAACTCGGGTTCCCCACTAACAAGTGTGACTCTGGGAAATAACCTAAGCTGTGAGCCTTGAATTCCTCCATGTACAAGAGAACCTGTATTTGCTCACAGGTTGACTGGTAATTAAATAAGCAGACATATGTAAAACACATTTCCCAGGACTATATAAATAAACATGAGCTTGGCACTCCTCCCCTCTTGGAGTTGTGGGAAAAATCATGCAAAATGGGTGAGCATGATCTTCTCTTCCGTCACTCAGTAGGTCAAGGTAAAATTCTAATTTGGGTGTAAGGAGAGGACTGACCCCTGTGGAAAGCCAATTATTACACTGAAAGTCTCTTGCCCTTAGCTGGCTGTACGCACCGCCGAGATGGAGCCATTCCTTGGAGTTGGGCTGAAGCCCTGATTTCCTCCCCAGGTTTTGCTAAAACACCTACAGAGTATCTTTGAGGTATGCAGATCTTTCTCAACTTATGGTGGAGTTACATCCTGATAAACTTGAGTGTAAGCTGAAAGTACCTTCAATCAGAAATGCATTTACTACTCCTAACCTACCCTACATCACAGCTTAGCCTAGCCTAGCTTACATGTGCTCAGAACACTTCCATTAGCCTCCAGTTGGGCAAGATCATCTGCCACAAAGGCTAGTTAATAAGGAAGTGTCCAATATCTCATGTAATTAATGGGATACTGTCCTGAAAGTGAAAACTGGAATGTCCGCAAGGGTATAGAACAGTAAGTATATTGGCTGTTCACCCTCGTGATTGCACGACTGACTGGGAGATGAGGCTAACTGCTCATCATCATGAGAGAGTATCCTACCCCATCTTGCTAGCCTAGGAAAAGATTAAAAAAAACTTCAGAATTCCAAGGACTGGGGCGCCTGGGTGGCTCAGTGGGTTAAGTCGCGGCCTTCGGCTCAGGTCAGATCTCAGGGTCCTGCGATGGAGTCCTGCATCAGGCTCTCTGCTCAGCAGGGAGCCTGCTTCCTCCTCTCTCTCTCTGCCTGCCTCTCTGCCTACTTGTGATCTCTCTCTGTCAAATAAATAAATAAAATCTTAAAAAAAAAAAAAAAAGAAAAAGAATTCCAAGGACTATGTCTACGGACTATGTATCACTTTTGCCCCATTGTGAAGTAAAAAAAATCGCATGTTGGGCCATCATAAGTTGGGGACTATCTGTAGTTATGTTTCCAATTAGTTCAGTTCTACTTTTTTTTTTTTTTAAATTTTTAACAGCATTGTTTTTTTTTTCCCAATTTATTTATTTTCAGGAAAACAGTATTCATTATTTTTTCACCACACCCAGTGCTCCATGCAAGCCGTGCCCTCTATAATACCCACCACCTGGTACCCCAACCTCCCACCCCGCCCCCCGCCACTTCAAACCCCTCAGATTGTTTTTCAGAGTCCATAGTCTCTCATGGTTCACCTCCCCTTCCAATTTACCCAAAAGCACATACCCTCCCCAATGTCCATAACCCTACCCCCCTTCTCCCAATCCCCCTCCCCCCGGCAACCCACAGTTTGTTTCATGAGATTAAGAGTCACTTATGGTTTGCCTCCCTCCCTATCCCATCTTGTTTCATGGATTCTTCTCCTACCCACTTAAGCCCCCATGTTGCATCACCACTTCCTCATATCAGGGAGATCATATGATAGTTGTCTTTCTCCGCTTGACTTATTTTGCTAAGCATGATACGCTCTAGTTCCATCCATGTTGTCGCAAATGGCAAGATTTCGTTTCTTTTGATGGCTGCATAGTATTCCATTGTGTATATATACCACATCTTCTTTATCCATTCATCTGTTGATGGACATCTAGGTTCTTTCCATAGTTTGGCTATTGTGGACATTGCTGCTATAAACATTCGGGTGCACGTGCCCCTTTGGATCACTACGTTTGTATCTTTAGGGTAAATTCCCAGTAGTGCAATTGCTGGGTCATAGGGCAGTTCTATTTTCAACATTTTGAGGAACCTCCATGCTGTTTTCCAGAGTGGTTGCACCAGCTTGCATTCCCACCAACAGTGTAGGAGGGTTCTCCTTTCTCCGCATCCTCGCCAGCATCTGTCATTTCCTGACTTGTTGATTTTAGCCATTCTGACCGGTGTGAGGTGATATCTCATTGTGGTTTTGATTTGTATTTCTCTGATGCCGAGTGATATGGAGCACTTTTTCATGTGTCTGTTGGCCATCTGGATGTCTTCTTTGCAGAAACGTCTGTTCATGTCCTCTGCCCATTTCTTGATTGGATTGTTTGTTATTTGGGTGTTGAATTTGTTAAGTTCTTTATAGATTTTGGACACTAGTCCTTTATCTGATAGGTCGTTTGCAAATATCTCCTCCCATTCTGTCAGTTGTCTTTTGATTTTGTTAACTGTTTCCTTTGCTGTGCAAAAGGTTTTGATCTTGATGAAATCCCAATAGTTCATTTTTGCCTTTGCTTCCCTTGCCTTTGGCGATGTTCCTAGGAAGATGTTGCTGTGGCTGAGGTTGAAGAGGTTGCTGCCTGTGTTCTCCTCAAGGATTTTGATGGATTCCTTTCTCACATTGAGGTCCTTCATCCATTTTGAGTCTATTTTTGTGTGTGGTGTAAGGAAATGGTCCAATTTCATTTTTCTGCACATGGCTGTCCAATTTTCCCAACACCATTTATTAAAGAGGCTGTCTTTTTTCCATTGGACATTCTTTCCTGCTTTGTCAAAGATTAGTTGACCATAGAGTTGAGGGTCTATTTCTGGGCTCTCTATTCTGTTCCATTGATCTATGTGTCTGTTTTTGTGCCAGTACCATGCTGTCTTGATGATGAGAGCTTTGTAATAGAGCTTGAAGTCCGGAATTGTGATGCCACCAACTTTGGCTTTCTTTTTCAATATCTCTTTGGCTATTCTAGGTCTTTTCTGGTTCCATATAAATTTTAAAATTATTTGTTCCATTTCTTTGAAAAAGATGGATGGTACTTTGATAGGAATTGCATTAAATGTGTAGATTGCTTTAGGTAGCATAGACATTTTCACAATATTTATTCTTCCAATCCAGGAGCATGGAACATTTTTCCATTTCTTTGTGTCTTCCTCAATTTCTTTCATGAGTACTTTATAGTTTTCTGAGTATAGATTCTGTGCCTCTTTGGTTAGGTTTATTCCTAGGTATCTTATGGTTTGGGGTGCAATTGTAAATGGGATTGACTCCTTAATTTCTCTTTCTTCTGTCTTGTTGTTGGTGTAGAGAAATGCAACTGATTTCAGTGCATTGATCTTATATACTGACACTTTACTGAATTCCTGTACAAGTTCTAGCAGTTTTGGAGTGGAGTCTTTTGGGTTTTCCACATAGAGTATCATATCATCTGCGAAGAGTGATAATTTGACTTCTTCTTTGCCGATTTGGATGCCTTTAATTTCCTTTTGTTGTCTGATTGCTGAGGCTAGGACTTCTAGTACTATGTTGAATAGCAGTGATGATAATGGACATCCCTGCCGTGTTCCTGACCTTAGCGGAAAAGCTTTCAGTTTTTCTCCATTGAGAATGATATTTGCGGTGGGTTTTTCATAAATGGCTTTGATGATATTGAGGTATGTGCCCTCTATCCCTACACTTTGAAGAGTTTTGATCAGGAAGGGATGCTGTACTTTGTCAAATGCTTTTTCAGCATCTATTGAGAGCATCATATGGTTCTTGTTCTTTCTTTTATTGATGTGTTATATCACATTGACTGATTTGCGGATGTTGAACCAACCTTGCAGCCCTGGGATAAATCCCACTTGGTCGTGGTGAATAATCCTTTTAATGTACTGTTGAATCCTCCTGGCTAGTATTTTGGTGAGAATTTTCGCATCTGTGTTCATCAAGGATATTGGTCTATAGCTCTCTTTTTTGATGGGATCCTTGTCTGGTTTTGGGATCAAGGTGATGCTGGCCTCATAAAATGAGTTTGGAAGTTTTCCTTCCATTTCTATTTTTTGGAACAGTTTCAGGAGAATAGGAATTAGTTCTTCTTTAAATGTTTGGTAGAATTCTCCCGGGAAGCCATCTGGCCCTGGGCTTTTGTTTGTTTGGAGATTTTTAATGACTGTTTCAATCTCCTTACTGGTTATGGGTCTGTTCAGGCTTTCTATTTCTTCCTGGTTCAATTTTGGTAGTTTATATGTTTCTAGGAATGCATCCATTTCTTCCAGATTGTCAAATTTGCTGGCATAGAGTTGCTCATAGTATGTTCTTATAATAGTTTGTATTTCTTTGGTGTTAGTTGTAATCTCTCCTCTTTCATTCATGATTTTATTTATTTGGGTCCTTTCTCTTTTCTTTTTGATAAGTCTGGCCAGGGGTTTATCAATTTTATTAATTCTTTCAAAGAACCAGCTCCTAGTTTCGTTGATCTGTTCTATTGTTTTTTTGGTTTCTATTTCATTGATTTCTGCTCTGATCTTTATGATTTCTCTTCTCGTGCTGGGCTTAGGGTTTCTTTCTTGTTCTTTCTCTAGCTCCTTTAGGTGTAGGGTTAGGTTATGTACCTGAGACCTTTCTTGTTTCTTGAGAAAAGCTTGTACCGCTATATATTTTCCTCTCAGGACTGCCTTTGTTGTGTCCCACAGATTTTGTCAGTTCTACTTTTGATGAAACCAGACGGGTTTGCCTGGTGGCCCATGGCAGCTTGCCCAGAGTCCTCACCTTTGCTGGCCTGGGCACCTCAGCCTTCTGCCCTGTGGTGGCATCAAGGGCTGTTCCTAGGGAATTCCCCTGCTTCTCCTCTGCCCCTTGTGGCTGGTAAGCCTCTGGTACCTGGGTCTCTCCTTGTTCTCAGCTCAGTTTCCTTTTCCCCTCTTGTAGTTATTCCCTGCCAAAGCCACTGGCCAGTTTCCTCAATGCCCCTGTTTCTGAAGGTCCCTGAAGACAATCTGTTTTGGTTTCAAGGCTTTCAAAGGCTGACAAGAGCAACGACTCCTGTAATGCAAGAGCATACGCTGGGCCATCCCATGTTATTCTTACCACTGCCTTCATCATGTGAAGGCTTCGTGGTGTGGTGGAGGCAGGAGAGGGTGGTGACTAACACAGCAAGCTCTGGCATCAGCAAACTTGATTCACATCATGGCCCTCTTACTTATTAATTGAGTGACCTTGGCAAAGTCACTTAATCTCTCTTTGTTCCCACTTTTCACCTCTAAAATAGGGAAAGGGGTGTCTGTATGGCTCAGTCGGTTGAGCATCTGACTCTTGGTTTTGGCTCAGGTGGTGATCTCAGGCTCATGAGATTGAGGCTTGTGTTGGGCTTCTGGCGTTAGGCTCCCTGCATTGGGCACCCTGCTCCGCATGGAGTCTGCTTGAGGTTCTCTCTCCCTCTCCCTCTGCCCCTCCTTCTCGCATGGGTGTACTCTCTCTTTAAAATGTATAGATAAAGGGGCACCTGGGTGGCTCAGTGGGTTAAAGCCTCTGCCTTTGGCGCAGGTCATGATCCCAGGGTCCTGGGATCGAGCCCCGCATCAGGTTCTATGCTCAGCGGGAAGCCTGCTTCCCCCTCTCTCTCTGTCTGCCTCTCTGCCTACTTGTGATCTCTGTCAAGTAAAAAAAAAATAAAATTAAATTAAATTAAATTAAAAAAAAAATAAATAAAATGAATAGATAAATCTTTCCCCAAAAAATTAGCTATAAAAAAAATAGTAAAATATGGAAAAGTACCCCTTATTTCCAAGGCTTATGAAGGTTTTATTTATTTATTTATTTATTTAAAAGATTTTATTTATTTATTTGACAGAGATCGCAAGCAGGCAGAGAGGCAGGCAGAGAGAGAGGAGGAAGCAGGCTCCTTGCTGAATGGAGAGCCCAATGCAGGACTCAATCCCAGGACCGTGGGATCATGACCTGAGCCGAAGTCAGAGGCTTTAACCCACTGAGTCACCCAGGTATCCTTTGTGTGGGTTTTAAACGATAGGATGATGTGGTATAGAACAATGACTATAACGAAAGGGCACCTGGGTGGCTCAGTCCATTAAGTGTCTGACTCTTGATTTCAGCTCAGGTCATGATCTCAGTGTTGTGGGACTGAGCCATGTATTGGGCTACACACTGGGCGTGGAGCCTGCTTAGGATTCTCTCTCTCTCCCTCTGTCCCTCCCCACTCCCTCTTTAAAAAAAAAAAAAAGAAAGAAAGAAAAGAAAAAGAAAAAAAGAATGAATATAAGGAAGAAAATCATTGATGAAAAAGGGATCAATTAATGCAGAAAATGCTGGTGGCTCAAGTCATGCCAGAGGTTGTTTTTTTTTTTTTGCCCCTTCAGACCCACTCTCCATTCTCCTCTATTCTGGTTTCTGTTCCTCTGCTTGGTTTTGGCCAATGGGGAACCCCAGCAAGAGATCAAGGGAAGAGGATAGAATTAAGCTAGGGGTCTATTTCCGTAGCTTTCTGTTTATAGGGTCCCCTCAGTTTGGTTGTGCTCCCTGAGAAAAGGTCACAGCTCTTCTCAAGGCAGCCCTTTCTTTCTCTGTATGGGACTTTCCTTTCTGGGTTCCAGTAACCACTCTACCTCCTTGATCTTTGAACCTGGAGTGATAACAGCCTCATGGTACTGTATTGACCTTAGTAGGCAAAGGTGGGAGCTTCCAGAGTGACTTCCTTCTTGGACTCCTTATTTCTCTTAGGCTTGGGCCTTTAGGGCATCTGTCCTCACAGGACTTGAGGAAATAATCCAGTGAAATACAACACTAGAGTACTTTGTTCACAATAAAGCACTGTATGAATACAAGGATTTTATTAGTTGACTGAGCCCTAGTAGGTGAAATAAATGTCTACAAGGATCACATAGGAACATGATGTATGATATTTACCTTTGTCTCACTTTCTACTTAAGGTATTTAGGTTATAATTTCATAACACAATTTATCAAAATGGAGACCATATGTTAGTGAGAACCCGAGAAAAGAATTTTTGTAGGCATCTGTGTCTTAGGGAATAGGCCATTATGGTGTCCTCTTGTCTCTCCTACCACGTGACCTAAGGAATTAAAGGTCTATGTCCTCTATAGGCTGCAGCCCCACAGTCCATTCAGGACTCCACCTGTCTTGGTTTCATCACTGTTGCATCTGTCTTACCAAAAGGTGAGGAAGTTTGATCTGTAAGCTATATCTTCTTGAATTACTGGAGCTTTGCCTAGTCCCCAAATACAGTTTAACACAATTTAATATGCATGTCAGACATTTTCATTTCTGACCTCTTTTCCCCTTAGGCTGTATGACTAGTTCTTAGAGCTGGTGGGTAGAGACATCTCACCCCTTTTGGCACTGACTCTAGGCCAGAATTAAATTTTTTGGCAGCCCTGTCCCTGGAGCTAGCAGTTCTCTGAATTACACACTCAGATATCTCTCCACCAACATTTCTCTCTACCTTCGCTGTGAGATCAGTGTTTCTGTAGTCTAATCTCTTAACTAACTCATACCCATCCCTTCTTGACTGTCTTGGTCAACTTCCTTCCTATTTGCATTAATAGGGATGCCTGGGTGGTACAGTCGGTAGAGGGTCTGACTCTTGGTTTCTGCTCAGGTTATGTCTCCTTTTGGTTCTGACTTATCTAAGACTCAATGTCCTCCCCTTCTTTTCTTCTCTCAAAAATCATTCTCGGGGCGCCTGGGTGGCTCAGTGGGTTAAAGCCTCTGCCTTAGGCTCGGGTCATGATCCCAGGGTCCTGGGATCAAGCCCCACATCCGGCTCTCTGCTCTGCAGGGACCCTGCTTCCTCCTCTCTCTCTGTCTGCCTCTCTGTCTACTTGTGATCTCTGTCTGTCAAATAAATAAATAAAATCTTTAAAAAAAATTGCTCAGGGACATGTTCCCAACTTGTCCAACAGCCTCTCAGTATATGTCACTGTTACCTTTACATCCCAAACTCATCTAAGTTATAATTGAGCCATAATAACAACTCACATAATGAAGGGAGTATCTTTCATCACATTGTGGGCAAATCAAGATCCCTTATGCCTGTGTCCACAGAATTCTGGCTGAAAAAAATTCTAAATTGTTATATAGACATAAGAGGTATGGACCCTACTTAAGGCCAATTTTTATTATTTGCCCATCTTTCCCTCAAATCATTTCCATATAACTGCCCACTAGGGACTGCTTCTTGATTTAGGTTGAGTTGTACTGCATAGAAATCTCAACCATTTTCTTTAATTGATAACCAAGGGTGACCCTTTCTTCTGTAAACATAATTACCTTTCATTATAGGTTGTTTCTGTCCTCCTCCAGGCCTGTGATTCCACAGCTATTCTTTCCCTAAAAGTAATTTTGTTCCTGTTAAGGTCAGCATTAAAAAAAGAGCCAAATTGGACTCAAGATAATGGCGGAAATGAGCTTAAAGGAAGGTAATAAGCTGAAATTGCCAACATGATCATTGTAAACCCTGGCTGTCCACTTACAGTTGTGGTTTGATTGACAACTGGAATGATCCAGAAATCCAAAGGATTTAAGTGAATGGCAGAAAGCTGAAAACCGCATCATGATCTAGTAACATCCTACACCCACCCAGGAAGAGTCAGGGATTCAGCTGGATCCCCTAGGGAGCAAAACCATCTGGTCTGACACATTCATTTTGTTAGAGTCAGAACCAGAGATAGGTTTAATAAGCCACCTTTTAAAGGAAATGGAAGCACAGGGGCTTAAAAGATTTTTTTTTACTGATGTGTAACATATATACAGAAAAGAACACTTTTTTTTTTTTAAAGTAAACACTATGCTCAACGTGGGGCTTGAATTCATGACCCCAAGATCAAGATTTGCATGCTCTGCATACGGAGTCAGCCAGGTGCTACCAGTGTACAAATCTTAAGTCCGAGTTCACTTAATTTTCACTAACTGAGCATGCCCATGTAGCACCTAGATCAAGAAACAGTAGGGGTGGGGCACCTGGGTGGCTCAGTGGGTTGAAGCCTCTGCCTTTGGCTCAGGTCATAATCCCAGCGTCCTGGGATTGAGCCCCATATAGGGACTCTCTGCTCAGCAGGGAGCCTGCTTCTCCACCCCACCCACCCCGCCTGCCTCTCTGCCTACTTGTGATCTCTTTATGTCAAATAAATCAATAAATAAATAATCTAAAAAAAGAAACAGTAGGGGTGCCTTGGGCTCAGGTGCTGATCCCAGGGTCCTGGGATGGAGCCCCTCATCTGGCTCCCCGCTCAGAGTCTGCTTCTCCATCTCCCCCTGCTTGTGTTCTCTCTTTCTCTCTCACTTTCTCTCTCTCTCTCTGTCAAAAAAAAAAAAAAAGAAAGAAAGAAAGAAGAAAGAAAAAGAAACAGAAAATGACTAGTCAGCCCCAGAAATTTCCTCTTGTGGCACCTTTGAGCCATTGTCCTCTGTTTAGCACTTCTATTTAGCATACTAAATATTTCCTTTGTTTGTCTTATTTATAAGGCCTCCCCCACCAGAACAAAAGCTTCACGAAGGCAGAGATTTTTGTTCTGTTTTGTCGAGTACTGTATGCCCTGCTCCTTGAACTGTGCCTAGCACATAGTTATCACTCAGTAAATATTTGTGAAACCAATGAATGAAACTCTGCAATAAGGAATGCTAAAAAACAAACCTAACCATCAACAGATGAATGAATAAAGAAGAGTGTGGCATGTCCATATAATGGCATTTTATTTAGCCTTAAAAAGGAATCAAGTATTGATACATGCTACCATATGAATGAACCTTGGAAACTTTATACTAAATGAAAAAGCCAGACAAAAAGGACCATGCACTGTATGATTCCATTTACATGTAACATCTAGAATAGGAAGCTCTAAACAAACAGAAAGTAGATTAGTAATTGCCTAAGGCTTGGGAGGAAGGATATGGAAATGGCTGTTTTAATTTGGGGTAAAGAAAATGCATCAGAATTAGATACAGGTGATTGGCTACACAGTTGTAAATGTACTAAGTGCCACTGAATTATATACTTAAAGATGGTTCATTTCATATTATGTGACTTTCACCTCATTAAACCAAACTTAAATAAAAAAAAAAAATCCTAAAGAGGACAAAACTTATTGAACACCTTTCCCTTCTCCACCAGAAAGTGGATTCTAGTAACTAGAGGATCCTTTGTTTGAGGAGGGTGATGAAAATTTGGAGTTATCAGACTAGAGCTCACTGTTCTGTATACGAAGGGGAGAGAGGATTTCTAATCACAGAAACTGCAAGACTGGAGCCAGCAAAGTTGAGTGAAGGTTGGAGTGGATGGAGGAAAAGATGTAGAGATTCCAGGACTGAGAGAAGAAACTTGGGATGAATCCTTTTAATGGGATTCTTGAGCAAAATGCAGCCCTTGGGGCACCTGGGTGGCTCAGTGGGTTAGGCCTCTGCCTTTGGCTCAGGTCATGATCTCAGGGTCCAGGGATAGAGCCCCACATTGGGCTATCTGTTCAGCAGGGAGCCTGCTTCCCTCTCTCTCTCTGCCTGCCTGCTTCTCTGCCTACTTGTGATATCTCTCTGTGACAAATAAATAAATAAAATCTTTTAAAAAATGCAGCCCTTTGTGCTGTTAAGGATGCTTTCTGAATAAAATAGGGCATGTTCATGAGTATAGCACTGTGGAGACAGGTTTAAGAATTCTAAAAACCGTCAGGCAAAGAAAGACTTCTGAGTCCAGGGAGATAAGGTCTTATAGTGGGTTGAATGGTGGCCCCCAAAAGACGTGTCCATGTCCTAAACCCTGGAACCTGTGAATATGACCTTGTTTGGTAAAAGGGTCTTTGCAGATGAAATTAAGGGACTCAAAATGCAGAGCTCACTCTGGATTTTCTGAGTGGGAGCTAACTTCCAATGACAAATGTCCTTAGAAGAGAAAGGCACAGAGTGTTTAGAAACAGACAGAAGAGAAGAAGACAGGCAGAAGAGGAGACACGGACATGCTGAGCTGAAGGTGTAACCATGGACGGAAAGATTGGATTGATGTGGCCACAAGCCAAGGGACCCAAGGGAATGTTAGTGCCCACCAGAAGCCAGAAGGTGTATGGCCCTGTGGACACCTTGATTTTGGATTTCTGGCCTCCAGACTAGGAGAGTTTAAATTTCTGCTGTTTGAAGTCACAGGGTTTATGGTAATTGTCACAGTGGGCCCCAGGAAACGATTACAGGCTTGCAGCTATAAACCCATGAAACAACAAGCCTCAAATGGAGTTATTTACCCTTCATGACAGCAAACCAAGACTCAGTTTCATCCTCTCCCAGGAATGTGGTTCTTTTTTTCCCCTAAAAGTAATCTCTACACCCAACGTGGGGCTCAAACTCAGGACCCCTTGGTCAACAGTCGGCAAGCTCTTAGGAATGAGCCAGCCAGGAACCCCAGGAATGTGGTCTTTTAACAGTCAATCTGAAATTTCCGGATCAGCACCAGTGAAGGAATTTGCATGAGAAAAACCCTGCCCAGCCCTTCCCCGCAAAAAGAAGTTGTCTGCGCCTGAAACAATCCTCCTTTTCTTTTGCTAATATTCCTGGCCCCACCACAGCCAGCCTATAAAAACCTTCCATTTTGTGCAATTTTCTATCTTACTTGTTAGATGGGATGTTGCCTGATTCTTGGATCTCAGTAAAACCAAGTAGTCTTCAAATCTACTTGGTTGAATTTTGTTTTTTTAATACTTAACAAGTTGGAGGTGACACGCCATGAGGAGCCAAGAGTTTGGGTCCCCAGGGCTCCAGGGAGTAGAAAAGACCCCTTCTTTATGTCCTGGAGAATGAGCTGGTGGTTCTGTGGCTCTTCCAGGGTCAGAGGAGGAATCCATGGGCTGAGGACTGGCTTGCAACATTTGCTCTCCTCTGGCCACTCGTCAGCATTAGTGCTGCAGGAATAGGTGCATACTTCGGACACGAGAGTGAGAAGATTTTTAAACAGCAGCCAAGGAGAAAGCAATCTGTATTTGCTCGGTGGAAATAAAATTTTACTGCTCTGTGAGCCGGGCTTATTAATTCAGAGGAGGGAAAGGAAATTGGCAAAGTCTGCCAACTTTTATTTGATAAAGTGACCAGCCACCTGAGGCGGGCATGTTTTAAAGGACCAGTTCATAGCATGAGGAAGGGGGATGAGCAAGTTGGATTTCTGAAGGAACAATGCCACAGAATGTTTATTCTACCTACCTGCTGCCTCCTATGAAAAGAATGTTGACTTTCAAAATTGTTCTCTATTGGAAACTGTTTTAAAAACTTCCTTTCTGTAATTGTTAGAAAGAGAGGGAGCTAGGATTGGGAGGAGAAGGGAGAGGATCTTTGACATATTTATTTAACATTAAAGCCTTCACTGGATTTCTCAGCACTATTAGGAGGATAGCATCCGGCTGGGACTGTATAATATTTAAGTATCCTTGGACATTGTCTTTGTTACTGTTCACATGTAATTTCAAATTTGATGGTTAAAAAAAAAAAAAAAACCACACCCAGATTTACTAGTTAAGACTCACTCCCTTCTCTTTCAATTCACAAAGGATGGTTCTTTAAAGGATAGAGACTGGACTAATTCTCTGACTGCGTCTTACAGAAATATGGTAAAGCTTAACTGAAATTTTTCAGACTACAAAAATAATACCATTTCCAATTTCTTCCCCTCTTCCATCCATTTGTCTTAAAAGAACAAGATAGAGAAAGTAGATCTTCTCAGTTCTTCTTTCTCATTTCCTTTCTCACTTCGGTCTAGATGTAAGGCATACATTATTCATCCTCCACTAGTTCACTTAATAATCTCCCTTCCTTTTTTCCCTTCACACCCACGGTCTATAAATTAGCATCTGTGATATATGGATTCTAAATAGAAGGTGGAATTCTGCCTTACAATCTGGAACATTTCTTATGTTATTTTGCGTTTCAAGGAAAGCAGAATCTGTAAGTATTACATCAGTCGGGATTCAGACAGGGAAGCAGAGCCACCATGAGTATTCTAGGAATAAAACCTCTCACAGATGTGGGAAGTGCTGGGAAAGTAAACGTCTGGAAGGAGGAGATGGAAGATTGGAGAGTCATTAGCTGCCGCCGAAAGTGATGGTGCAGTTGGAGCTCTCAGAGCTTTCAGGAAAGTTCAAGAAGCCAAGTGCATCTGGCTGTTCAAGGAGGGCAGTGAAGGGGTGGTTCATGGAGGGGTTTGTGGAAGCGGTGGCCTCTGTGTAACTCCTGCTACAGTGGGTGTGGGACTACAGACAAGTTCCTGGCGGAGGGCCTGAGGCAGCTGTCGGCTGACAGAGCCAAAAGCAGGAAACGGGAGCTGGAGGTGGAGCCAGCGAGAGCCGAGAAGCTGGGATCAGCCGGGCACCTCTGTCTCTGACCGGTGCTGTATCTGACGGGAAATGTGCCACCTGTAGTGACTGCTGCTCGCCTTCTGCCCTACAATTCCCACACAGGTTCCTCTTTTGGCCAATTCTAACCCAGAATCATACAAAGGAGGGGCTTCTAGGAAACTGGGGTTCCCTGCCTTAGCCGAGTTGGCATAGTGCAATTCAGCACAGCACCCACTGCCAAGATGGCTGACATGGCATCACACACAGAAGCCATTTTGAAATTACTCTTCCATTTTGATGTCCCTCAGCTCAGGATTTAAAATGCATAAGAATGCTGTCTTTTTTTACTATGCCTAAGTACTCCCGCTTTGGGTGGTACTGGGCCCGGCAGGATATTGTCCAGTGGAGGGGGTGGCATGGAGGCGCTCAGAGGATTCCTGGTTGTGGCTCTGAATCATATGTAATATGTAACCTACGGCAAGCCCTTCCCCTCTGTGCTTCTTGTTCCCTCACCTTAAAATGGGCAGAATTGTACTCACTTGGCTTTTATAGTCCAAATGAGATAGTGGAAGTGAAAGCACTTTGTACACTGGTAAACACCATGATGGTTGTAAATCCCATTATTTTAAGGGCTATTCTTCGGTTTGGCCAATGTTTAGAGCTTACATATAAAACGGATACTCAAAAGTAATGGTGAAATGAATTAATGAACTAACATGACTTCACATCATGATAAAAAAAAAATTTAAGTTGTTGGTGAGGACATAATTTCAGATGAGGAAGCTAGCAGAGAACATCTTTACTCCCTGAAGTCAGCATACTCCATGCACCCACAACAGGAGCATGATAACTCAGCAGTTTCTCTGCCCCTACAGAGATCAGCTTATTTTCTAGTTAACAAAGGGGGGAGGGGCGCCTGGGTGGCTCAGTTGGTTAAGCATCTGCCTTTGACTCAGGTCATGATTCCAGGGTCCTGGGATCGAGCCCCATGCTGAGCTCCCTGCTGGGAGGGAGAAGCTTCTCCCTCTCCTCCCTGCTTGTGCTGTCACTATCTCTGCTGCTGTCTCTCTCTCAAATAAATAAAATCCTTAAAAAAAAAAAAAAAAAGAGTAAGGGGGACATAAATCATCAGCAGCATCATCACCATCGTCATCACCATTTGCCTGGAGGCCCAGAATACACTGGAATAGAGAGAGTACTGCTGATGGGAGAGTGATTAGTGTTGACCTCTCTAGAGGATAATTTGGAAATCTGGCTCATGACCTAGTAACTCCACTAGTGTGAGTTTATCTGAAACCAGTGCTCCATTTATATAGAAAAGTGTAACTGCATTCCAGAGGTGAGCAAACTTCATGTTAGAGGTGGTTGTGTCTTGTGTTAAAGAAAGCACCTGTAGGAACCTTGATGGTATGTTCTAATTGGGGAAGAACTTGGAACGGCATAATGTAAACTAAGAGACTTAATAAGAATGTGTGGAGCTCCTCCTCAGTGTCAATTCCTAGTCCAGATTATGGGAATACAGCAATAAAAACAGACCAGTTCCTGTCCTCATGGGGGTAAGAGACAATACAAAAATGAACAATGTAATCAAATGTCAGGTAAAGCACCATGAGGGAAAATATAGCAGTGTCAAGGATTACAGAATGATATGGGTGCTCTTTTTAGATAAGGTGGTCAAGGAAGGCTTCCCTGAGGAGGTGCCATTTGCTCAGCAACATGCATGAACAGAGGCAGGATAGTATACTGTGATCTGGAGTCAGAACATCTCAGGAAGGGGAATGATGAGTGTACAGGCCCCAGGATGAGAAAGAGTTTCTTTATTTAAGGGACACAGGGGAGACCAGTGTGACTGTACCACAGTGGGCAAGTCGGGAGGGTGGTAGTAGCTGAAGTTGGAGAGGGAGCCAGGTTACAAACCACAAGGGCTTTTGATTTGGGTCAAGTCATATGGGAAGCCACTGGAAAGTTCTGAACTGGAATGTGACTTTTGCTGGCATAAGTACTGAAAGGATATTTATGGAAAGTAAATTGTAGATGGACAAGAGTGGAAGCAGAGAGACCAGTTGGGATCAAATGCAGAGGTCCAGGAAGGAGGCTATCAGGAGTCTGGGAACAGGATAGGTTAGCAGTAGAGGAGTTGAGGGGTAGTCAGAGCCAGCAAATACTTTGAAGTCAGCGCTGACAGGATTTCCTACCAGGAAAAATATGAGTTGTGAGAGAATAACAAGAGTCAAGGATGACTCCAAGCTTTTGGCCTGAGCAAGTGGAAGAATGGAGCTGGCGTGTACTGAGATGGGGACTGCCAGGTGAAGAACAGATTTAGGAGTAATGCAAAATTTAGTTTTGGAAAGATTAACTTCGAGATGCATATTAGGCATCCAAGTGAAGAAGCTGGGTAGGCAATTAGGCATCTGAGGCTAGAGGTCAGAGCAGAAGATATATACTTGAGAATCATTAGTGTATAGAGGGTACTCATATACCCATTAGACTGGATGTGATCATTTGGGAATGAGTTAAGTTAGAAAAGAGGTAAAAATCTCAGTCCTGGGACACCTTGGTGTTTAGAAGTCAGGAGGAGGGCAATGAACCAGTAAAGGAAGCTGGGGAGTGGTCAGTAAGGAAGGAAGGAAACCAGAAGAATGTAGTGTCTTGGAAGCCAAATGAAGAAAATGTTTTGAGGAGGAACTGGTTTCTTGGGATGTGTGAGGGATTAAATAATGCTAAAGTAGGAGGCATTTAGAATTTTCAGGGCTACTAGAGTGAGGAAGTGAACAGTTTAGGTACAGAGGAAAAAGAGAAGACATAATATGGTCAACGGAGAGAGCAGAAGGTCCCAGGAACATGGCAGGGCTCAGGGTCCATGAAGAAACATCACGAATAAAAAGTCCCCATATAGTGGAGAATGGCCAGTAACTTTCTAGAGACAGTAATATCTGGTGTGAATTTGAAGTTATTTCTTGCTGTGTTGTGACTGGCTTTCATTTCCCCCAAACTTCAGTAAAAGTCAGCCACCCATGACTGCCATGGTCTAGTGGCACTTTGGGCCGATGAAGGAAGAGGGGAGAGAGTCATGTTGAAAGAGTGCCCAAGGTAAAATGCCCAATAAGGTGAAATGTTTGGAGGGATAAACAGGAAAATGGAGTGGGAGGTGACCAGGAGAAATGGAACCCTCTGGAGGCCCTTAGGTGACTTTGAGGGAGATGCTGGGCTTGCCTTGGCTTCTGGAAGGAGTCCTTAGCATTTTATTTAGATATTAAAGGAAAAGATTAACTGTGTAGGCTGGAGGACCTGGGGTCATCTGGGTAACAAAAATAAACTGAAAAGTGTACAAGGATTAGGGTTCTTAGCAGGATTTTTGATACTAACCAATACTGGGAGGCAGCTTGGATGTCTGGAAGCAAGGATGTGATTAAGTAGGTTGTGAGGTTTCTTTCTTTCTTTCTTTCTTTCTTTGTTTTTATAAATTGTGACATTCACAACTTTAAAAAAAAATTATTTATTTATTTGACAGAGAAAGATCACAAGTAGGCAGAGAGGCAGGCAGAGAGAAAGGGGGAACCAGGCTCCCTGCTGAGCTGAGAGCCCAATGTGGGGCTCGATCCCAGGACCCCTGGGATCATGACCTGAGCTGAAGGCAGAGGCTTTAACCCACCGAGCCACCCAGGTGTCCCTGAGGTTTCTTTCTTTCTTTTTTTTTTTTTTTTTTTTAAAAGATTTTATTTGTTTATTTGACAGACAGAGATTACAAGTAGACAGAGAGGCAGGCAGAGAGAGAGAGAGGGAAGCAGGCTCCCCGCTGAGCAGAGAGCCCGATGTGGGACTCGATCCCAGGACCCTGAGATCATGACCTGAGCCGAAGGCAGCGGCTTAACCCACTGAGCCACCCAGGCGCCCGGTTTCTTTCTAATGGAGCCTAGAAATGATTAGGGTACATATTCTGTTGAATGAGAGAGGCAGGTTTCAAAACAGTATGCATCGTGGGATCCCAGTTTTGTAGAGGTAATATGTGCATATCTATATGTGTGCAAGGAGAAACAATTAAAATAACTAACCAATATATTTGAAATGGTGGTCCCTGAGTGGTAGGATTATAGTTGTCTTTTATCTTATTTTTTTCTCCTTTGTATTTTTCTGTATTTCATAAGGATTTTTTTTTTTAACAGTGAATATTTACTACTTTTATGATTAGAAAAAGCAATCCATGTTTAAAGAAGAATTCACTGATGTATGACTTGGATTCTTTTTTTTTAAGATTTTATTCATTTATTTGACAGAGAGAGAGATCACAAGTAGGCAGAGGGGCAGGCAGTGGGGTGGGGGGTAAGCAGGCTCCCCACCGAGCAGAGAGCCCGACACGGGGCTTGATCCTAGGACCCTGAGATCATGACCTGGGCCGAAGGCAGAGGCTTAACCCACTGAGCCACCAGGTGCCCCATGACTTGGATATTTGTGAGCACTGTCTCTATCTTTTTTGAATAAACTTTATTTGACTAGAAAGATGTTCAAAGAGGTCCAAGGTTCAAAATTTGCCTGTGGGTTAATATAGATGTGTGTAACTAAGATGATTCTGGGACAGTTAGATGTAATCTGAACTCTTGTGGTAGATGAGCTTTGGGAGGAAAAATGAGTGTCAAGGCAGAGATATTACTGTCTCTAGGCTGCCATTTGTTATTCTTAGGTCTGGCTCTAAAATCAAAAGACTGCAGGAGACTTGCTGGGTTCACTGTAGAGTTTAGAGAAGACAGGTGCATGGCTGTCCTGATGGTAGAATGCATATTTCAGATAGGTAAGCATGCCAGCTTCCTCCTTGGCCACGTAGCCCAGAAAGTGGACATTCATGCTGCTTTTATCCTCTCTCAAAGCCCATCTGGACAGCTGGTTCTCATTTGGTGCGCGTCATCAATCTTGATGTTTGTGCAAAGCAATACCGACAAGCTAGAACAGAATGGTCCATTGCTCCAGGTGTACATAACAAAATCATCAATCATTAACATAAAAAAACCTTCCAAGGGCCCCCATCTCCAGGTGTTCAGCAAGGCTTCATCATGATTCTAGGTTCCCTAGGAAACATGTGAGGCATGAGGAACCAGAAATGTCCGTGTTACTCTTTCCTACCCTCCTATTTTCCAGGTTTTTACCACAGAGGGGTTAGCAACTAAGACTCTCCAATTCCCAAGTTCAATACCCCTGGGGAAAGACTCTCAGGGGCCCATCTTGGGTCAGGAGCCCATATCTGGGCCAGTCAACAAGTGATAATATATGTGAATGGCTCTGTATGTGAGTGTACCAATCTTTGGGGAATTAAAATGAAAGTTGCCTGTGGTAATTTGGGTTCTGACTCTGAAACTGACTCTGAGATAGAGTTTATAGTTACTGCAGGATATTTATTAAGAAGTATTCTTGTTGGGGGGGGCGCCTGGTTGGCTCAGTGGGTTAAAGCTTCTGCCTTTGGCTCAGGTCATGATCCCAGGGTCCTGGGATCGAGCCCCACATCGGGCTCTCTGCTCAGCAGGGAGCCTGTTTCCTCCTCTCTCTCTGCCTGCCTCTCTGCCTACTTGTGATCTCTCTCTGTCAAATAAATAAATAAAATCTTTAAAAAAAAAAAAAGAAGTGTTCTTAGGGGCCTCTGGTGGCTCAGTCATTAAGCATCTGTCTTTGGCTCAGGTCACAATCCTAGAGTCCTGGGATCCAGCCCCACACTGGGCTCCTTGCTCAGCCAGGAAGCCTACTTCTCCCTTTCCTATTCTCCTTGCTTGTGTTTCCCCTCTTGCTGTGTCTCTCTCTGTCAAATAAATAAAATCTTAAAAAAAAAAAAAAAAGTGTTCTTAGTGGGGTCCCTGGGTGGCACAGTCCATTGGGTGTCTGACTCTTCGTTTCCTCTCAGGTGTGGGCTACACTGTCAGTGTGGAGTCTGCTTGAGTCTCTCTCTCCTTCTCCCACTGTCCCTCCCACCATGTGCTCTCTCTAAAGATAAAGAAATAAATCTTTTTTTTTTTTTAATAAATAAATCTTAAAAAAAAAAATCCCCTCTTAGCAGGGAGTCAAGAAAAAGAAATAAAAGGCATCCAAAATGGAAAGGAAGAAGTAAAACTGTCTTTGTTTGCATATGATATGGTCTTATATACAGAAAATCCTAAAGATGCCCCCCAAGACTGCTAGAACTAATCAACAGATTCAGTAAAGTTGCAGGATACAAAATCAACATACAGAAAACAGTTGTGTTTCTATACACTAACAAGAAAGCATCTGAAAGAAATAAAGAAAACAATCCCATTCACAATAGCATCAGAACCAATAAAATACTTGGTAATATATTAAAGCAAGGAGGTGAAAGATCTGTAAACTGGAAACTATAAGACTTTTATAAAAGAAATTGAAGAAGACTCAAGTAAATGTAAAGATACTCTGTGCTCATGAATTGGAAATATTAATATATTGTTAAAATGTCCACACTAGCCAAAGCTATCTACAGATTCAATACAATCCCATAAAAATTCCAATGGCAATTTTCACAGGACTAGAACAAACAATCTTGAAATTTGTATGGAACCACAAAAGACCCCTAATAGTCAAGGCAATTCTGAGAAGGAAGAACAAAGTTGGAGGCATCGCATTTCCTGATTTCAAACTATACTATAAAGCTGTAGAAATCAAAACATGTGGTACTGGCATAAAAACAGACACAGTGACCAATGGAACAGCATCAGGAGCCCAGAAATAAACTTGCACACTAATATTTGATAAGGGAGCAAAAAATACTAATTGGGGAAAGGATAGTCTCTGATGAATGGTGTGGGGAAAACTGGATAACCATATGCAGAAGAATTATATTGGATCCCTCACAAAAAATTAACATGAAATGGATTATAGACTTAAACATGAGACCTGAAACTGTAAAACTTCTAGAACAAAACATGGGAAAACAACTCCTTGACATTGGTCTTGGCAGTGCTTTCCTGCACATGACACCAAAAGCACAAACAAACAAAATAAAAAATAGACATATGGGACTACATCAAATTCAAAAGCTTCTGCATAGCAAAAGAAACAATCAACAAAATGCAAAGGTAACCTACAGGATGAGAGGAAATATTTATGAATCATATATCTGATAAGGTGCTAATATCTAAAAGATATAAAGAACTTGCATAACTCAATAGCAAAAAAAAAAAAAGTTAAATTAAAAAAAAAAGAACCCAAATAGAGATTTTTTGAAGGAAATCATACAAATGGCCAACAGATACAGGAGAAGGTGCTTGACAACACTAATCATCAGGGAAATGTGAATCAAAATCATAGTGAGGGGTGCCTGGGTGGTAAGCGTTTGACACAGGCATATTATTCAGCTTTGATAAAGAAGAAAAGGGGCACCCAAGTGGCTCAGTCATTAAGCATCTACCTTTGGCTCAGGTCATGATCCCAGATCCTGGGTAGGAGCCCTGCATCAGGCTCCCTGCTCAGCGGGAAGCCTGCTTCTCCCTCTTCCACTTCCCCTGCTTGTGTTCCCTCTCTCTCTTTCTGTGTCAAATAAATAAATAAAATATTTTTAAAAAGAAGGAAATCCAGTCTTTCGCAACAACTTGGATGAAACTCATGGTCATAATGCTAAATGAAATAAGTCAGACAGAGAAAGACAAATATTGAATGATGTCACTTATATACGGATTCTGAAAAAGCTGAACTAAGGGAAACAGAGTGGAGTGGTAGTTACCAGGGGCTGGAGGTGGGTGAAATGGGGAGATATCGGTCAAAGGGTGCAAACATCCAGTTATAATATTAACAGGTTCTGGGGATCCAATGTACAGAACAGTGATTATAGCTAAAAATACTTTATTTTATACTTGAGAGTTGCTAAGACAATAAACCTTAAATGTTTTCACCATTAAAAAGTGGTAATTATGTGATGGGATGGAGATGTTAACTAATGCTATGGTGGTAGCCATTTCACAATATATTAATGTATCAGGAGCCTGGCTTGCTCAGTTGGTAGAGCATATGACTCTCCATCTCAGGGTTTTGAGTTTGAGCTCCACACTGGGTGCAGAGATTACTTAAAAATATAACCTTAAAAAATGTATCAAATCAACACACTGTACACCTTAAATTTATACAATGTTATATGTCAATTATATTTCAATAAAGTTGGAAAAAGTGCTCTTAGAATCCACACCTGCGGGTATTGGGAGGGGAAGAAAGTAGGATTGGGTAGAGGAAGAAGTCAAGTTTCAATGCAGGCCTGATGGCATACTTGGCTGATCCTACAGGGAGCCCTGCAGTTAGAACAGTCCTGTAGAATCCTCCAAAGATGGGCAGAAAAGGCTGCACCTTTATACCCCTGCAATGATCAGTCACCGAGTGTGGGCTGCCCTGGTGATTTTATGCAGCTGAGGTAGACCCTGGAGGGTGGACATCTAAGCACTGTCTGCTGACCATACTCTTGAAGTTCGACAATAAGAGATAAAATCTGGGTAATGCATCATAGCATTCACCATGATGCCCACTTGGCAGGATAAGCAAAAATAAATAAATTCTAGGGCATTTGAAACATAATGCTGTATTGTTTTTCCGAAATATCGTATGGATTCTATTAAATTTCAGCCTGGAAGTAAAAACACTTATGACTCAATTTTCAAAAGACAACCCAATTGAAAATGAGCAAAGGACTGGGATAGACATTTTACCAAAGAGGAAGTACAAATGGCTAATAAACACATGAAATGATGTTCAACATCATTGTTCTGAGGGAAATGAAAATCAAAACCATAATGAGATACCACTTCACACCCACTAGGATGGCTAGAATCAAAATGATAGTAAGAAATACAAGCAAGAAGGTAGAGAAATGGGAACCGTCATACATGGCTGGAGGGTATGAAAAAAAACGATACAACAACCTGTTAAATAGTTTGGTGGTTTCTTAAATAGTTAAACATAAATTTACCATCCTCAGCAATTCCTCTCTTAGGCATCTACACATGAGAAATGAAAGTGTATGTCCTCAAAATACTTGCATGCAAATATTCATAACAGTATTATTCACAATAGCCACCAGTTGAAAACAACCCAACTATCCACCCACTGATGAATGGATAAACAAATTGTGGTATACTCATACAATGGAATATTATTTTGTTATCAAACAGGAACGAAGTCCCGACATAGACTACAACATGCCCGAATCTTAAAAACATCATGTTAAGTGAAAAAAGCCAGACTCAAGAGTATATGCCGTATGATTCCATTTATATAAAAAGTCCAGAAAAGGTAAATCTAGAGTCAAAGGTTGCCTGAGCCTAGGATAATACAAATGTTCTAAAACTGTATTATGGTGATGGCTGCACCATTCAATAAATTCACTCCACATCACTGAATTGCCATTTAAAACTGGGTGAATTTTATGGTAGTAAATTATGCCAGAGTAAAGTTGTTTTAAGTATTTTCAAACTGGGGGCACCTGGGTGGCTCAGTCGGTTAAGCGTCTGCCTTAGGCTCAGGTCATGATCCCAGTGTCCTGGGATCGAGTCCCAGAGTGGCCCTCTGCCGGCTGCTCCCCCTGCTTGCGCTCTTGTTAGCTCTCGAGCTCTCTCTCTCTAGCAAATAAAATCTTAAAAAAAAAAAAAAAATTTCAAGCTGGTTCTAAAATATTTAACAAATGAAATCCAATAGAACTAAGATCAAAGGGACATCTAAAATTCACTTAACTGAGTTCTAATTTTAAAGCATGGGCTAGACATTTCTTACTCTAACTCGGAATACTTGCTGGGCACAGGAGAGGCACAAACAGTAGATCATTTTCTTCCTCTCTTTTAGGGCAACAAAGTAGGATCTAAAATTAATCAGTGTCAGTAGATAAAAATGGCAATCAGTTTTTAAAAAAGTAGTTCAGTAGGTAATGTGCAGAAAAGATGCTATCGATGTTTACTTTCACCCTCCACTTAATAAATCTTCTGTGAAGAATTAATTTACTGTTACCAACACAAAGTTAATACAATGCATCATTGTGCGGAGTGAGAATTGCTCTGTGAGCCCAGTCACCTTCAGATTTGTGAGCAAAATAAAGTATTTGTTGTAAGTCACCATTTCAGGGTGGTTTGTTACATACTGATAACCTGAACATGCCCTAAGCCCTTCAATCAGAGCAGTCCCCAGGGAGACAGCCATCTTCTCTCCCCCAGTTCCCCCATTTCTCTCTGTGGCTTCACCAGCCTCCTAGTTACCTACATTTGAAATCACAGAGTCATTCTGTGCATACTTTCCTTCACCCGCCCCCCACCCCGCCCCCCCAGGACTGGTCAATTGCCAAGTCTTATAAGTTCCATATTGCTTGCCTCTGTTTTATCCCCTCCAGGCTTGCTGTAATTGCCCTGCCTTCCCTCTTGCCTGGACGATCACTGTAGTCTCCTAAATTCTCTCTCTGCCTCCAGGCTTCCTCATTCCAATCCTCTGGCCTTTAAATCTTTAGAGGTTCTCACAGCCTAAATACTAGCCTAGCATTCAAGGTCTTTCTTCAACCCGCCCTCACGTTCCTGTGATGATTAACTATATGTGTCAACTTGGCTGGGCCATGGGGTGCCAACATATTTGGTCAAACATTATTCTGAGTGTTTCTCTGAGGGAATTTTTGGATGGGGTTAACATTTAAATTGGTGGACTCTGAGTAAAATACACTGCCCTCTGTAATGTGGGTGGGCCTTACTCAGTTACTTGATGGCCTGTATAGAACAATGTCCAGTTTGACCCTGTCCCCTGCCCCCATCCATGCTCCACCCACAGGATCTGGGGCAGCCTGCTGCTCCAACCAGGACCAACCTCTAAACTCTCTGCCATGTTCTGTCTCTATTGTGGTATACTGGAATAGGCACCTCAACAAACTCTCTTGAAAACAGCTAAAGCACTGACCATATTTCACAAACTTGTGGCCCTGCGTGTAAAGTCACTGTTAGGTCAGGATCTGATAAGAGTTTTATCTCAAAGTCTTACCCAAAGATAGTGCACTGGATATGGAATCCAATTCCAGCTGCTCTCCATGACCAGATTGTAGAGATTTAAGCTTAATCAGCTATTCTTTTGTATATTTTTAAAAACCAAGAATAATGTTCATTTAGTTTCACATAAACACTAGGGCTCTTTCCTGCATTTTGATCCAATTCGCAGAACTGTCATTAGGCTTTAAATTGAATTCACAAATATAATGTTTAGAGAATTTTTTTTTCTCCCTGAGATTTAGTATAGTATTTGTTCCTGACCCATGTGATTTCTGAGTATCTAAAATACGTAAATTATTTATGGTCCAGATGGTGATCTGATATTTTGCCTCTCAAAATGTTTTATGCTTTTGCTGCATGCATAGATGTTCAATTACAAAATTCAGGCTGGTCTTTAGGTACTAGTGTAATAGCCCAAGGCACTTTTTTTTTTTTAATTACAAATAAACACTTCCTTTTAGGCAACCTTTTCCCCTTCGATTTTCATGGTTTAGAATTAGAAACTATTCTTCTCAGGACCTACGAAGTTAAGGAAAAGAAAAGAGGGAAAATCCTTTTTTCCTCTTACTTAGAGGAGGGAATTGATTTTCTTGGCCAAATTAGAAATTTCCACGTTTCAAAACAAGAGGCTGTGAATAGACTTTTAATTGTTCCCCCAAATACCTTTGTGTGTGTGTGTGGTAATAGAAACGCTGAACTTAAGAAGGTAAAATGGCCTCCCAGAATAGAGACTACATTACCCAGCTTCTGTTACAGCTAGGTATGGTCATGTGACTGCATTATGGTTAACCATACTTGAGCAGAACTGATATGTGCAAGTTGTGGGTCATGTCCTTGAAAGGGCAGAGTTTGCTGCCCCCACATCTCTTCCTGCTTCCTGTTGGCTGGAAAAGGTATGTGCTAATGAGCCATCCTGGACCATATGGACAAAGCTCCACCCAGCATGGAAGTTCCTAAGACAGAGGAGCCTGAGAACACCATGGTACTGACAGAGCAGCCCTGGACTACCCATGCTCAGGTATTAACATGAGAGAGAAATGAACTGCTTTCTGTTATGTAAAACATTATTATTTTGGCTCTCTGAGACAACAGCTAAAACTATGTTCTAATGAAAATCACCGATACTTAAGCAGAATTATAGAAAATTTTCATTAGGGGCACCTGGGTTGCTCAGTCAGTTAAGCATCTGCTTTCCTCTCAGGTCATGACCCTAGGGTCCTGGGGTGGAGTCCTGCGTCAGGCTCTCTGCTCAGTGGGGAATCAACTTCCTCTCCCTCTGCCTGCTGCCCCTTTGCTTATGTGTACTCTCTCTGTCAGATAAATAAATCTTTCTTTAAAAAAAGAACATTTTCATTAAAAGTCTAGAAAAATGACCAATAAAAGTTCCCATTGTCCATTTGCTGTTGAGGTTGAAAAAAGCATTGATGGATTTTTCTTGATATATGGTTACAGGCATTTTTAAAAAAATATATTTATTTATTTGACAGAGAGAGATCACGAGTTGGCAGAGAAGCAAGCAGAGAGAGAGAGAGAGGAGGAAGCGGGCTCCCTGCCAAGCAGAGAGCCCAATGCGGGACTCAATCCCAGGACTCTGAGATCATGACCTGAGCCGAAGGCAGAAGCTTAACCCACTGAGCCACCCAGGTGCCCCTACAGGCATTTTTTTTGACTAAGTACTTGAAGAAAAATCCTTTCAAGTCTGAGGCTAAAGGTCTTTTTGCCTCCTCTTAAGACTGCATCAGGACTAATTCAGCACTTAGAAGAAATCAGGAAAGGACTCAAATACAACACAATGGGTCTTAAAAAACACCATAAAGGGTTGCAAACATATCAGCAAGGGTCTCAAAGAAGTTAGGAAGGGGCTTATTGTTATCAGAAAGAGTCTCAAACAAAACAAAAAGGGTCTCAAAGATGTCAGGAAAAGTCTCAATGTCCTTATATACATAAGGATGAGTCTCTCACATAGATCAGGAAGACACTCATGTCAGGAAGAGGGTCAAATAAGTCAGGAAGACTCTCTGAAATAGGTAGGAAAGGGTCAAAAACATGTCAAGATGGGAAGTCAGAAAGAGTCTCAGAAAAAGAAGGAAATGTTCCAAGAAGAACCATGGCAGTTGGCAAGATCAAGGGCTTTATAAAAGGTAGCAAAAAGGGAGCCAGAAAGAAAGTGATCCAATTTCTAAGAAAGATTGGTATGATGTGAAAGCACCAGCTATGTTCAATTAATAATAAATACTGGAAAAACACTCATGACAAGAACTCAAGGAACCAAAACTGCATCTGATGGCCTCAAGGGTAGCGTTTTTGAAGTGAACCTTGCTGACTGAAGAATGGTGAAGTTGCAGGTGGAAAATTAAAGCTAACCACTGAGGGTATTCAGGGCAAAGACTGCCTGACTTACTTCCATGGCATGGATCTTATCTGTGACAAAATGTGCTCCATAGTCAAAAAATGGCAGCCCACAATTGAAGCTCATGTTAATGTCAAGACTACTGAAGGTTATTTGCTTCACTTACTCTGTGTTGGTTTTACTAAAAATTGCAACAATCAGATTTGGAACAGCTCTTATACCTAGCACCAACACATTGCCAGAAGATAAAGTAAATCATGACCCTAGAGGAGCAAATGACTTAAAAACAGTGGCCAATAAAATGATTCCAGATAGTATTGGAAAAACAAAGAAAATGTTTGCCAGTGTATTTATCCACTCTATGGCATCTTCGTTAGAAAAGTAAAAATGATGAAGAAGCCCAAGTTTGAACTGGGAAAACTCAGGGAGTTTCATGGTGACAGTAGAGTCTTGAAAAACTACTGCGAATGAGGCAGGTGCTAAAGTTGAACAAGCTGATGGATATAAGCCACCAGTCTGAAAATCTGTTTAAAATTCAGGCTTTTAATGGTGACAAATAAAAAGTCTTATTTGTGACAAAAAAAGAAGGAAGGATCTCAAACATGTCAAAAAGTGTCTCAGTCAGACCAGAAGACTCTTAAATAGTAAGGAGGAGCCTTAGACACCTCAGGAAAGGTCTCAAGCAAGTCAGAAATAGTCTCAAAGGGCGCCAGGGTGGTTCAGTGGGTTAAGCCGCTGCCTTCGGCTCAGGTCATGATCTCAGGGTTCTGGGATCGAGCCCCGCGTCGGGCTCTCTGCTCAGCAGGGAGCCTGCTTCCCTTCCTCTCTCTCTGCCTGCCTCTCTGTCTATTGTGATCTCTCTCTCTGTCAAATAAATAAATAAAATCTTTAAAAAAAAAAAAAGAAATAGTCTCAAATATGTCAGAAGGAGTCTCAAACAAGTCAAGAAAAATCTCAAGTACTTCTTGAAGAGTCTCAAATAAGTTAAGAAGTGTAGTAAATAATAAGGAAGTGTCTAAAACAGAAAGGAATGTTTTGAATAGTCAGAAGAGGGTCAAACACATCAGAAAAAGTCTCAGTCCAGATATGAAAAGTTTCAGATATGTCACAAAGGGCCCCAAATAATCTGGAAGAATCTCAAAAAACTATGAACGGTCTCAAGTGCATTGGTAAGTCCCTCACACACGTTATAAAGGGTCTCAAATATGTTAGGAAGGGTCTCAAAGTCATCAGGGAGAGTTTTAGATACACCAGGAAGGGACTCATACAAGATGGGTTTCAAATACATCAGGAAGGGCCGCAAATATGTTAAGAAATGTCTTAAGCAGTCAGTAAGAGATACAAATACATAAGGAAGGGTCACAAACTCATAAGGAAATGTTTTAATGACCTTTGAAAGGATCTCACACTGACAGACACAGTCTTTAATATGTCATAGAGGGTCTCAAAAAAGTCATGGGGGGTAGCAAACAAGTCAGAAATGATTGTGCACATGGCAGAAGGTGACTTAACATCATTAGGAAGTCTCAATCAGGCATGGTCCCAAATAAGTGAGAAAGTGGCTCAAACAGGTCATCAAGTCAAACATGTTAGTTTCAACCCTGTCAGAGAGTGTCAAGCAAGTAAATTGTTTAAAATGCAACAAGAAGGCTCTCCAATGGGGTAGAAAGCATCTCCAAGTCACCAGGATTGATTTTAAGCAGCAACAAAGAGTCTTAAATTCAAGAAGTTTTTGAAACAAGTCAGTAAGAGTTTCAAATAAGCCAAGAAGGAACTGAAACAAAGGGAGAATCTCAAATACACCATGAAAAGTCTCAAACATGTCAGGTATCTCAAACATGTCATGAAGTGTACCACACAAGTCCGAAAAGTTCTCAAAGATGAGAAGAAGGGTCTCAAAGGTATCAGGAAGTCTCACATACCTCAAGGAGGGCTTCAAACACATCGTGAAGTATCTTAGACACATCCAGAGGAGTCAAATATGTCAGGAAACCTTTCTAATACCTCTGGAAAGGTCTTAAGAAAGTCAGGGGGGCGCCTGGGTCACTCAGTGGGTTAAGCCTCTGCCTTCAGCTCGGTCCATGATCCCGGGGTCCTGGGATCGAGCCCCACGTTAGGCTCTTTGCTTGGCGGAAAGCCTGCTTCCCTTCCCCTCTCTCTGCCTACTTGTGATCTCTCTCTGTCAAATAAATAAATAAAAATCTTAAAAAAAAAAAAAGAAAGTCAGGAAGGGTATACATGTTAAGAGGAAGAATCTTACTCGGTCAGGACAGGCCTCAAACATTTCAGCAAGAATATCTTGCAGGTAAGAATGAGTGTCAAACAAGCCAAGCAGGGTGTAAAATATGATAGGAAGGGTCTCAAAGTCATCAGGAAGAGTCTCAAATGGTCAGGAAAAGTGTCAGACAAGTCAGAAAGGGTCTTAAATAATGAGAAGGAAACATTAACATTTCAGGAAGCATCTCAACCAGGCAGAGAACATCACATATAGTCAGGAAAAGACTTAAACATGTCTGGAAGAATCTTACACAAGTTAGGAACTTTCTCAGTCATGTAAGGTGGAATAAAACAAATCCATAAAGATCTCACTCAAGTCAGGAAGGTTCTCAAGCAGAAAAGAAGATTCTCATTTATGGCTGGAAGGGTCTGAACATGTCAAGAAGAGTCTCACAGAAGTTGGGAAATGTCTCAAGCAAGTCAGAATGATCTGAAATACATCAGAAGAGTCTGAAATAAATCATGAAATGCTCTAAACAGGTCAGAAAGTCATTTTTTAAAACTAATTTTAAAACAGGTTCATTGAGATATAATACACATACTATACAATCCACCCATTTAAAGTTTATAATTAAATGGTTTTTACTATATCCACATATGTGTATAACCATCTTCACAGTCAATTTTAGAACATTTTCATTGCTTCAAAGAGAAATTTTATATGCTTTTGCTATCACTTATTCCCTTACTCCCTGCCCCCTGCCCCAGCCCTAAGCAACCACTAATCTCATTTCCTATTCTGGACTTTCATGGAACTGAACCATATAGCATGTAGCCTTTTTTGACTGGCTTCTTTCATTTACCTTAATGTTTTCAAGGTTCATCCATGTTGTAGCATTCATCTCTGTTGTGCTGCTCAAGTCCTCTATTTCCTTGTTGATTATCTGCCAGTTAGATCTTCTGCCTAACTGTTCTATCCATTATTTATTTACTTATTTATTAAAGATTTTATTTATTTGAGAGAGATAGAGCATGAGCAGAGAGAGGGGCAGAAGGAGAAGGAGAAGCAGACTCCTCCCTGAGCAGGGAGCCCAAGGCAGGGCTGGATCCCAGGACCCTGAGATCATAACCTGAACTGAAGGCAGATGCTGAACTGACTGAGCCACCCCGAATGCCCCTGTTTTATCCATTATTTAATGGGAGCTCTTGAAGTCTTCAACTATTATTGTTAACTTGAATATTTCCCCCTTAATGTTTGTCAATTTCTTGGATTGTTAGGTACATATATATGTTTATAATTGTTATACTTTCCAGATATATTAACCCTTTATCATTATAAAATATACATTTTTGGGGCACCTGAGTGGCTCAGTTGGTTAAGCATCTGCCTTTGTCTCACTCAGGTCATGATCCCAGGGTCTTAGGCTTGAGCCCCACGTTGGGCATCCTGCTTGGTGGGGAGTCTGCTTCTTCCTCTCCCTCTGCTCCTCCTCCAACTCTTGCTCTCTCTCTATCTCTGTCTCTCTCTCAGGTAAATAGAATAAAATCTTAAAAAAATTTTAAAGCTCATTTATTTGATATTAGTATGGCCACTCCAGCTTTCTTGTGGTTGCTGTTTGCACTATGTATCTTTTTCCATACTCTTATTTTGAATGTATTTGTCTTTTAATCTAAATTGTAACAGCAGATAATTGGATTTTTAATTTTTTAAAAATATTTTATTTATTTATTTGATGGCTAGAGATCACAAGTAGGCAGAGAGGCAGGTGGCGGGCAGGGGGGTGGGGAAGCAGGCTCCCTGCTGAGCAGAGAGCCCAATGCAGGGCTTGATCCCAGGACCCTGAGATCATGACCTGAGCCAAAGGCAGAAGCTTAACCCACTGAGCCATAAAGTGGATCCCCTGGATCTTGTATTTTTATCCAGTCTGACAATCTGCTTTTCATTGGATTGTTCAACCCATTCACATTCAATGTTATTAATATTATAGCTAGCTAGAATCATGGCTGCCATTATACCTTTTGTTTTCTCCATGTGTCATATCTCTTGTTCATTTATTCCTTGTTACTGCTTTCTTTTGCATTAAGTGACTATTTTCTAATATAACATCTTAATTATTTTATGATTTTTTCACTACAGTTTTTAGTTATTTCCTTAGTATCTGCTCTAGAGATTTCCCTATACATCCTATCAGGATTTATTTCACCTTTATATTAACTTATGAAAATAGGTTAGTGAGATATAGAAATTTTACTCCTATATAACCCTTTCTCCCTTTTTGTGCTATTTTTATTATATATATTACATCTTATACATGTAATAAACCCAACAATACATTGCTGTAATTATTACTTTTTTAAAAGATTTTATTTATTTGTTTCACAAAGAGATACCCAGCAAGAGAGGGAACACAAGCAGGGGAAGTGGGAGAGGGAGAAGCAGGCTTCCCACTGAGCAGGGAGCCCAATGTTGCATTGAGCTGAAGGCAGATTTTTAAAAAAATAATTAAAAAAAAATTTTTATAAACATAATGTGAAGGCAGATGTTTAATGACTGAGCCACCCAGGTGCCCTTAATTATTACTTTATATAATGTTATGTCTTTTAAAGATGAGAGAAGAAAGGAGACCTATATATATTTATGCCATTATATTATTATCGTAATATATGAATATATATATAATTATAAAAGATTTTATTTATTTTACAGAGAAAGACACAGGAAGAGAGGGAACAGAAGCAGGGGGAGTGGGAGAGGGAGAAGCAGGCCTCCAGCTGAGCAGGGAGCTTGATGTGGGGCTCAATCCCAGGACCCGAGCACCATGACCCAAGCCAAAGGCAGAGGTTTAACGTCTGAGCCACCCAGGTGCCCCAGTATATGAATATATTAGCCTTCCTATTTATCATTTCTAATTCTCTTCATCTGTTCCTATGGATTTTTGTTATCATATTGAGTCATGTCCTTTGTCCAATACACCTTGATCACTACCCACTTCCTTTGTGCTATTATCAGCAAATATATTTCAGTTTTATATGTTATAGGCCCAATAATATTACTATATACATATTACTTTATATAATTACTTTTAAAATCAGTTAAGAGAAGAAAGAAAAAGTATGCATTTATACCATTTTGTATAATTACATAATTACTTTTCTGGTATTCCAGTTTTGTTTGTGTGGATTCGAATGGCTGGGGTCATTTACTTTTGAACCTGAAGAGTATCCTTTGACATTTCTTGTAAGGTGGGTGTTCTAGCAATAAATTCTCTCAGCTTTTGCTTATCTGGGAATTCTGGGAATGTCTTTTTTTTTTTTAAGATTTTTATTTATTTGACAGAGAGATCACAAATAGGCAGAGCAGCAGTCAGAGAGAGAGGGGGAAGCAGGCTTCCCGCTGAGCAGAGAGCCCAATGGGGGTTCAATCCCAGGATCCTGAGATCCCAGGACCTGAGCCAAAGGCAGAGGCTTAACCCACTGAGCCATCCAGATGCCCCTGAGAATGTCTTTATTTAATCATTTTTGCACTATATCCAGCTTTGAACATGCTGAATATTTTGAATGTATCTACCTTTACTAGACATAGGACTCTTAAGTAGACAGGTTTTTTTTTTTCCCTTTGCGCACTTAGAGAATGTCATCCACTGCTTTTTGGCTTCTATCGTTTCTGCCGAGAAGTTAGCTGTTAATCTTATTGAGGTTTTCTTGTAAATATGAGGTATTTTTCTCATGTTGCTCTCAAGTTTTTATTCTTGTCTTTGGCTTTCAGTACTTTTACTGTGGTACTCCTGTTTGTGGATCTTCAAAGAGATCAACATTTATCCTACCTGGAGTTTACTGAGCTTCCTGAATGTAAAGGATTTCTATCAAACTTAGAAATTTTTCAGACATTATTTTTTTGTTTTTTATTTTAAAGATTTTATTTATTTATTTGACAGAGAGAGAACGAGCACGCACAAGCAGGGGAGCAGCAGGCAGAGGGAGAAGGAGAAGCAGATTCCCTAATGAACACAGAGCCCGAACCGGAACTTGATCCCAGGATCCTGGGATCATGATCTGAGCCAAAGTCAGATGCTTAACCAACTGAGCCACCCAGGCGCCCCCAGACATCATTTTTTTTGGAATATTTTTTTGGTTCTTTTCTCCTCCTGGTGTTCTCATTATATTGATGTTGGTATGCTTAATGGTGGACTACGTTTCTGAAATTTTGTTCCTTTTTCTTCATTTTATTTTTTCTTTGTTCTTCAGATTGCGTATCTCCATTGATCTGTCTTTACATTCACTAAACTTCTCCTTGTTCAAAGCTCCTACTGAACTCCTGTAGTGAATTTTTTATTTCAGTTATTTTTTATTCTTTTCCAACATATGCATTTAATGCTATAAATTTCCCTCTAAACACTGTTTTTGCTGCATCCACAAATTTTGATAAGTTGTGTTTTCATTTTCATTTAGTTAAAGATGTTTAAAGATTTCTCTTGAGATTTCTTCTTTGATACATACGCTATTTAGAAGAATGTTGGTTAATCTCCACATATAATTTTAGTTATCTTCCTGTTATTGATTCTAGTTTAACTCCATTATTGTCTGAGAGCAGACAATGCATGATTTCTACTCTTTAAATTTGTTAAGGTGTGTTTTATAGTCCACAATGTGATCTGCCTTGCTGAATGTTCTGTGTGAGTTTGAGGAGAACATGTATTCTGCTGTTGTTGGATAATCTATGGATGTCAATTATATCCAGTTGATTCATGGAATAGTTGAATTCAACTATGTTCTTATTGATTTTCTGCAATCTGAATCTGTCCATTTCTGATACAGTTGAAGGCTTCAACTGTGATAGTGGACTCATCTATTTCTCTTTGGAGTTCTATTAGTTTTGGCCTCACATAGTTTGATATTCTCTTGTTAGGCACATATATGTTAAGGATTGTTACATCTTTTTGAAGAATTGGCTCCTTTATCATTGTGTAATGCCCTTCTTTATTCTTAATAATGCTCCTTGCTTTGAAGTATACTCTGTCTGAAATTAATATAACTATTTCCTGCTTTCTTTTTTTTTTTAAGTTTATTTATTTAATCTCTACACCCAGTGTGGGGCTTGAACTCATGATCCCCCAGATGGAGAGCGGCAAGCTTTTCTGATTGAGAGAGCCAGAGGCCCTTCCTGCTTTCTTCTGATTAATGTTAATGTGGTACATTCTCCTCCATCCATTTACTTTTTTTTTTTTTTTTTTGCTGTAACTCTAGAATACAGGTACTTTTCAAACTCAAGAATGGGTTTCCTTTTTTTTTAAATTTTTTAAAAATTTATTTTCAGCATAACAGTATTCATTGTTTTTGTACCACACCCAGTGCTCCATGCAATCCATGCCCTCTATAATACCCACCACCTGGTACCCCGACCTCCCACCCCCACCCCTTCAAACCCCTCAGATTCCTCAGATTGTTTTTTAGAGTCCATAGTCTCTCATGGTTCACCTCCCCTTCCAATTTCCCCCAACTCCATTCTCCTCTCTATCTCCCCATGTCCTCCATGCTATTTGTTATGCTCCACAAATAAGTGAAACCATATGATAATTGACTCTCTCTGCTTGACTTATTTCACTCAGCATAATCTCTTCCAGTCCCGTCCATGTTGCTACAAAAGTTGGGTATTCGTCCTTTCTGATGGAGGCATAATACTCCATAGTGTATATGGACCACATCTTCCTTATCCATTTGTCCGTTGAAGGGCATCTTGGTTCTTTCCACAGTTTGGCGCATCCATTTACTTTTAATCTATATGTGCCTTTGCATTTAAAGTGGGGTTCTTTATTTTTACTTTTTAAAAAGTAGTATTATTTTTAAGTATTCTCTACACCCAACAAGGGGCTCAACCTCAGAACCCTGAGGTCAAGAGTCACTCGCTCTACTAACTGTGCCAGCCGGGTGCCCCTAAAATGGGTTTTGTATAGACACCATATAGTTGGGTTTTGGTTTTGATCCACTCTGACAATCCATGTCTTTATTTTATTTTATTTTATTTTTAAAAAGATTTTATTTATTTATTTGACAGAGAGAGAGAGAGAGAGAGATAGCGAGAGACGGTAACACAAGCTGGGGGAAAGGGAGAGGGAGAAGCAGGCTTCCCACTGAGCAGGGAGCCCAATGCAGGGCTCAATCCCATGACCTGAGTCAAAGGCAGATGCTTAACAACTGAGCCACCCAGGTACCTCACAATCTATGTCTTTTAATTGGTACATGTAGACCACTGACATTCAAAGTGATTGTTGATATAGTTGGATTAATATCCACCATGTTTGTTATTATTGCCTTTTTCTTTATTCCTATTTTTGGTTTCTACCATTTTTCTGCCTATGATTTTTTTTTAAAGATTTTATTTATTTGACAGAGAACACAAGTAGCAGAGATGCATTCTGCCTATGATTTTAATTGAGTGTTTTGTATAACTCCATTTTCTTTTCTTTCTTATAGCATATTGGTCATACCTTTTTTAAATACTTTTTTTTAACTGGTTGCCCTAGAGTTTGCAATATACATTTATAGCTAATTCAAATGCACTTTCAAATAACATTATACCACTGCACAGGCAGTGCAACTACCTTGTGTAACAAAATAATCCCAATTCCTTCCTCCCATCCCTTATATCATTGCAGTTATTCATTTTACTTACATGTAAGCTTACATAAGCATATATCTAAATATATGACATATACATAAGCATGCATAATCAAATATGTTGTTGCCATTATTTTGAAGAAACTTATTTGTTAGATCAATTAGGAATAAGAAAAAGAAAAGTTTTAATTTTATCTTCACTTATTCTTTCTTTGACATTTTCCCTTACTTTATGTAGATTGAGTTTCTGACCTATATTATTTTCTTTCTCTTCAAAGAACTTTTTTTAAAAAAAGATTTTATTTATTTATTTGAGAGAGAGAGATAGAGAGATAGAGATAGTGACAGCACACCAGCAGGGAGGAGAGGGAGAAGAAGGCTCCTTGCTTAGGATCCCAGGACCCTGGGATCATGACCTGAGCCAAAGGCAGATGCTTAACAAACAGCTACCAGGTGCCCTCTTCAAAGAACTTTTAACATTTCTCACCAGGCAGGACTACTGGCATCAAATGCTCTCAATTTCTGTTTATCTGAGAAAGTCTTTATTTCTCCTTCACTTTTGCAGGATCATTTTGTAGGGTACATAATTCTAGGCTGGTGTTTTTTCCTCTCAATGTTTTAAACACTTCACTTTACTCTCTTCTTGCTTGCCTGTTCTGAGGAGTAGTCAGATCTAATTCTTATCTTTGTTCTTCCATAGGTAAGGTTTTTTTGTTTGATCTTGTTTATGTCTGACTTCTTTCAGGTTTTTTCCTTTATTTTTAATTTTATGTAGTTTGAAAATGATATGTCTAGGTGTAGGTTTTTTGGGCATTTATCCTGCTTCACATCTCTGAGCTTGTTGTATCTGTGGTTTGGTGTCTGATATTAACTTTGGGGAAATTCTCAGCCATTATTGTTTCAAATATTTCTTCTTTCCTTTTTCTCTTCTCCTTATGGCATTCTCATTATGCCTATGTTATAATTTTTGTGGTTGTCCTATAGTCCTTGGATATTCCTTCCTGTTTTTTTTCCCCCAGTCTTTGTTCACTTTGCTTTAGAGTTTTTAAGGATTCTACTGATATATCTTCTAGTTCAGATATTCTTTCCTTAGCCATGTCCAGTCTCCTAATAAGCCCAAGAAAGGCATTCTTCATTTCTGTGAGAGGGGTTTTTTTTTTAATTGTCTAGCATTTCTTTCCCCCTTAAGATTCCCATCTCTATGCTTTCATTGCTCATCTGTTCTTACATGCTGTCTACCTTATCCTTAGCATTTAATCATAGTTATTTAAATTCCTTGTCTGATAATTCCAATATCCCTGTCATGTCTGGTTCTAATGCTTATTCTATCAGTTCAAACTATGGTTTTTACCTTTTGGTATGCCTTGTAATTTTTTTTAAATAGCCGGACATGATGTACTAAGTAAAAGGAACTGTAGCAAACAGGCCTTAGTAATTTAGTGGTGAGGTGTTGGAGGAGGGGAAGCATCGTATAATCCTACGATTAGATCTCAGTCTTTGAGTGACCTATGTCACTGGAGTGTGAAGTTCACAAGAGTTTCTTTCTTTCTTTTCTCTCTCTCTCTCTCTCTCTCTTTTTTTTTTTTTTAACTTCTGTCAGAGGTGCAACAGGATGGCTAGAGCCGGCTGGATGTATTTTTTTCCCTTCCCTCTTAGGTCATTGGGCTCTAATAATATCCCAGCAGGTTAGGCTCTAGTTAACTAGTTTGCCCTCAGGGCAGGCCTTGTTAAGAAGTGCAGAATGTGGTAGTAGATTTCAAAATGCTGAGGCACCTGGGTGGCTCAGTGGGTTAAGGCCTGCCTTCAGCTCAGGTCATGATCTCAGGGTCCTGGGATCAAGCCCTGCATCAGGCTCTCTGCTCAACAAGGGGCCTGCTTCCTCCTCTCTCTCTGCCTGCCTCTTTGCCTACTTGTGATCTGTCTGTCAAATAAATAAATAAAATCCTAAAAAAAAAAAAAAAAAAGCTTCCTCTTTCTTTCCCTTTAACAAAAGCACCAGGGAATTTTTCTCCAATATTTACTGTGGAAAACAAGTTGATCTTCTAGAAGTAAATCTCACAATATTGTGGAGATCCCCTTATGCCTGGACCCCCAAAGTTTCTAGCTCTTGGTTGGTTAGGGCTTCTATAAGAAAAATACCACAGACTCAGTGGCTTAAACAACAAGCATTTGTTTCTCACAGTTCTGGAAGCTGGGAAGACCAAGATCAAAGTAATGGCAGATTGAGTGAGGGTTTGCTTCCTGGTTCATAGACAGCTGTCTTATTGTGTTCTCACATTGCAGAAGGGGTGATGGAGCTTTCTGGGATCTTTATTTAATAAGGGCAGTAATCCCATTCTTGAGGGCTCCAACCTCATGACCTAATCACCTCTCAAATGCCCCACCTCTAAATGTTATCATATTGGGGATTAGATTTCAACTTATGAATTTTGGGAGAGGACATATTCAGTCTATTACAGTCATCGTAGCTTCTTTAAGCATACTTGTTCTTTGAATATATTTGTAATGGCTTCTTTGAAGTCTTTGTTTATTAAAGCTGACATTTGGTTGCCCTCACAGGCAGTTTGTGTTGCCTTTCTTCCTGTGTTTGAATGATACTTTCCTAGTTCTTTGCATGTCTTGTAATTTTTTGTTGAAAACTGGACATTTTATATGATATATTGTAGCAACTCTGGTAACAGTGCCCTTTCCCCTGGAGCTTGTTATTGTTGTTTGTTTATTTGCTTGGTGATTGCCTGGATTATGTTAGTGGAGTCAATTTCCTCTACAACAAGAAGCCTTCGATATTGCTCCTCAGAGGGCAAAGTCTCGATCATGAGCAGTCAGCCTGGGATGAAGGTGGTTTTAGTAGGGCTCTTTTTGTCTCTTTCCCTGGTCACACCCAGCTGTTAAGTTCCACTAATTGTTGGATGATTGCTCTATTGCTTTTAACAATACCCTGGGGGAATAAATGGTCCCATAGACTGAATCCTTTAAATTCAGGCTCCTTTGAAGAGATAGGGTTTGAGGTCAGTGTTTTGAGGTTTTTTCTGACCCTAAGAGGACTATTTCAGCTGTCACTTTCCCTGGTTCTCCCTATAAACAAGCTGGCGTATGGTTTAGCTTATATCTCTAATGAAACTGCCGGTCTCCTGGTTGCTTTCCCCAAAACCTCCATTGTTTTTTAGAGATTTTGGAGACTTGAATTTCCCCACACTAATGCTTCAAATAAAGTTAGTTTCTTTGGGAAGAACTTCAGAGCTCTCAGAGCCTGCTTATCCTCAGGGAAAAATTTATGAGTCATGGCTCCAGAGCTTGGGGCAGGGACAGTGGAATACTTTCTGAATGATAAGCCTGCTTTAGGAGCTGGGCACTGAGCAGGTGGTAGCCTCTGGTCTTAGTTTCTCTCCCCCCTTATGAAAACTCTGCCCTATGAGCAAGCTGGGGCAGAATGATCATGGCCCCCGGGTATTCTCAGTGCATGACACCTGAAGCAAATCCTTCACCCAAGCAGTGGGGACTTTGTGGAATACAGAAGCCTTCAATCTCTCAACTGCACTCACCTGGAACTTAGCCTCTGTAACAGGTACCTATAGGGTTAAATGATAAATACGGAAGTTCTGCTCCTTTGAGAAAAACTTACAAATATGTGGAAATTAAAGACACTGCTGAAAAGTCAATAGATCAAAGAAAAAAATCAAAAGGGAAATTACAAAAATCTTGAAACATGCGAACATGAAAATACAACACGCCAAACTCATGGAATGAAGCAAAAGGAGTTCTAAGACGGAAGTTTATTGCAATAGACACCTACATTAAGAAAAAAGAACAATCTCAAATAATCAACCTCATTTTACATCTCAAGGAACTAGAGAAAGAAGATGAATGTAGCCCAAAGTTAGCAGAAGGAAGGAAATAAAACAGATCAGAGCAGAAATAGATGAAATAGAGACACACACACAAACACCAATAAAAAATACAATACTAAGAACTGTTTTTTTTTTCTTAAAGAGATAAACAAATTTGACAAACCTTTAACTATACTAACCAAAATGAAAAGATAACTCAAATAAATAAAATCAGAAATAGGGAAGACATTATAACTGATACCACAGAAATACAATGAATCATCAGATATATTTTGAATAATCATATGCCCCAAAGTTAGATACCTAGAAGAAATGGACAAAGTCCTAGAAACAACCTATCAAGACTGGATCGTGAAGAGAAAATATGAATAGACCAATAATGAGTAAGGGGATTGAATTAGTAATGAAAAACCTCCTAACAAAGAAAATCCTAGGACCAGGTGGTTTTACTGGTGAATTCTACCAAATATACAAAGAAAAGTTAATGCTAATACTTATCAAAATCTTTTAAAAAATTGATGAGGAGAGAACACTTCCAAACTCATTTTATGAAGCCACCTTAATACATAAGACAGCTATGGATCCTACAAAAAAAGAAAGCTATAGGTAACTAACCATGGTGAATTCAGATGCAAAAATTCTCAACAAAATTCTAACAAACTGAATTCAGCAGCACATTAAAGGACAACACACCATGATCACGTGGGATTTATCCCTGGGACACAAGGCTGGTTCAATATATGCAATTCAATTAATGTGATATACCACATTACAATAATGAATGATAAAAATCACATGGATACCTCAATACCTGCAGGAAAAGCATTTGAGGAAAAACTTTACATCCTTTTACGCTAAAAATTTTCAACAAATTACACATAGAAGGAATATACATCAACATAATGAAGGACATACATGACAAACCCATAGCTAACACACTCAATGGTGAAAGGTTGAAAGCTTTCCCTTCAAGATCAGGAACAAGACAAGGGTGCCCATTTTTGGCACCCCTGTTCAACACAGTACTGGAAGTCCTAGACAGAACAATATGGAAAAAAAAAAGAAAGAAATAAAACGCATCCAAATTGGAAATGGGGGTAAAACTATCTTTGCAGTTGACATCTTATATAAAGAAAATCCCAAAGACCACCAAGAAACTGCTAGAACTAATAAACAAATTCAATAAAGTTGCAGGATACAAAATAAACATAAGTTGTGTTTCTGTATGCTAACAACAAAATATCTTAAAAAGAAATAAAGAAAACAATCTCATTTACAGTAACATTAAAAACAATACAATAGTTAGGAATAAACTTTACCAAGGAGGCGAAAGATCTATAAAATAAAAATTATAAGACTTGGATGAAAGAAATTTAGAAACATGAATAAATGGAAAGATATCCTCTGTTCCTGAATTGGAAGAATTAATATTGTTAAAATGTCCAAAACAATCTGTGGATTCAGTGTAATCCATAGATTCAGAGCAATCCCTATAAAATTCCAATGGCATTTTTTGCAGACGTAGAAAAAACAATCCTAAAATTCATACAGAACCAAAATAGACTTTGAATAGCCAACGCAATCTTGAGAAAGAAGAACAAAGCTGGAGGTATCACACTTGATTTCAAAATATGTTACAAATCTATAATAATCAAAATAGTATGGTACTAAGTATTAAAATAGACACAGACTGATAGAATAGAATCAAGAGCCCAGGAATAAAATCATGCATAGACAGTCAACTATTATTTGAGAAGGGAAACAATAATAATAATAATAATAATAATAAACACTATTATTTGAGAAGGGAAACAATGGGAAGTATCTGATGTTCCTCAAAAAATTAAAAATAGAATGACCATATGATCTAGCAATCTCACTTATGGGTATATATCCAAAGGAAATGAAATCAGGATCTCAAAGAGATGGCTGCATTTCCATGTTTGTTGTTGCATTATTCACAATAGTCAACACATGGAAACGATCTAAATGCCCACTGACAGACAAATGGATAAAGGATATATCACACACACACACACACACACACACACACACACACAGTATTATGCAGCCATTAAAAGGGAAGGAAATCCTGTCATTTGTGATAACATGGATGGATCCTGAGGGCATTATGCTCAGTGAAATGAGTCAGAGAAAGTCAAATACTGAATGATCTCACACGTGGAATCTAAAAAGCTAAACTGATATAAACAGAGAGGAGAACAGTTGTTGTTAAGGGCTGGTAGAGGGGCAATGATGGAAGAAATGGGATATTAGTCAAAGGATATATATAAACTTCCAGTTATAAGATGAGCAATTTCAGGGGATCTAACATGCCTCACGGTGAGTATGGTTAACAATAATTTATTATATATTTGAAAGTTGCTAAGAGAGTAAATCTTAAATGATCTCACCACACACAGAAAAGGTAATTAGGTCAGGTGGTAGAGGTGTTAACTAACCCGTAGTGATCATTTCACAACATATATGTGTACTGAGTCATCACAATGTATACCTTAATGTTACACAATGTTATATGTCAATTATATCAATAAAGCTAGAAAAAAATAGTCATTTATAATCTTTTTTTTTAAAAGATTTTTATTTATTTATTTGACAGAGATCACAAGTAGGTAGAGAGGCAGGCAGAGAGAGAGGAGGAAGCAGGCTCCCTGCTGAGCTGAGAGCCCTATGCGGGGCTCGATCCCAGGACCCTGAGATCGTGACCTGAGCTGAAGGCAGAGGCTCAACCCACTGAGCCACCCAGGTGCCCCAAGAAACAGTTTTAAATAGTTAGGAAAGTTAATAATAAGTTGGGGAGGGTCTCATAACAGGAATCACCTTACTCAGGTGGGAAGAGACTGAAATATTGAAAGAATATCTAACACAGTAGGAAAGTTGAAGATGTCAGGAAGGGTCTAAAACTGATAAGGAAAGGTCTGAACTGGTCCTAAACAGGCAGGCAAATTATGAAGATTCAGGAAATTTCTTAAACATGTTAGGGAATGTCACAATCAGAGAGGAAAGGTCTCACATGCATCAGGGATCTTCTCAAACAAGTCTGGAAGGGTCTCACAGTAGTCAGGAAATGCACTGTTTGTAAATAAAGGTCCCAGAGAGAGAAAGAGACTTAAATACCTCCAGAAGTGTCTCAGACTTATCAGGAAAGGTTTCAAGAAGTTGAAAAGGGTCCCAGGCAAGTCAGAAAAGGTTCCTAATATGTCAGGAAGATTCACAAAGAAATCATGGATGTTCTAAAACTCATATGGAAGAGATTTAAATATGTCAGGAAGAGTTACAAAACAGAATCTCAAATATGTGAGGAAGAATCTCAAATAGGAAAGGAAGTTTCTCAAATCTGTCAGGAATGATTACAAAGAGAAAAAGTCTCAAAAATGTCATGAATGGTCTCAATCAGTCAGGAGATGTCTCCAAGACATTAAGAAGGTTCTCCAGTATATCAGAAAGAATAGCAAATGGGCCAAGAACAGACTCAAACATACCAGGAAGAGTCCAAAACAAGTTAGGAATCATCTCCAACAAGCCAGGACATGTCTCAAACACAGAGGAAGAGTCTCGGATACTGCAGGAAGTGTCACACATATGTCAGGAAGTGTCTCAAATATATCAAGAAGAGTCCTGCATGTCAGAAAGGCTTTCAAACAAATTGTGGAGTTTGGGGGGGACCTCAACATCATCAGGAAGAGTCTCAAACAAGACATATCTCAAACATGACAGGAAATATTCCCAAAAAAGAAGAAGGATCTGAAATACATCATGAATCTTCTCAAATCAGACTGGAAGAATCTTAAAGTAGTTAGGAAGAGCATTACATTTGTCATTAAAGGTCAGTAAGAGTCTCAAATACATCTGGAAGGGTCTTAAAACATTTCAGTAAGGGACTCATGTGAGTTGGGAAGCATGTCAAGCGAGTCAGAAAAGTCTCATATATGTAAGAAAGAATCACACACATTATGAAGGGCCTTAAACATGGGCAGAAGAGACTTAAATATGTACAGAAGTTTCTCAAATCCATCAGGAATGGTCTCAAAGAGACAAGAAGGATCTCCAAAATGTCAAAAAACAGTCTCAAATTCAAGAAAAGTCTCAAATACATCAGGAAGAGTGGTAATATGTCAGGAATGATCTCAAACATGTCAAAAAAGTTCTCAAAGGATCAGGAAGAGTTGCAGGTAAGTTAGAAAAAGCTTTACATATTTCAGGATGTGTCAAAAAATCAGGAAGCGTCTCACACAAGTCAAGGAAACTCTCAACCTTGTCAAGAAGGGTCCCAAATTCATCAGGTAGAGTTCAAATGTGTCTCAAAGGGTCTCAAACAGACAAGGTCAGGAAGAGTCTCAAATACATTAGAGGGCTGTCAAATATACCAGGAAGGGTCTCAAGTCGGAAAGTATCACAGATAGAGAGGAAATGTCTTTTTTTTTTTTTTAAAGATTTCATTTATTTATTTGAGAAAGAGAGAGAGCACAAGCACAAGAACAGTGGGGAGGGGCAGAGGAAGTGAGAGGGAGAAGCAGATTCCCCAGTGACCAGGGAGCCTGACACAGGGCTCAGTCCCAGGACCCTGTGATCATGACCTGAGTTGAAGGCAGATGCTTAACCAACTGAGCCACCCAGGTGAGGAATTATCTTAAACAAGTCAGAACCAGTTTCAAAGTAGCCTCACACATGTCAGAAAGTGTCTAACAAGCCATAATGGGTCTGAAACAGACAGGAAGAATCTCAGATACTTCAGGAATAGCCTCACACATGTCAGAAAGGGTCTCGAACAGTTCAAGAGTCCTTTGTAGAGACTTTTACTTTGGGTAGGGCCTCAAAATCATCAGGAGGAGTCTCAAAAAACTGGAAGAGTTTCAAACATGTCAGGAAAAGTCATAATCAGGAAGAGTCTCAAATACCAGGAAGAGTCTCAAAAATGACAGGAAGTGTTGCAAAGAGAAAGGAAGCATCTGAAACACATCACAAATTCTCTCAAACCAGATTGGAAGAATCTCAAAGATGTCAGGAAGAGCTTTACAAGGTTTTGTAAAAACCTTTATAAGGTTCTGTTTGAGCAAGGGTCTCAAACAGAAAAGCATCTCAAACAAATCTGGAATGACTCTCAAACATTTCAGTAAGGGACTCAAGTTAAGAAATGTTGAAGCATGTCAAAAAAAAGGTCTCATCTATACCACAGGGACTCAGATAAGCCCTGAAATCTCCCAAATATGTCCCAAACAGTCTTAGATACACAAGGAAGCTCCTTGAATACGGCAGAGAGAGTCTTAAACACAGGAGGAGGAGGAGTCTAAACATGTCAGGAAGGGTCTTAAACTAGTCAGAAAGTTTCTGGAACAGGGCGGAAGATTCTTAAATACATGAGGAAACATCTCAAACAAGTCAGGAACATTCTCAATGTAGTTAGAGAGAGTTATGGATAAGTCAGTAAGGGTCCCAAACAGAAAGGAGTGTCTCAGATACAACTGAGAGAGTGATACCAGGTCAGGAATGGTTACAATTAGGAACCTAATATAACAGGTAGAGTAGCAAACATATCGAGAAGTGTTGTAAACAAAGGGAAAGAGTATCAAATATATTATGAATCTCAAATCTGAAACATTCTCAAAGTAGTCAAGAAGAACTTTTTAAACAAATCAGTAAGCATCTCAAACTAAGAAAAAGAGCAGAAAGGTCTCAAACATGTCAAGCAAGATTTCAAATAAATCAAGAAGGCTCTCAAGCAAGTTTGATAACTTGTCTAATATGTCATGGAGAGTCTCATACAAGTCATGAAAGCTTTCAAGTATGTCAGGAAGAGTCTTAAATAAATGAGCTAGGTTCTCACATATGGCAAGAAGGGTTTAAACGACTTCAGGAAGTCTCAAATTTGTCAGGAAGTATCCAGAACAGAGAAGAAGAGTCTAATGTACATCAGGAAGCATCTCAAACAAGTCAGGAAGTGTCTCAAATTCATTAGCGTTTACAGTATGTCTTGAAGGTTCTCAGTCAGGAAGAATCATAATTATACTTTCCCCACCCACCTCCAATTCAAGTACACCTGCCCTTAGGATGAGATCTTATTTGGAAATAGAGTCATTTCAGATGTAATTAGTTAAGATTAGGCCACACTAAATTAGGGTGGGCTTTAAATCCAATGATTGGTGTCCTTATAGGAAGGCTACGTGAAGACACATAGAGAAGTGAATGCCACGTAAAGATGGAGCCAGAGATTGGAGTGATAGGTCCACAAGCCAAGGAATGCCAAAGTGCCAGAAATCACAGAAGCTAGAAGACAGACATGGAATATATTCTCCCTCAGAGGCTTCAAAACGAACCAATCTTGCTCACACCTTGATTTCAGACTTCTGGTCTCCTGAACTGTGAGAGAATTTCTGTTGTTTTAAGTCATTAAATTTGCGGTTCTTTTAAAAGGCAGCCCTAGGGATCTAAATACAGTAGGGGTGCCAAATACACTAGGAAGCGTTTCAAAGATGTTAGGATGTGTCTCAAACAAGACAGGAAGTATTTGCAAGAAAGGGGGCAAGTCTGAAATGCATCAACAATTCTTTCAAATTGGACTCTACGTATTCAAAGTAGTCAGAAAGAGCTTTAATTTTGCCAGTAAGGGTCTCAGACAAAAAGGAAGGGTCTCCAACAGTTCAATAAGGTTCTCAAGTTGAGAAGTGTCTCAAGCATGTCAGAGAAGGTTTCAAATGCCTCATGAAGAGTCTCAAACTTTTCTTTTCTTTTCTTTCTTTTTAAAAAGACCTTATTTATTTATTTGAGAGAGAGAGAGAGAGAGAGAGAGAAAACAAAAGCAGGAGGAATGGCAGGCAGAAGGAGAAGCAGTCTCCCTGCTAAGCAGGGAGCCCAATGTGGAGCTCGATCCCAGGACCCTGAGATTAGGACCTGAACCAAAGGTAGATGCTTAACTGGCTGAAATACCCAGGCACCCCAAGTCTCAAACTTTTCAAGGGGAGTCTTAAATACACAAGGAACATTGTAAAGTATAGTGTGAAACATGGCCTCAAACACATAAGGAAGAGCTTAAACTTGTTAGAAAGTGTTTGGAACAGAGAGGAAGAGTCTCGAATACATGAGGAAATATCTCAAATAAGTCAGAAAGTTTATTAATATAGTTTAAAAAGTTATTAAGTTAGTAAGTGTTTCAAATGAAGAAGGTTCTCCGATATGAGAAAGTGTCACCATGTTAGGAATGATACCAAAAGTCAAGAAGGACATCAAAAACCTCAGGAAGAATTCCAACTACAACAAAAGAAGTTAAAACAAAAACAAAAACAAAAACATGTTCATAAGGGACTCAAACATGTCAGGAAGTATTACACGAAGAGAAAGAGTCTCAGATACATTAAGAATGTATTTCTGGAATCTCTCAATGTCATTAGGAAGAGCTTTAAAGACACCAGTGAAAGTTTCAACAGAGATAAAAGGTCTTAAAAACATCCATAAGGGGCTCGAACATGTCTGTACATTTCTGAAGCAAGTCATAAAGTGTCTCAGACATTTAGACAAAAATCTTAAGTAGGTCAGGAAGGTTCTTAAATATGTCAGGAATGGTCTCAGAGAGTTTCACATACATCAAAACGCTCTGACACAACTCAGGAAGGGTATCAAAGATGTTAGGAAGTATAAATAAATAAATAAATAAATAAGAGAGAGAGAGAGAGAGAGAGATATGTTGAAGGTGTCTTACCCTGACAGGAAGAGTCTCAAATACAAGGAGAATTTCTTTCTCAGAAAGAGTCTCAAACAGGTGAGGAATGGTCTCAAACACGGCAGGTAGTATCTCAAGAAAGTAAAAAAGGAAGAGTCCAGAAGAGTCCTAAATATGTAAGGACTTTTCTAAGGAAATGTCTCAAATGTGTCAGAAGGGTCTTAGTAAATCAGAAATTCTGTGGAGCAAATGAGAAAAATCTCAAAGTCATTAGAAGTGTCTCATCTGGTCAGGAAGGGTCACATAGTAGTAAGACACAGTCTCAAACTTGTGAGGGAGGGATTGTCTTAGACAGAAGAGCCTATCTGAAGGTAGTCAGGAAGAGTTTTACCTTCACAGGGAAGGGTCTCAGACACGGGAAGAGTCTCCAGTACTTCAGGAGTGGTATCAAACACGAGGAAGTGTTGTAGACAGAAAGAGTCTCAAGCATGTCAAAATGGGTTTCAAATACATTAGGAAGAGTCTCAAACAATTAAGAAAGGATTTTACAGTTGTTAGAAAGGGTCTCAAATTTGTTAGGAGAAGATTAAAATGCATCTCAAAGAATTTCAGACAGTTTCAAATATGTCAGGAAGGGCCCAAACGAGTCAGGACAAGTTTCAGGTATCTCAGGAAGGGTTTGAAATACACCAGGAAGTCTCTCAGTCCTTGAGGAAGAGTCTCAAATATGTTAGAAAGTGTTTCAAATAAGACTGAAAATGCCTCAGGTACCTCCACAAGGGTCTCAACCATACAGGAATAGTTCATATACATCATTAAATATCTCAAACACCTCAGAAAATTTCTAAAACATGACAAAATTACTCAAATATTCAGCAAAAGTTTCAAACCCATTATGAAGGTTCTTAAATATGTCAGTTTCAAACAAGTCTGGACAGTATCAAATAGAGTTTTAAATGTCAGAATGCATTTCAAACTGAGAAGTCATCTCTAATATGTTAGCAAAGATCTCAAACAAGTTAGTGACAGTGTCAAATATATCAGGAAAATTCTCAAATACCTCAGAAAGGATCTAAACTAGTCAGGAAGGGTCTCAAACACATGTGGGAGGTTTTCTAAGGGTCAAAAAGGCTGTGAAACAAGCGAAGAAGGGTGCTAAAGTCAACAGAAAGAGTCTCCAACAGTCAGGAAGTCTCTCAAAATTATCAAGTAGGGCTTCCAACATGTAAGGGAGTTTCTCAAATACGCAGGCAGGGTCTCAAATGTGTCAGAGTGTCTTCCAAAAAGTCAGTATCTGAATGTAGTCAGGAAGAGCTTAAAATACATCACTAAGGGTCACCGAGCCAGAAAGAGTCTCACATACTTCAGGAATGGTCTTAGTTTGGGAAGAGTTTCAAATAAGTCAGAAAGGTTTTCAAATACATATGGAAGAGTCTCAGACTAGTAGGGAATAGTCTTAAACTTGTCAGGAAGAGTCTCAAATTCCTCAGGCAGGGTTTAAAATACATCTGGAAGGGTCTCAAATAGTCTCAAAGATGTCAAGAAGAATTTCAAACAAGTCAGGATGAGTCTCAAATATATTAGGAAGGGTTGCAAACAAATCAAGGAGTGTCTTAACATGTCTGAAAGAGTCTCAAATGGATTAGGAAGCATCTCAAACAAGACTGGAAGTCCCTTAATATGTCATAAAAGGTCTTAACCATGCAGAAATTGTTCAAATACAATGGCAAAATCTTAAATAACTCTTGAAGTATCTCAAGCATGACAGGATATGGCTCAAAGAGTCAAGAAGAGTTTAAAATACATTAGGAAGGGGCTCAAAATGTAGGGTGTCTTAAAACAAGTCAGGGTCAGTCTTAAAGTAGTCAGGAAGGGTCTCCAAAAAATCAAGAGAAATTGGAAACAAGTCAGGAACAGTCCCAAGTAAGTCCAGAAGGGTCTCAAACTGAAAGGAAGAGTATCAAATAAAAAAGTTCTCAAGCCAGTTGGGAAGAGTCTCAACAAGTTTGATAGAGTCTCAAACATGTCAGCAATGGTCTCAAATATGTCAAAGGTTCTCAAACCCATCAGGATCTCATATTCAATAGGCATCTACATTAAGTCAGGAAGGGTCTCAGACAAGAAGAATCAGAAGACTAAAACAATTTAGGAATGATATCAGACTCAGAAAGGCTGTCAAACAAGTCAGGGAATGTCTCAAAGTCATCAAGAAGAGTCTCACAGGAAGGATCTCAGATATTTACTAGGAGGCATCTTGAACAAGTCAAAGTAAGCAGAAAGACTTTTAGATATGTCTCAGACAGGAAGAGTCTCAAATACTTCACATACAATCTCAAACGAGCCAGAAAAAGTATCAGTCATCAGCACAAGTCTCAGATATATCAGGAAGGGTCTCAAACATATGGGAAGGCATTAATTACATCAGTATCTCTAACACCTCAAAGAAGTATCTCAAATATGTCAAAAAGAGACTCAAAGAATTAGAAATGGTTGCAACCAAGTCAGAAAGGGGTTGTATATGTTTGCAAGTGTCTCAAATGTGTCATGAATGTTTTCCAACAAGTCAGGCATAGTCTCAAACATGGGAGGAAGGAAGCATCTCAAAGTTGTGAGGAAGCATTTTCACTACCTCAGGAAGGGCCTTGGTCAGGAAGAGTCTCAATAAGTCAAGAAGAGAGAGACTCATAGAAAGAGAATCTCAAATAGTCAACCAAGTTCTCTAACATGTCAAGAAGTCTCCAAAAAGCTAAGAAAGGTCTGCAACATGTCAGCTAGAGGCTTGAATACATCAGGAAGTTTCTCAAGTAAATCAGTCAGGGTCTCAAACAATTTAGGAAGAATCTCAAACATGTCAAGAAGTTTCTCACACAGTCAGAAAGAAGGGTATGAAGGGTCTCAAACATGTCAAGAAGGGCCTGGTCTATGTCCAGTAGGGTCTCGGACACAGCAGGAATCATCTCAAACAAGTTAGAAAGTGTCTAAAATAGTTCAGAAGAATTTTTAAATACCTAAGTAAGAATCTCAGACAGGAGTAGTCTCAATACATCAGGAATGGTCTTAAACACACCGGGAAAGGTCTTGAACAAGTCTGGAAGAGTCTCAAACAAGTCATACTGGGTCCCTAAGTTGTCAGGCAGAATTTTAAATATGTCTGGAAGGATCTCAGACAGATAGGGAGTCTTAAATACGTCGGGAATCATCTCAAACATGTCAGGAAGCATGTCAAAGTCCTCAGGACTAGTCTCAGATACATCAGGTTGGGTCTCAAGTACCTCAGGCAGAATCTCAATTGAGTCATGAGGCTATCTCAACTACGTCAGGAAGGGTCTCGCACCTGAAAGGATGGGTCTGAAACAAGTTAGGAATTTCAAACACGTCAGGAGGGGTCTCAAACAGGTTAGGAAGGGTTCCAGACAAATCAGGAAGGGTATCTAATTCCTCAGACAGTGTTTGAAAGAAGTCAGAAAGGGCTTAAAAAAGTCAGAAAGAGTCTCAAAGAAGTCAGAAATCTCAAATATGTCAGTAAGGGTCTTCGCTTATACAGGGGCAGTTTATATCTAAGGGAATGCTTTTAACCATTCTTTCTTCACCAAAACGATCCTGAGCCTCTAGCTACAGATAGCTCTGATGTGCTCAGAATTCCAGAAAGGGCCAGAAATATGTGGCTGTTCCATCTCCTTCCCACTCCCCCATATTTGCTTTATGGCCAATTGATAGAATGCCAGATTCTTCTGACATAACTTCCAGGTCATGGTCAAAGAGCCAGTGTTTATTTCCTTCTTCATGCATTTATATCACAGCTGTCAGCTGGGATCTTTTCAACAGCAAAATGAATCTAAGCTTAGAAGCACCTAAAGTTTTTTTTTAAGACCATTTTATTTGGATAACCTATGAAAAATTAATAGTACTTAAGAATTGTATACAAAGAGGGGCACCTGGGTGGTTCAGTCAGTTAAGGGTCTGCCTTCAGCTCAGGTCATGATCCCGGCGTCCTGGGATTGAGCCCTACATGGGGCTCCCTGCTTAGGAGGGAGCTTGCTTCTCCCTCTGCCTCTGCCAATCCCCCTGCTTGTGATCTCTCTCCCTCTGTCAGATAAATAAATAAAATCTTTGAAAAAAAAAAAGAATTCTATACAAAGACTTATTGAGCAAAACTGCCATTTTTTTTAAAATAGAAAACCAGGAAGGGTCTTGTGTAGAAATTAAACTGTGGCATGCCTGTGATTAGTAGTTTACATCCTCTTCCAGTGGAAAATAAACACAGCCTTCAGCATGGCTGGGTTCTTCACTTCCTTATTTATAGAGGCAACTGGGTGTCTTTATCATTCATTTGTTTACTGTAAATGTTCCAATTAAAAGCAAAGCTTTGTCTTCATGTAAAACTCATATTGCATGAGCTTGCCTCTAATTTTGCATTGTTGAGCTCTAGCAGATGTTTCTTACCCAAAAGAGAGGACTCTGTGTTTGTGCAATGCACAGTAAAACCAACCAACCAACCAACAAACAAACAAAAACACCTCTACTGGACTGTGTTTTCTACAAACGTCTGAGAAGATGTGAAAGCCAGCAACTGTTGGTTAAAAGGTAAGAGAAGGAGCAACGTGGAAAGCTGTTATGCCTTAAATCTAAAGGATTAAGGATGTAATACCTTAGAAAAGAATACTAATAGTTTCCGAAGTCTCAAGAATTACTGCATATGAGAACAGTATTGAATTACAATTTGTCAAATTAATAACCACAATAATTAAAAATAGATGACCTAATTTGGTCTCATAAATTATTTTTGAGAATCTGAGATATTGCCAAGGTGTTTCTACGGTGAAGATTTAGTCCTGCCCGGGTGTTTCTTCCCATCCAGCCTCAGGTTAGTGACCATGGACTTCCCCTCTGAATCCCCGGGCCCTGGCTTCCTCAGCTGAGCAGCAGGAAAAATGTCAGCCAGGGTGGTCCAGGGCGAACATCTTCCAGAGACACATACGTATGTTTTGGTGTGTTTCCTTGAAATCTAGGTCTTTATCTGCAGACCATGTAATAGGGAAACAGGGACACTTGGTGTCATGGATTAAAGATGGCTACAGGTTCTTTGCCCCCTCCCCCATGAAGACATTCACTTTATTTCCCCTCCCACTGTATCCGGGCAGGCCTTGTGACTCTTCAACCCATAGAATGTAGGGCAAGTGACACTGTGCCAGTTCTAGACCCTTGAAAACTGTGCTGAGCAGCTTTCATTTTGCTCTTGGGACACTTCCTCTCAGAACCATGAAGCGAGAAGCCCAAGTGTCATGGAGAGGACTTGTGCAGATGCTGTGGACAATAGCCCTAGCTGGGTTCCTATGCAACACTTAGCTCAACTGCCTGCCCTACATATGAGCCAGTTTGGTTGTTCCAGCCCAATTCAACCACCAGATGACTATAGTCTCAGCTAACAGCAGACAGAGTGGAAGTTCCCAGTTGAGCCAAGTCAACCCAGAATAGAGAGCCAAAGCAATTAAGAATTAGCTGCCCCTGGGGCGCCTGGGTGGCTCAGTGAGTTAAGCCGCTGCCTTCAGCTCAGGTCATGATCTCAGGGTCCTGGGATCGAGTCCCACATTGGGCTCTCTGCTCAGCGGGGAGCCTGCTTCCCTCTCTCTCTCTCTGCCTGCCTCTCCATCTACTTGTGATTTCTCTCTGTCAAATAAATAAATAAAATTGTTAAAAAAAAAAAAAAAGAATTAGCTGCCCCTAATATTTACAGAGCACTGCCAGGTACTGTGCCAGTACCTTTGTGTTCTCTATTTTATTTAATCCTCAAACCACCCCAGGAGAGTGGAGTGATTATTATGCCTGTTTAACCAATGAAGAAAGTGAGCTTCATAAAGCTTAAGAATCCAACACCACGAGTGCATACCGAGGCCTGAACTCAAACCAACACTGGATTTCAAAGCATGCCTCTCTGCCCTGCAAATGATCTGCTTTAGTCAGATGAGGCAAAGGGAATTCCCATATATTTTACTAGGCAAACACATATTGATTTACATGGAAAAACATACTCAGGGCTCAACTCAATGTTCCAAAGACTATTAAAACAAAACAAAACAAAACAAAAAAACCTTTTTAGGGGCCTAGGTGGCTTAGTTGGTTAAGTGTCTGGCTCTTGATCTCAGCTCAGGCCTTGATCTTAGGGTTGTGAGTTCAAGCCCCGTGTTGGGCTCTATGCTGAGCGTGGAGCTTAATGAAAAACAAAACAAAACAAGACAAACCTTTTTACTCTAGAATATTTCCAAGCATATATATACTAAGTAGTACAGTATATGAACCACCATGTACCTATCCCCTGGTTTCAACAACTAGGGACAGGTGGCCAATCTTGTTTCATCTATATTCCCAGCTACTTCCCTCACCCCACCATGAGACTATCTTAAAGCAAATCCCAGACATTATATCTTTTCATCTGTAAATATTTAAGTTAGTATCTCTAAAAGATAAAAACTTTTTTTCAAATCAACTACAACTGCCACTAAAATTTTGACAATATTAAATATTGACAAAATAAAAATACTGACAATAATTTCTTTCTTTTTTTTTCAATTTATTTATTTTCAGAAAAACATTATTCATTATTTTTTCACCACACCCAGTGCTCCGTGCAAGCCGTGCCCTCTATAATACCCACCACCTGGTACCCCAACCTCCCACCCCCCCGCCACTTCAAACCCCTCAGATTGTTTTTCAGAGTCCATAGTCTCTCATGGTTCACCTCCCCTTCCAATTTACCCAAATTCCCTACTCCTCTCTAATGCCCCTTGTCCTCCATGCTATTTGTTATGCTCCACAAATAAGTGAAACCATATGATAATTGACTCTCTCTGCTTGACTTATTTCACTCAGCATAATCTCTTCCAGTCCTGTCCATGTTGCTACAAAAGTTGGGTATTCATCCTTTCTGATGGAGGCATAATACTCCATAGTGTATATGGACCACATCTTCCTTATCCATTCGTCCGTTGAAGGGCATCTTGGTTCTTTCCATAGTTTGGCGACTGTGGCCATTGCTGCTATAAACATTGGGGTACAGATGGCCCTTCTTTTCACGACATCTGTATCTTTGGGGTAAATACCTAGGAGTGCAATTGCAAGGTCATAGGAAAAGCTCTATTTTTAATTTCTTGAGGAATCTCCACACTGTTCTCCAAAGAGGCTGCACCAACTTGCATTCCCACCAACAGTGTAAGAGGGTTCCCCTTTCTCCACATCCTCTCCAACACAGGTTGTTTCCTGTTTTGTTAATTTTGGCCATTCTAACTGGTGTAAGGTGATATCTCAATGTGGTTTTAATTTGAATCTCCCTGAGGGCTAATGATGATGAACATTTTTTCATGTGTCTGATAGCCATTTGTATGATAATAATTTCTTAATATCATTTATATCCAGTGTTCAAGATCTTCCACATTATCTCATAATTATTTTTTTACAGTTGGTTTCCTCAAACTAGGAACCAGATTAGGTTTCTTGTTACACGTGGTTAATAGGTCTCTTAAGTCTTTTTGATAGATAGCCCCTCCATTTTATATCCTTGCTATTTGTTTGCCCAAAAAAATGGACACATGTGTCCTGGACAATTTCCCAGTCAGTATTTGGCCGATTGCATCCATCTAGTGTCATTTAACATATTCCTTTAAACCCGTATTTCCTATAAGTTGGTAGTTAGATTTAGAGTCTTGATCAAATTCAGGTTTGATTTTATTGGCAAGAATACTTTGTAAGTGGTACTGTGTGCTTTCTATTGCATTGCATCAGGAGGCCTGTAATGCCGGGCTGGCCCATTTTTAGCGATGCTAAGATTAATCACTGGATTTAGATCCTGTTAGCCCCTCTTTTATAGTTCCCATCAAACTTTCACTTAATGGAAAACATTGCCTTGATCCATTATTTCATTAGGGCTTGCAAACTGGTGAGATTCTAATTCTGTCCTTTCTTCTACTTTAATTTTAGTGGGGATTTTTCTATAATAAAGAACTTTATCTTACCAACTATTTTGATACTCTTACATACAGTTCAGATAGGAAGGGCAGAATAAATGCTTAGTTCCTTACCTTTATTTGCCAACATGGTCTACAGGTGACTAAATAGCTTTAAAAAAATAATTTTGAGCCTGAAAATTTTAGCATATTTGATATATTTCAATCCATTGCCTTCATTATTAATTTAAATTTCTCACTTTTAACAGTGTCACGGAGATATAATTTACATCCAATACAATTCACCTATTTAAAGTGCTCAGTACAATGGCGTTTAGTATATTCACAGAGTTGTGCAACTGTTACCACAATATAACTTTAGAACACTTTTATCATACCAAAAAGAGATCCTATTCTCATTAGCAGTCACTCTCCATTCGCCCTAAGATGCCCACAACCCTAGGTAACCACTGATCTACTTTCTGTTTCTATTGATTTGCTTATTCTGGACATTTCATATAAATGTAATTGCACAACATGTGGCCTTTGTCTGGCTTCTTTCCTTTAGTAGAATGTCTCAAGTTTCCCCATGTTGCAGCATGTGTCAGTACTTTTTATCAACAAATAATATTCCATTGCATGGATGAACCATATTTTGTTCATCCATTCATCAGCTGATAGATCTTTGGGTTTGTTGTGGGTTGAATGGTGGCCTCCAAAAAGATGCGTCCATCTCTTAACCCCCAACACCTGTGAATGTGACCTTCTTTGGAAAAAGGTTTTGTGCAGATGTAATTAAGTTAAAGATCTCAAGAGGAGATCATTCTGGTGGGTCCTAAATCCGGTGATAAGTGTCTTTATAAAGAAACACAGAGAGGAGAGAGGAGGAGAATGACCTGTAAAGATTGAGGCAGAGATTGGAATTTTGCAGCTGCAACAAGCCAAGGAGCAGAAGCTAGAAGAAGCAAGGAAGGATTCTCCTCTGGAAATTTCAGAGGTAGTGCAGTCCTACATGCACTTTGACCCCAGGCTTTTGGCCTCCAAGAATCTGAGAGAATACATTTCTGTTGTTGATGGTGTTTTGTTTTGTTTTAAAGATTTTATTTGGTTGAGAGAGAACGAGCATGAGTAGGAGGAGGGACAGAGGGAGCAACAGACTCCCCTCTGAGTGGGAAGCCTGATGTGGGCTCATTCCTGGGACTCCAGGATCGTGACCTGAGCCGAAGGCAGACACTTAACCAACTGAGCCACCCAAGTGCCCCTCCATTTCTGTTGTTTTAAGCCACCCAGTTTGTGGTAATTTGTTAGTGCAGCCCTAGGAAACTAATACAGGGTTGTTTCCACTTTTTGGTTATTATGAATAATGTTGCAAAGAACATTTCTGTACAAGTTTTGTGTGGACATATGTTTTCATTTCTCTTGTGTATATACCTAGGGGTGGAATGTCTGGGTCATATGGTGACAGGTACTTGACATTTTGAGGAACTACTAAACTGTTTTCCAAAGTAGCTGCATAGGATTTCAATTTCTCCAAAGCCTCATCAATACTTACTAGCATGTATCTTTTTGATTATAGTCAACCTAGTGGGTGGAGAGTGGTTTTGATTTGCATTTTCCTAATGACTAATGATCCTGTGCATCTTTTCACATTTTTCCCCTTCCCCGGTTTTACTGAGATATCTTTTCACATTTCTATTGGCATGCAAACATCTTTTAAGAAATGTCTATTCAGATCCTTTGTCCATTTTTTTTTAAAGATTTTATTTATTTGTCAGAGAGAGAGAGGGGGAGAGAGCGAGCACAGGCAGACAGAATGGCAGGCAGAGGCAGAGGGAGAAGCAGACTCCCTGCCGAGCAAGGAGCCCAATCTGGGACTCAATCCCAAGACGCTAGGATCATGACCCAAGCCGAAGGCAGCTGCTTAACCAACTGAGCCACCCACGCGTCCCTCCTTTGTCCATTTTTAAATTGACTTGTCTTCTTACAGAGTGATGTGTGTGTGTGTGTGTGTGCGCGCGCGCGTGTGCACACATGTGTATTTTGGATATAAGACCCTTTTTAAATATATACTTTTCAAAATTTTCTCCTATCCTTGTCTTCTCACTTTCTTGATAGAATTGTTTGCAGCATAAAAGATTTTAATTTTGATGTAGTCATACTTATCTATTTTTTTTTCCTTTTGTTGCTGTGTTTTTGGTGTTGTATCTAAAAATGCCTAACCCAAGGTCCTGAAGATTTACTTCTGTAATTTCTTCTAAAAGTTAAGAATTCAAAATCTAAATCTTTAGATTCAAACTTTCACATTTAGATATTTAATACATTTTTAAAAAAAGATTTTATTTATTTGATAAAGAGTCAGCAAGAGAGGGAATACAAGCAGGAGGAGTGGGAGAGGGAGAATCAGGCTCCTCGCTGAGCAAGAGCCCAAAGTGGGGCTCAACCCTACGAACCTGGGATCACGACCAGAGTTGAAGGCAGACAATGACTGAGCCACCCAGGTGTCCCATTTAATCCATTTTGAATTAATTCCTCTGTATGGTGTGAGGTAAGACTCCAACTTCATTCGTTTGCACATGGATATCTGGTTCCAGCTCCATTTGTTGAGAAAACTCTTCATTCCCCATTAGTCTTGGCACCTTTGTTGAAAATGATTTGACTGTAAATTAAAGGGTTTACTTCTGGACTGTCAATTCAATTGCATTGACCTATATATCTATCTTTTTGCCAGTACCATGTGGTCTTGATTATGATAATTTTGTAGCAAGTTGTAAAATAAAGTGTGAGTCTTCTAACTTTGTTCTTCTTTTTCAAGAATGTCTTGGCTATTGTGGGTCTCTTGCCTTTCCAAATGAATTCTAGGATTAGCTTGTCAGTTGTTGCAAAAAATCAAGCTGGGATTTAGATATTGCTTTGGATTTGTAGATGACTTTGTGGGGTATTACTATCTGACCCATAAACATGTGGTAAGTTTCCATTTATTTAGATATTTAATTTTTTTCCACTATGTTCTGTGATTTTCAGTGTATAAGTTTTGCACTACTTTTGTTAAATTTATCCTTAAGTATTTTATTTTTTTGATGTTATTGTAAGTGTTATTATTTTTTACTATAATTTCAGAGTGTTCATTGCTAGTTTATAGAACCAACTGATTTTTGTATATTGATCTTGTATCCTGCAATCCTGCTGAACTTGCTTATTGGTTCTAATAGTTTTTTAATGGATTTTGACTATTTTCTATTTACAAGATCATGGCATTTGCAAATAAAGATAATTTTACTTTTTCCTTTCCCATATGAATAACTTTTTACTTCTTTCATAATTGTCCTGGCTAGACCTCTAGTACAATGTTGAATAGAAGTAGTGAGTGCAGACATCTTTGTCATATTCCTGGTCTTAGGATCCTTATGTATGGTAAGACTACATTTAGCTTTATACAAAACTGCCAAATGGTTTTCCAAAGTGGTTGTATCATTTTTGCATTTTCACCAGCAGTGAACGAGAATTTCTGTTGTTTCACATCCTCGCCAGCAATTTGAATTGTCAGATTTGAGGATTTTAGGAGTTTCACGGGTGTTTGTTGGTATCACACTGTTAATCCAACCTTTGGTAGAACATATTGTTTTGCCTGCTCTGCCATTTTATGCTGCCTTCCCCTTGGGAACTTACATTTGGGCTTTTGGGTATAATCTATGTAATAATAATAAGCTCCTTACTATCTCCAGATTTCATTCTTCCTTTTTAAAAAAATTAATTGATTAGGTTTTATTACCTTATTTTAATAAATATATTTATTGTATTGTTTGCCTTCTCCAGATTTCTTGGTGGAAAAAGAGCTAGTTGCAGCCTTAAATACAGTTTTAAGTGCATTGCTGATAAGGTTGCTACAGTGGTGGGGCAGGATGGGGGAAAAAGGATACTACAGCATTTCTGTATAATAAAATGGGGCCTCTAAAGCTAGTACTTTCTCACTTACAGCCCTCAAACTGCACAGTCTTGAAGGTGCAATTCTAAGTTCTTGCTGGCAATCGGCTGGTCTGAGCTACGATGCCCAGAGAACAAAACTGCTCAAGGAACTGAAAAGCAGTTTGCCCAAAACAACTTATGAACCGTTTTCAATCCATTTCTGCCAGGAATTCAAAATGCTGTCTCAGCCCAATCACATAGTATGATTCAGTTGCCACCCACCCACATGGAGCTGGGCAAATGCCTGCCTTGAGGGGGCCTCTGGGAGCTCACCAGTTCTCTCATTGTTTTGTCTCCAACCAGCTGGCCACATCCACATGGCAGTCCTGGGTGACATAGTACTAGAGTTCATTCTGAATACCCCCACTTAAGTATATATTTATTACAAAATAAAACACAGAAAAGCACACAGGCATGTAGAATAATTGTTTTTTGTTTTTTTTTAAAAATATTTTATTTATTTATTTGACAGACAGAGATCACAAGTAGGCAGAGAGGCAGGCAGATAGAGAGAGGAGGAAGCAGGCTCCCTGTTGAGCAGAGAGCCCGATGCGGGACTCGATCCCAGGACCCCGAGATCATGACCTGAGCCGAAGGCAGCAGCTTAACCCACTGAGCCACCCAGGTGCCCCCGGTTTTTGTTTTTTTTTTTTTTAAGATTTTATTTATTTGAGAGAGAGAATGAGAGAAAGCAAGAGAGTGTGAGAGGGGGAGGGTCAGAGGAGAAGCAGACTCCCCGTCAAGCAGAGAGCCCGATGTGGGACTTGATCCTGGGACTCCAGGATCATGACCTGAGCTGAAGGGAGACGCTTTACCAACTGAGCCACCCAGGTGCCCCAGACATGCAGAATAGTGAATTATTATAAGGTCACATCTTCATAACCACCATCCAGGTGAAGAAGTAGTACTTTGTCACAGCCACTCCAGAAGTCCCTCCATGTCTACAATCCAGATCTTCATAGTAATCGTTTCCTCATACATCTTCATGGCTTCCTTATGTAAGGGTGCACCCTCAGACACTCTAGTTGAGGCTTGCTCTTTAAACAATTATTGATTCGTCTTTTAAATCTCTTTTCATTTACAATTTCCCTCTTCATCCCTTTCTTTTCCTTATAATTTGCCTGTTGAAGAACATGGGCAATTTGGCCTACAGTTTGAATTTTGCTGACGGCACATTTGTCGAACATTTCAACATGCATTCTGTCCTCAGCTTTTCTTGAAAATAGCTAGATCCAGAGGTTTAACCAGACTTAGGTCAGATTTCCTTTGCAAGATTACAAGCAGTGCTGAGTTCTTTCATCAGCAGAGACACAGTGTCTGGTTCTATCTCTTTTTGTAATATTAGCAGCTGTTGATTCTCACTGCCTAAGTCAATTAATTCATTGAGCCTTGCAAATGGTGATAATTTAATTCCATCATTTTATTTCCATTTATTAGTTGCAAGAATTTGATAAAGAGATGCTTCCCTGGTGTACTATTTGGTTATCTAGAGGTACAATTTCTACAGGAAAATCAGGATATATGTTTGATTCTTTCCCTTTATTTACCAGTTTTCAGATGATGACTTGGTTTCTGATACCTTTCAAGGTGGCTAGTTTTAAAATAACCAAATGAATTTAGTTTACATAAAGTAAACACACTTTCTGGGTTTTAATCTGTTACATTTTTTTGCTGTGGTAACATAAACATAAAATTTAGCATTTTAACCATTTTGAAGTGCACAGTTCTGTGGCATTAAGTATCCATTCTATTTTTTCTTACTGAAGTTCAGAGTCTCATGTGTTGTGTTAGAAAAAACACACAAAACAAATCTTTCAATATTTCTTAGTCCAGAGCCCTTTGAATGAAGTTAGGAGAACCCTATTCTCACGTTTGCCTTCCTCTTATATCTCTACTTTCCAATCACCATAAGGCAAACATGAGCCAAAGTGAGAAGTGAAACGCCCCACCTCACAGATGCTGTCTGTGCAATGTCACAAGTTATGACTCACGTTTAGTCCAGAAAATGTCACCAGAGTCAATGGGAGGAGACAGGCTCTATGAAGTGTGCTGTGGCTGAAGTTTTAAAATCAATACAGTTTAAACATGAATGATGTTGAGATCTGAGCTGAATTTCTTCTGCCCTGCATATAGATTTATTAAGATTCATCACTGGATTTTTTAATGTATGAAAATATTTGAGTTTCTAATATTTGAATTTTTTTACATTGAAAAATATGTGCATGTAGAGCTTTCCCTTTTGAACTTTCACCCAGACTTCAGCAGCTGAGTGGACTGCTGCAGAAAACTTGCATAATAACAGTTGAACGGACAAGTTGTCCTAACCTTTATCCATTTCTCTTGCTTTGAGCCAGTCAATTACCTATTTTTATTTTGCCCATCTTCCTTTTGGGCTTACCCACTCAGCTGGACATGGTTGGGAATCTAGCCAGTAAGTGTACAGGGAAATGTGAGAAAATTTTTTCTAAAGTCTGTAGCTAAAATTTTCATAAAGAAATGAAGTTCATATATAAATGAATTTCATAAAAGTGGAAACAATATCCCTGAGAGCCCATGGATAACTGTGTTGGACATAAACCCTGCATCAGCCACCATCCCAAAATACTTTAAAAATTACTATACCTCCTGCACCAGTGCTGTGGTACCACTTTCTTAACAAATACTGGAGGAAAAAGCTTACTTGGAATAACAGTGACAGAAGATTGATAACCATGTCAAGTATAATGGTATTTTCAAATCTATTTATTGGCAATAAAGAGTAAATAAAAATGATTAATTTATTCATTTGACAAATATTTTTGAAGTTCCAATTAAATAGAAGCCCTGTGCCTAGCAGTGGGAGCATGGCTATGAAAAGTCCTCATGTATCCAATGGTTAAGAGGCAGAAGCGATCGGGGCACCTGTCTGGCTCAGTTGGCTAGGCGTCCGGTTCTTGATTTTGGCTCAGGTCATGACCTCAGGGTTGTGAGATTGAGCCCAGCACTGGGCTCCTTGCTGGCTGTGGAGCCTGGTTAGGATTCTCCCTCTCTGCCCATCCCTACCTCTCTCTCTCTAAAAAAAAAAAAAATTAAAAGAAAGGGGGAGAAGTGACTGCTGTCAAGAACTGTGAAGAGTCTGAGATAGATAAAGCAAATGAGGTATGTATACAACAGAATGCAAGTCGGCAAAAAATGAAAGAAATCCTGCCATTTGTGACAACATGAATGGACCTTGAAGGCATTATGCTAAGTGAACTAAGTCAGAGATGAAAGACAAATACTGTATGATTTCATTTATACGTAGAATTTAAAACAACAACAGCAAACAAAAAATCCAGCTCATAGAAAATAAGATCAGATTTATGGTTATCAAAGGTAGAGGGGTGAGGGTGGGGGAATTGGATGATGGTGGTCAAAAAGTACAAATTTTCAGTTATAAAATGAATAAACACTGGGCATATAATATATAATATGATGACTATTGTTAATGCTACTGTATGGTATATTGGAAAGTTGCTAAGAGAGTAGATCCTAAAAGTTCTCATGACAAGGAAAAAAAAGAGTTTTTTCTTTTAATTTTCATTTTTTTTCAAAAGATTTTATTTGTTTATTTGACAGACAGAGATCACAAGTAGGCAGAGAGGCAGTCAGAGAGAGAGAAGGAAGCAGGGTCCCCACTGAGCAGAGAGCCCAATGCGGGGCTTGATCCTAGGACCCTGGGATCATGACCTGAGCCAAAGGCAGAAGCCTCAACCCACTGAGCCACCCAGGCGCCCCTGTTTTTTTTTTTAATAACCATATGACTAATTAAACTTATTGTGGTAATCATTTTGTAATATATGTATGTCAAGTCACTATGCTAGGCACTTTAAACTTACACAATGCTATATGTCAATTATATCTCAATAAATCTGAAAAAAAATGAAAAAAAGAGAACTAAACAGTCTGAGATTTTACCTTATTAACTTACCACAGTTTCTTGGATGCTGGCAAGAGACATGTGACTTCTGGGTCAAAGACAAAGGATTTTGTTATTCATGGCACAGCAAGCCACATTAGCACGAGTGTATTTGCACTGGTTCTCTTTGCCTCTCAAGTCTCATGAGGGTGATGGGTGATGTGGTGATGTGGATGCCTGCACTTACAGTGGATGGCATTACGGGAGAAAAACTCTAGGTTAGGGAACTTGAATCTTTTATAAGAGATGGTAAGTATTCTTGCCCTTTGCTCTGGAGGGAATACCATCTCTATCTTCCAAGCCTGCTAGCTATACAAACAGCTATGTAAACATCTATGGGCCAAGACAAGGCCAGCCTAGATCAGCTAATAGGCAAACACTCTCAGGCATGTGAATGAGCCTTGCCAAGACTAGCAGGGTTGACTAGCTGGCCTCCAGCTGACTGCAGACATGTGAGCAATAAGCACTGTTATATATCACTGAGGTTCCATGGTTCTTTGTTACACAGTATTATTGTAGCAATAAACAACTGATACCATCACCAATGTCTTCTTAACCCCCAAATCTAATTTATCTTTCCCACTGTAACCAGAGCTCTCCTGAAATACAGATCTTATCAGGGCACACTCCTGCCAAAAAGCCTTCAACAGACTCAACCTAGACACGGAATCCAAAGTTCTGCTGGTCTGGTTCCCATTTTCATTTTTTACTTCATCCTTCACCTTGTTTCCCTCCCATCCTCTTTCTTGCTTCTGGCATTCCACTCATATAGACCACAGAAATTTCTTTGCTCTTAAAGAAATAAAAACATTCTTTAGAATATTTTTTAAGATTATAAATGTTACTCATTTTAGTAGATCTTGGAAATACAGAAAATTACAAAGAGCATAACCCAAGGCAACCTTTCTCCGGGTCTTTTTGGATATATGGTGCATGCTAATATCAGACCCTTTAAAAATTATTATTCTCACTAGGTGTGAAGCTATTTCCTATTTAGAAAATTTGGAGAAATAAAAACCATCACCACCAATAATAGCATTAAGAGACAAATGAACACTTAAGAAAAGTAATCACAGTATATATGATAGACAATGGGTTAATATTTTTATCACATAAAGAGTTCATACAAATCAATGGAAAAGTGCATATCCATTAACCAAAAAAAAAAAAAGAAAAAAAAAAAAAGGAAAAACCGGAACAGGCGATTCCTGAATAAAGAGAAGCGGCTAAAACCAAACCCAAACAAACCAAACACATGTTCAACTTTAAAGGGTGCAAGTGTGATGCCTGGGTGGCTCAGACAGTTAAGCGTCTGCCTTCGGCTCAGGTCATGATCTCAGGATTCTGAGACCAAGCCCTGTGTCAAGCTCCCTGCTCAGCAGGGACTCTGCTTCTCCCTCTCCCTCTGCCTCTTGTCCCTGCTCAGGTTCATGCTCTGTCTCTGTTTCTCTCTCTCTCGAATAAATAAATAAAATCTTAAAAAAAAAAAACAATAAAAGCTGCAAGTTAAAAGAAAAATGACCCATAACTTTTGGCTTATAAGATTAGCTAAGTAAAAAAATAGTAACTCTGAATGTTAGCAACTATATGACTCTTGTGTTTTGCTGGTGTATGTGTAAATTGTTAATAATCTTTCTAGAGGACAACATAGCACTGTTTGTCAAAAGACATAAAATTCTGACTCTTTGATCCTACAATTCTACCTCTAGGAATTTATCTTTTTTTTTTTTTAAAAAGATTTTATTATTTATTTGACAGAGAGAGATCACAAGTAGGCAGAGGCAGGCAGAGAGAGAGGAGGAAGCAGGTTCCCTGCTGAGCAGAGAGCCCGATGCAGGACTCGATCCCAGGACCCTGAGATCATGACCTGAGCCGAAGGCAGCGGCTTAACCCACTGAGCCACCCAGGCGCCTCTAGGAATTTATCTTAAAGAAATAATCAGACATGTACGTGTAGAATTATGTTCATTGTAAGGCTGTGTAATAGAAAGCAAGTAGAAATAATATGGCACTAGCATGAAAACAGACACATAGACCAATGGGATAAAGTCAAGAGTCCAGAAATAAACCATAGCATATACAGAAAACTAACTTTTGAGAAGGGTATCAAGAATATACAACGGCGGAAGATTAGTCTCTTCAAAAATGGTGTGGGGAAAATTAGATATTCACAGGCAAAAGAATGAAATTGGAGGGTGGCACCTGTGTGTCTCAGTTAGTTGAGGATCTGCCTTCAGCTCAGGTCATTATAGGACCTACCCCATAATTGGGATCCCTGCTCAGTGGGGAGCCTGCTTCTCCCTCTCCTGCTCCCCCTGCTTGTGCTCTCTCTCTCTGTCAAATAAATAAATAAAATCTCCAAAAAAAAAAAAAAGAATGAAATTGGACTCTTACACCATACACAATAATCAACTCAAAATGGATTAAAAACTTAAACATAAGACTTGAAGCCTTAAAACTTCTAGAAGAAAATATAGAAAAAAAAAGCTCTTTGCTATTGGCTGGCAATAATTTTTTTTGGATATAACATCAAAAGTTCAGACAACAAAAGCAAAAATCTACAAGTGGGACATCAAACTAAAAAGCTTCTCCACAGAAAAGGAAACAACAAAATGAAAAGGCAACCTACAGATGGGAGAAAATGTTTGTGAACCATCTATCTGATGATGGGTTAATATCTAAAAAATATAAGGGACTCATACAACTCAACAGCAAAAAAAAAAAAAAAACTCCCAACAACCCGATTAAAATGGGCAAAGGACCTACATAGACATTTTCCCAAAGAAGACATACAAATGACTAATGTATATGAAAAGGAGCTCACCATTACTAATCATCAGGGAAATGCAAATCAAGAACACAATGAATTATAACCTCATGCCTATTAGAATGGCAATTATCAAAAAGATAATTGGTTGGTATGGATGGGGAGAGAAAGGAACCCTTGTGCACTGTTGATGGGAATGTAAGCTGGTGCACCCACCATGTAAAACAGTATGGAGGGCCTCAAAAAATTAAAAATAGAGCTATCATATGATCCGATAATTCCACTACTGGGTATATATATCTAAAGAAAATGAAATCAATATCTCACAGAGATATCTGTACTCCCATGTTCAATGCAACATTATTCACAATAGCCAAGATATGGAAACAGCCTAAGTGTCCATTGAAGGATGGAGAGTAGTATGTATGCACACACACACACATACACACACATGCACGCACGCATGCATACACAATGGAATATCATTCAGCCTTTAAAAAGGAGAACTTGCTATTTGTGACAAGGAGAAACCTGGAAAACATGCTAAGTGAAGTAAGCCAGACATACTGCATGACCTCACTTGTGTGTGGAATCTTAAAAAGTTGAATTAATGGAAGCAGAGAGTAGAATAGCAATCACCAGGGGTGGGACTTGAGGAAAATGAGGAGATGTTGGTCAAAGGGTACGAAGTTGCTGTTGTAGGATCTAACATACAGTATGATGACTATAGCTAGTAATAGTGTATTATATGCTAGAAATTTGCTAAGAGAGTAGATTTCAGGTGTTCCTACCACGCTTGCACACACATACCGCCCCCCCATGGAAATTATGTGAGGAGATAGATATGTTAATTAGTTTGGCTACAGTAATCATTTCACTATGTATATATGCATCAAAATTTGTTGTACATGTTAAATAGCAGCGGGAGGGTTGTCAATGTCACACTAAAAGGAGAGCGTGTGGATGGGACACATATATTAACGCAGCCTTACCAGGAAAATATAATCTGTTGCACTTCCCAAATTTCTACAAGAACTCTCTTGGATCTATATTTGTAAAAGAGATCAAATTCTCAGAGGACTTCCTTCTTTTTTTTTTTACCCTCCACCTTCCCCTCCCTCCCTCCCTCTTGTCCTTCCTTTCAGTTACAAACAGCACAACTATCAGTGAGTTATTATTTCACAGTGTGAAATCTTGCCAGCAGGATCATTTTGGTGGTTTGCCTGGTGGTCCCTAAAGAATTTTATTTTTGCTCTGCTTACACTTTATTTTCCACATTGCCACAAGAAGGCTGGCTTTTCAAACAATTTTTCATTATATCTTATGCAATTATTTTCATGAAAGATTTTATACCATTAAAAACATTAGAATCGAGACCATGTTTTTATTGAACAGGAACTCGAACATGCTCACGATGTACCAGGCACTGTTTCAAGCAGGTCCTTTACAAATAGCAACTTGCTTAACCTTCATAACATTATTCTCAATCTGTCGAAAGGAAACTGAAACACAGAGAAGTAACTCACCCAAGGTCATGAAACGATCACATGGCAGAGCCAGGCATCAAACGAGGGCATCTGCCGCTGGAGCCCATAGTCTTAACTACCATGTTATGCTGCCTCTCTATCACTGCTCTCCACCACTGACCCTCTATTTACTTGAGCAATAAGGGATAGAGAGCCTCTGGAAAAAAACGGGAACTCTCAGATGTACAAAATAATGTGAAGCTAGAGAAACAGGCCTAGATGTCTGGGCTGGGCCTGGGTGGCAGGGGTTTTTATGAGTCCCAGTCCTGACCTTGCCCCTCTCAGAGCAAGCTCACCGGGCCTCCTCAAGACTGCCCTCCCGCTAGTTTTACCACTCCTAAACAGCTCTCTGCCCCAGAGTGACAGACTAGAAAGAGGGACACTCCTTCCGTACATCTACTGTGGTGAAATATACAAGAAGTTCAAAGCCTTTTGTTGGTATTTTGTAATGTTTTTCTCACAGAACTTTTGTAATGGGGTATTGTTGCCTCCTTACTGCAGCTGGAGGGAGACAAGGAGATTTTAAGTGACTTCCCCACATCACACGGTCAAAGGACTTTTGAGAAGTGAACCAACTTCTGCAGACACGAGGCCTCTGACTTTTAACACTGCGGAGTAATCTCCTCTGAACAGCCTCTCCCTACGATATCAGGTTTCTTCAGCTGAGTACTTCGGTGCCTGCTGGCAAGTCTAATCACCTGGGACATCTTAATAACCGAAGTTACATTTGATGGAAAAACTCATAAAGAAGCTGTGGGTGATGGAGGGCATCTCATCAGAAGCCTGGCTCCAAATATGCGTGATGCCACGCTATGATGCCACACTTTTGGAATTCTGCAATGAGAATGCAGAAATATTTCAATCAAAGTATCAGAGGTTAGCTGGTTCTTTTAATAGAGTGTTCTCAAAGGAGAAACAAATGTTTTCCAAGAAGAAACAAGTTCTCCATTAGCTGAGAAGCACCATGTATTCAAAACAGTAAATGAAGTATTTGTTATTGGTATAAACAAAGACATAAAGTGGATACTCAAGCATACTTTCAGGAAGCCAGGGGCAAAGTGGAGAAAGAGAACTAGGAAAGAGAAGGTTTAAAAAATGATGCTGTTTTCAGGGCGCGTGGGTGGCTCAGTCGTTAAGTCTGCCTTCTGCTCAGGTCATGTTCCCAGGGTCCTGGTATTGGGCTCCCCACTCAGTGGGAAGCCTGCTTCTCCTTCTCCTGCTCCCCCTGCTTGTGTTCCCTCTCTTGCTGTGCCTCTCTCTGTCAAATAAATAAATAAAATACTAAAAAAAAAAAAAAAAGAAAATGATGCTGTTTTTGTCTTGGACATTTGCCAGGGAAAGCCGGGTAATGAAGGATTAAAAACAAAACAAAACAAAAAGGAAACAAGCGTAGGGAAAATCCTGCAAGGAATGAACTGCTGGCTATGTGGTCACTAGAACTGAACCCATCCAGATCTTGTTGTGGGTGGAGTGGGGGCATAAGGACAGCAGGCCGGGGTCAAACTCAGGGTACAAAACAACAGCAAATAAATGAGGGCAGAGGAAAAGATGAATAAGGCGCAAGAATAGAAAGAGGAAAGGAAGCTCATTTAACCGGAAATCGACCAAAATAGACATGTACAGTGTCATTTGAAGGGAAAGGGGGAGACAGGGCCATTAACACTATTAGAGCAGATGAATGTGAGAAGATGGTTTTGTTTTATTTTATTTTTTATTTTAAGATTTATTTATTTATTTATTTATTTATTTTTAAATTTAATTGACAGACAGAGATCACAAGCAGGCAGAGAGGCAGGCAGAGAGAGAGGAGGACGCAGGCTCCCCGATGAGCAGAGAGCCTGATGCGTGGCTCGATCCCAGGACACTGGGATCATGACCTGAGCTGAAGGCAGAGGCTTTAACCCACTGAGCCACCCAGGTGCCCTGAGATGATTTTAAATATGAAACAACAGAGGCCTTTCAAATTACCTACAAATTCTGTCTCTGTGAGTTACATAGGACAGATGCTCTGGATGTTGTCATAGAAACGATTGGCTTCTATGATTTTCCATCCCAGAAGCTAGCCGCCTTTCAAGACCAGTGGGCAGTATCTTGATTGCCATTTTTTAAGTGTTCCAAAGGCTTAGGGTGATGGTCAGTGGGGCAGGGAGCAGAGAGGATGTGCAGGACCACGGAGAAGGCGTTGGGATGGATGGGTGGCTTGGGTGGCAAGAATATGTGACCACGTGGCTGCAAATGTCTGCCTTGCCGGGTCTCAAAGAACTTAATCCCCTACTGCTTGATGTCCATCCGTTGGTGCAGCCTTCCTTAAACTTGGGGACAAATGCTGGCTTTAGGCTTAACTGTCTCAGGAACCTCAGCCCTCTATGCGGGGACTCAGAAGGTGAGGGCAAGGGCAAAGGCAAAGCATCCTGGCTGTTTATGTCATTTTGATCTTGGGCTTTTTGTCTCTCTTAACTGGAAGGTATAGTTCTGTTGACCCTATTCTGGTCTTGGATTTGTCTTCTGTTTTGAGGGCCCACCTTGGACAACTTTTTGGTTCCTAAAACCCTCTAAGGCTCTTAGTCTTGGTAGGCCCCCTCACAGAATCCAGAGTTGTGCTCGAATCCCTTCTCAGTGATTGGCACCAAATACTGGAGAGAGATGACTATCATCTTGGCTAGATTCCCTTCACATGCTCTGAGCACCTTTAGGGACATTTTGTTCCTCCAAGTGTGTCCTTTGTAATGCTGTGTAGATCACATGGTCAGCTGTGCTTTGCCATAGCTGTCAGATGCCATAGCTGTCTGCTACATTGGACTGTTCTTATCCTAGAAGTTGGGTCTGCACCCCAAGTCCCTACAGCTGAGTCTGTCCCATGAGTATCTGTGCCATTCCAGGGAGCGAGGGGACAGTTTGAGCTATCAGGCTAGAGCCTGCCCCATCTCAATGTAGCCAACCTGGACATTCTCAGGCTTCTCGGACCTTAAAAAAAAATACTATATTTAATCTATTTCTATAGCTTGTTTCAGTATCCTTAAAAATATTTTACTAATAAGGTTGTCTATTTAGCTACACTAGAGCCAAAAAGAGACTAGGGAAAACACATTTAGAATTCAGAGATGTGGCAAACACTGCCAGTGCTCCACTCACAGCTCCTTGGCACTCACTTTCGACCCAAGACTAAGGCTTCTGACAGCAAGCACCTGTGACTCAGCCTGTGTACTTTCTCTCAGCTGTGGGCAGGGCAAGCAGGAAATGCCAGCGAGTCAACGCCCCTGAGAGCAGCTCTCAGCCAAAGATGAATTAGAGTTTAGGATAAACACCCCAGCTTCCTTTTTTTTTATTGTGAGGGGGTAATTTGACCACCCCAAAGTGTGTTCTGTGCTGTCTCCCAGAGTTCTCCAGTGGGATAGAGCCTCGGTTGCCCATACCTGTAGCCTGGTCAAGAGCTCACATTTTTTTGGCTTCCTTCTCTTCCCCATTTCACTTTCCTACTCTACTACAGATGCTTCCCAAGATCACCTCTCCCTTGCCCCCTATATTTGTGCTCGAATCCGTCTTGGGGTCTGCTTCTGGGGGAGTCTAAACTAAGACAAGTGGTCTCATATTCAAGTTTGAGGATTTAATTGTATTCCTGAGAGGCCACACAAGCTTTGAACCCTAATATGATATTATACTTTCTTTTTTTTCTTTTTTCTTTTTTTTTTTTATACTTTTTTTATAATACATTATGAGAGGAAAAGGTGCCACGGCTCCTGTGAACAGCACTTTCTAACAGGGTCACATGGGCTCTGCTGGCCTTTGAGACGTTATTGTAAGATTTGGGAGTCAAATATGCTTAGGTTGAACAAAATTGAGCAGGTTTCTTCACTTCAGTACTCCTATAATCTTTAGGAAATTAATGGGCCTTTGTAAGTTTTAGAAGTGTAGGCTACAGGCTTCCCAAATTTGGTTGATCTCAGAATTCCTTTTCCTCCAGAAGTCCTTTTAACACCTGGCAGGAGGCTGGTATCACAGAGAACACAGTTTAAGAAAGGTCTTTTTGCTTAAGCTATAGAATTGAAGCATAATATTGAGAAGTATATGAGGCAATTTTTTCTGGTGGTGAGAATGCTGCATTTTAGGGTACCTGGATTTTTCTTTCATGTCTTAGCCATCTATGCACTGAGCTCAGATGTTAATATTTCTTCTACACAGAAAACCAGCTATTTACTTCATATGATGTGAACATTCAATGAGAAGAGAGGCAGAGAAAGTTATCCCTCAAACTGTGGTCCTCTTCCCCCTCCCAGCCAAGATGGTATCAGTGGAGGCTTAATGGGGACCCTCAACTCCCATCCCTGCTAAAAGTAACAAAGGGCCCCTCCTCACCCCAGAGTCAACATTAACTGAGTGGAGAATGTGGATGTGTAGGCCTACCTGGCAGTAACAAGGTGACATACTCCATTCTCTGACCCAGAGTGGTGCCAGAGGAGGCCTGTTAAAACACACAGTTTAAATAAAATCCCAAATCTCATAAAATAGGTTTCAGTAGGGGCATCTGGGCGGCTCAGTCAGTTAAGTGTCTGCTTTCAACTCAGGTCATGATACCAGAGTCCTGGGATCGAGCCCTGCATCAGGCTCCCTGCCCAGTGGGGAGCCTGATTCTCCCTTTCCCTCTGCCACTCCCCCTGCTTGTGCTCTCTCTCTCTCTCTCTCTCTGTCAGATAAAAAATTTTAAAAAAATTAAAAAATAGGTTTCAATATAAAGTTGCTTATACCAAGAACCATGAAGATCTCACTTGAAAAAGATAACAGATGTCACCAAAATGACAAAGATATTAGAATCACCTGGCATGAATTTTAAAGCAGCCATCATAAGAATGCTTCAATTAGTAATTATTAACATGCTTGAAACAAATGAAAAAGTAGAGTCTCATTAAAGAAATGGAAAGTCTTAGCAAAGAATTAAAGATACAAAGAATAATTAAGTGGAATTTTTAGACCTGAAAAATTATAAACTGAAGTAAAAACTATATTGAAAGGGCTCACAGCAGAATGGAAAGGAGAAAGAAAAAATCATGACCTTAAAGATATAACATAGAAATTATACAGTTGAACACGAGAGGGAAAGAGACTGAACAAAAAAGAATAGAGCTTCAGGGATACATAGGAGTACAATAAAATATCTAATTCTTGTCATCAGAGTCCCAAAAGAGGGGGAGAAAGTATTCAAAGAAAGAATGGTGACAAATTTTCTCAAGTTAGGCAAAAGACCTACAGATTCAAAAGCTAAATGAATCTCAAACAGGATAAATCTCAAGAAATCTACACCAAGACAGGTCATAGTCGAACTTCTGAAAACTAAAGACAAAGAAAAATTGTTGAAAGTAGACAAACCATAAGTGACTCTTAATCTCACAAAACAAACTGAGGGTTGCTGGGGGGAGAGGGGTTGGGGGAAGGGGGGTGGGGCTATGGACATTGGGGAGGGTATGTGCTATGAGTACTGTAAAGTGTGTAAACCTGGTGATTCACATACCTGTACCCTGGGGGATAAAAATATATTATATGTTTATAAAAAATAAAAAATTTTAAAAAATTGTTGAAAGCAGCTAGAGATAAATGACACATTATGTATAGGGGAAAAACTAAACTACGGATTTTCATTAGAAACCATGGAGGCCAGGAAGTAGCAGAACAGCATTTTTAAGTCCTTAAGGAAAAGAACTGTCACCCCTCAATTCTACATGCACTGAAAATATACTTCAGGAATTAAGGGTAAAAACAAGACATTCTCAGGGGAAGGAAAACCAAAAGAATTTGTTGCCAGCAGACCAACCCTAAAGAATGGCTAAAGGAATATCCCTAAATACAAAGTGAGTGATAAAAGAAGAAATCTTGGAACATCAAGAAGAAAGAACAAAGGAAAGGCAAAAATCCGAGTAAATACAATAGACTTTCCTTCTCCTTTTGAGTCTCATACATTATTTTTGATAGGTTTTTTCCCCAAAGATTTTATTTATTTATTTGAGAGAAAAAGAGAGAGGGAGAGAGAGAGCATGGGGCGAGGGAGGTAAGAGGGAGAAGCAGACTCTCTGCTGTGCAGGCAGGCCGACTCAGGACTTGAACTCAGGACTCCGGGACCATGACCTGAGCCAAAGGTAGTTGACCAAACAACTGAGCCACCCAGGCGCCCCTATATTTGATAGTTGAAGCAAGAATTATAACATCGTCTCATATGGTTCCAAATGTATATAAAGGAGGGGCTGCCTGTGTGGCTCAGTTGGTTAAGTGTCTGACTTTGGCTCAGGTCTGGATCTCAGGGTCTTGGGATCAAGCCATGCACTGGGCTCTCAGCTCAGCCAGGAGTCTCAGCTTGTCCTTCTCCTGCTGCCCACCCCCACCCCTGCTCATGCTCTCTCATTCTCTTTCTCAAATAAATAAATATTTGAAAGTGTATGTAAAAGAAATATTTAAGACAATTATAAATTGGGAAGGGTAAAGAGACACAAAAAGTAAGGTTTTTATACTTCACTCAAACTGGTAAAATGATGACACTGGTAGACTGTGATAATAAATATGCTTACATATATATTAGCATTACCTAGAAAAACCAATAAGAAAATTATACAAGGAAATACATTCAAAAACACTACTGAGGGGGCGCCTGGATGGCTCAGTGGGTTAAAGCCTCTGCCTTTGGCTCAGGTCATGATTCCAGGATCCTGGGATCGAGTTCTACATCGGGCTCTCTGCTCAGCAGGGAGCCTGCTTCCCCTTCTCTCTCTGCCTGTCTCTTTGCCTACTTGTGATCTTTGTCTGTCAAATAAATAAATAAAATCTTTAAAAAAATACCATTGAGAAGTCAAAATACAATTCTAAAAATATTCTAGTAACCCAGAGGAAGGCAGGACAAAGAAAACAGAGAAATAAAAAGCAGAAAATAAAGAGAAAAACAAAAAAATTAAATAAATAAAAAGATAGATTTAAGCTTTTTCATATCAACAATTACATTGAATTTAAATGGCCTAAATAGGGGGCGCCTGGGTGGCTCAGCCTCTGCCTTCGGCTCAGGTCATGATCTCAGTGTCCTGGGATCAAGCCCCGCATCGGGCTCTCTGCTCAGCAGGGAGCCTGCTTCCCCCTCTGTCTCTGCCTGCCTCTTTGCCTACTTGTGATCTCTCTCTCTGTCAAATAAAATAAATAAAATCTTAAAAAAAAATGGCCTAAATATACCAATTAAAGACAAAGAGTGACAGAGTGGATAAAAAAGACAAGATTCAATTATATGTTGTCTATAAAAAATACATATCAAGGGGCGCCTGGGTGTCTCAGTGGGTTAAGCCGCTACCTTCGGCTCGGGTCATGATCTCAGGGTCCTGGGATTGCGTCCCGCATCAGGCTGTCTGCTCAGCGGAGAGCCTGCTTCCCCCTCTCTCTCTGCCTACTTCTGATCTCTCTCTGTCAAATAAATAAATAAAATCTTTTAAAAATACATATAAAATATTATATGGGTAGGTTAAAAGTAAAAGAAAAAAATGGGAAAGTTATACAGTTCAACTATTAATCAAAAGAAAGCAGGAATAGCTATATTGATATCAGATAAAGTAGACTGTAGAGCAAAGAAAGTTACTAGGCACAGAGTGATATTACATAATGATGAAAGGGTCAATATACCATGAACACATAGCATTCCTAAAGGTGTATGTGCAGATGTATTTGATGAGAATAAAAAACTGATAGAACCTAAAGGAGAAATAGACAAGTCCACAATTATAGTTGGAGACTTCAACACTCCCTTCTCAACAATTAACGAACAACAAGAAAGAAGATCAGCAAGGATACAGAAAAATGTAATACTAGGGACGCCTGGGTGGCGCAGTTGGTTGGACGACTGCCTTCGGCTCAGGGCGTGATCCTGGAGTCCCGGGATCGAGTCCCACATTGGGCTCCCAGCTCCATGGGGAGTCTGCTTCGCTCTCTGACCTTCTCCTCGCTCATGCTCTCTCTCACTGTCTCTCTCTCTCAAATAAATAAATAAAATCTTTAAAAAAAAAAAAAAAAAAAAAAAGAAAAGGTGCACATCAGGAACTTTAAAAAAAAAAAAAAAGAAAAATGTAATACTACCATCAAATAATAGGATCTAATCACCATTTATAGAACACACCCTCATAAAAGAAGAATGAATACACATGTGCCCATGGAACATATACCAAGATAGAATATGTCCTGGGTCATAAAATGAACCTCAACAAATTTAGAAGAATTGACATCCTGTCTTTGATCACAGTGTAATCAAACTAGGTATCAATATTTGAAAGATGATAGGAAAATTTTCAAATATTCAGACACAAAACACAACACTTCCAAATAATCCATGCGTTGAAACGGAAGACTCAAGTGAATATTTTATTTTATTTTAAATATTTTATTTATTTATTTTAGAGAGAGAGAGAAACAGAGAACAGGAGTGAGAGTCAGACAGAGAAGGGGAGAGAGAGAGAGAGAGAGAGAAAGGATCTCCAGTAGATTCCCTGCTGAGCATGGAGCCTGATACGGGGCTTGATCCCATAACCTGTGAGATCAGGACCTGAGCCAAAACTAAGAGTCGGACACTTAACCGACTGAGCCACCCAGACGCCCCTCAAGTGAAATTTTAAAAAATACCTTGAACTAAATGAAAACAGCAACAAAAATATACTATCAAAATCTGTGGTACATGTGATGTGATGAGTACTGGGTGTTATATGCAACTAATGAATCATTGAACAGTACATCAAAAACTAATGATGGGGGCACCTGGGTGGCTCAGTGGGTTAAGCCTCTGCCCTTGGCTCAGGTCATGATCTCAGGGTCCTGGGATCGAGCCCCGCATCGAGCTCTCTGCTCAGCGGAGAGCCTACTTCCCCCTCTCTCTCTGCCTACTTGTGATCTTTCTCTCTTTGTTAAATAAATAAATAAAATCTTTTTAAAAAACAAACAAAAAAACTAATGATGTACTATACCGAGGCTAACTGAACATAATAAAAAAATCTGTGGGACACAACTAAACCAGCACTGAGAGGGAAATCTCAGTAGTAGAGGTGCTATAGGCCTACCTTAGAAAAGAGGAAAAGTCTTAAATCAATAATCTAAGCTCCCAGCTCAAGAAACTGGGGAAAAAAGAGCAAAGTAAACCCAGAGCAAGTAGAACAAAGGAAATAATAAAAATTAGGACAGAAATGAAAGAAGTTGAAAACAGAAAGAAACAGGAGAGAAAATCAGTGAACCAAAAAGCTCATTCTTTGAAAAGAACAATAAAACCCGTGGTGATGGTTACACAAATCTACACATGTAACAATATGACAAAGAACTATATAAGCACACTGTACCAATGTCAATTTCCTGAGTTTTGGTATTGTGCTACAGTTATGATAAATGTAGTCATCGTGGAAAACTGGGTAAAGGGCTCATGGGACCTCTCTGTACTATCTTTACAACTTCCTGTGAATCTATAATTATCTTAAAATAAAAAGTTAAAGAAATTGGAAAACATCTGTACAACTAAAAAATTATGTTACAGTCTTACGTAAATTCCTCACTGGAAAACTACAGGGTGCTAAGATAGCTTATAACAAATGGAGCATATTCCTTTATCTTTTCTTAATATTATACTGTTCTTTGCCTTCCAAATCCTGGTCACCTTCCTCTGAATGTCATCTAATTTGTCAGCATCCTTCTTAAATACTGAGGCCCAGTTCTATTGAACACCTGCTTTGGATGGGATATCACCTCTTGTGTTCTAAACACTACACTTTCATTAGTGTGGCCATGGTCTTTTCTGGTTTTGTAACTAGCCATAGCACATATCCTTGTATCATTTTTGGTCTGGTGGTCACACAAAACTTTCAGAGTCTTGCATATGAAAAATATTTTCTTCATTAGCATTTATGTAATGCATTTATATAAATGGAAGATTTTTCATTGATCCATGTAGGATTTCATCTTCTTGGATTCAATCCTGCAATGTCATAGCCATCAAAATAGTTTTCAAATGCTATTTCATTGCCTATCATTAAGGCTTTCTTCACATCGTGAGTAAGCTGCAGAAGTCAGTTATCTACGTGCCTTTCTATGGTTTCATGTCGGTCACCTTTACTGAGAATGTTGAGTAGGACAAGGTGCAATGGCCATGGAGGTATCCCACGCTGGTATTCAAGAAGGAACTTATCATTTACTGCATTGAATGCAGTTCACTGGTAGCCTTCACTGTTTATGCCTTCAGGCTCTGCTCAGCCTTCCCTTTTGTGTGTGGTTAAAAAAATAAATGTAACATAAGACTTACTCTCTTAACAAATATTTAAGTATAAAGTACAGCATTGTTAACTGTAAGTACATGTTGTATAGCAGATAGCTAGAACTTTTTCATCTTCCGTGACTAAAACATGAATAGCAGCCCCCCACTTTTACCTCTTCTCAGCCCTTGGCAATCACCATTCTACTTTCTGCTACAATGAGCCCGACCACTTTAGATACCTCATGTAAGTGGAATCATGCAGTATTTGTCCTTCTGTGACTGGCTTATTTCCGTAGCATAACTTCCTCAAGGTTCACCCATGTTGTAGCATGTGACAAAATTTCCTTCATTTTTGTGGTTGGATAATATTCCCTTGTGTGTATATATACCATTTTTTTCTTTATCCATTCATCTGTTGAAGGGCTTTTAGGTTGTTTCCACCTCTTGGCTATTGTGAATAATGTTTCAATAAACATGGGAGTACAGATATTTCTTTGAGATCCTCATTTCAATTTTTAAAAATAAATACCCAGAAGTGGAATTGCTAGATCATATGTAATTCTACTTTTAAATTTTTCAGGAACCACCATACTGCTTTCCATAGTGGCTACTCTGTTTTACATTCCCACCAACAGTGTGCACAAGGGTTCCAATTACGCCACATCCTCACCAACTCTTGTTATTTTTCATTATTAATTTTTATAATGGCCATTCTGAGAGGTGTGAGGTGATATCTCACTGAAGTTTTTATTTATTTTTCCATAATGATTAGTGACGTTGAATATCTTGTCACATACCTGTTAGCCATTTGTTATTTGAGTCCTCCACCCATTTTAAATTCGGATCATTTGTTTTTTTGCTATTGCGTCATATGACTCACTTATATATTTTAGATATTAACTCTTTATCAGAGATATGGTTTGCAAATACTTCCTCTCATTCTGGAGGCTGACTTTTCATTCTGTTCATTGTTTCCTTTGCTGTGCAGAGCATGAGCAGGGGGGGGACAGCAGGAGAAGGAGAAGCAGGGTCCCTACTGAGCACAGAGCTCGATATGGGGCTCAATCCCAGGACCCTGAGATCATGACCTCAGCCAAAGGCAGATGCTTAACTGACTGGGCCACCCAGGCACTCTTTGCCTATACTTTTGATATCATTTCTAAGAAATCATTTCTAAGATCAATGTCATGAAGATTTCCCCTTATGTTTTCTTCACAGTTTCAGGTCTTATGTTCAAATCTTTAATTCATTTTGAGTTGATTAACATGATGTAAGTATCCAGTATCATTCTTTTGCATGTAGATGTCCAGTTTTCCTAGCACTCTTTATTGAAGAGACTATCATTTTCTCATTGTATATTCTTTGCTCCCTTATCAAATAAGTTGACCATATATAAGAGAATTTATTTCTGGGCTCTTGACTATATTCCACTGATCTATGTGTCTGTTTTTAATCTCTTAAATAAGAGAATAAAAGTTTTGTTTACTGTAGCTTTGTAATATATTTGAAATTAGGAAGTGTGAGGCCTCCAGATTTATTTTTACTTCCCGAGATTGCTTTGGCTATTTGGGGACCTTTGTGCTTCCATATGAATTTTAGGCAGTTTTACTTTTGTTTCTGTAAAAATGCCATTGGAATTTTGATAGGAATTGCACTGGCTCTATAAGTGGGTTTGAGTAGTATGACCATTTTAACAATATTAATTCTTCCAATCGACTAACTCCCAATATCTTTTTTTTAAAAGATTTTATTTATTTGACAGGGGGAGATATAGCCAGAGAGGTAACACAAGCAGGGGGTGTGGGAGAGGAAGAAGCAGGCTTCCTGCAGAGCAGGGAGCCTAATGTGGGACTCGATCCCAGGAACCCGGGATCATGACTTGAGCTGAAGGCAGATGCTTAATGACTGAGCCACCTAGACACCCCCACAGTATCTTTTTTTTAAACATTTTATTTTATTTATTTGACACACAGAGAGAGAGAGAGGGAGAGAGAGAGAGAGAGATCACAAGCAGGCAGAGAGGCAGGCAGAGAGAAGGGGGAAGCAGGCTCCCCGCCAAGCAGAGAGCCTGATGCGGGGCTCGATCTCAGGATCCCGAGACCATGCATGACCCGAGCCGAAGGCAGAGGCTCAACCCACTAAGCCATCTAGGTGCCCCCACAATATCTTATTTTTATTAATTCGAAATATCTTTCCATTTTTTAAAAAAGAATTTATTTGACAGACAGAGATCACAAGTAGGCAGAGAGGCAGAGAGAGAGGGGGAGGCAGGTTTGCTGCCGAGCAGAAAGCCCAATGCAGGGCTCCATCCCAGGACCCTGAGATCATGACCTGAGTAGAAGGCAGAGGTTTAACCCACTGAGCCACCCAGGCACCCTCTTTCCATTTTTATGTTTCTTCTTCAATCTCTTTCATCAGTGTTTTGTAGTTTTCAGTTTTGTTGTCTTTCATCTTGGTTAAATCTATTCCCATGTAGTTTATTCTTTTTGATGCTATTGTAAATGGGATATTTTTCTTAGAATCTTCTGCAGATAGTTTGTTCAACTGATTTTTCTGTTTATTTTCTTTGAGAAATAACTTCATAGAACTCATTTCTTAGTTCTAATAGGGGTGTGTGTGTGTGTGTGTGTGTGTGTGTATAAAACCTTTAGGATTTTCTACATATGAAATAGTGTCATTTGTGAACAGAAGTAATTTTACTCTGGCAAAGACTCCCAGTTATTCTATTGAACAGAGGTGGTGAGAGTGGGCATCCTTGCTTTGCTCCCAATCTTGGAGGAAAAACTTGCAGTTTTCCATATTGAGTATGATGTTAATTGTGTGCCTGTCATACATGGTCTTTATTATGTTGAGGTACATTACTTCTTTACCTAATTAGTTGAGTTTTATCAAGAAAGGATGTTGAATTTTGTTAAATTTTTTTTTCTGCTTCTATTGAGATAATCACATGATTTTTATCCTTCATTATGTTAATGTGGCATATCTCATTAATTGATTTGTGTGTGCTGAATCATCCTTGCATCCCAGGGATAAATCTCACTTGATCATGGGGTATGGTCTTTTTAGTGTGCTGTTAAATTTTGTTTGCTAGTATTTTGTTGAGGATTTTTGCATATATGTTCATGAGGGATATTGGCCTACAATTTTCTCATATTGTACTGTTCTTATTTGGCTTTGAAATAGGGTAATGCTGGCTTTGAAATAGGGTAATGCTGGCCTCATAAAGTAAGTTTGGAAGTGCTCCCTCTACATTTTTTAGAAGAGTTTGATAAGGATTGACATTAATTCTTTAAATATTTGGTAGAATTTACCAGTGATGCCATGTGGTCCTGGGCTTTTCTTTGTTAGGAGGTTTTTGGTTACTGACTCAGTCTTCTTCTTCATTATTGGTCAGTTCAGATTTTCTTTCTTCATGACCTAGTGTTGTTAGCTTGTATGTTCCAGGAATTAATCCATGTTTTCTAGGTTATCCAATTTGTTGGAATATAACTGTTTATAGACTTCTCTTACAATCTTTTTTATGTAATTAAAATAATTTTTTTAAAAAAAGGTTATTTATTTGACACAGAGATAGAGAGTACAAGTAGGCAGAGAGAGAGGGAGAAGAAGGCTCTCCGCTGAGCAGGGAGCCCGATGTGGGGCTCGATCCCAGGACTCTGGGATCATGACCTGACCTGAAGGTAGCTACTTAACCGACTGAGCCACCCAGGCGCCCCTTTATGTAATGTCTTTTTAAAAAAGATTTATTTATTTATTTGAGAGAGAGAGAGAGAGAAAGAGCATGAGGAGAGGGAGGGGCAGAGGGAGAGAATCTTCAAGCAGACTCCCACTGAGCACGGAGCCAGATGGGGGCTCCATTTCATGATCCTGAGATTACCACCTGAGCCAAAACCAAGAGTTGGACACTTAACTGACTGAGCCACCCAGGCACTCCATAATCCATTTATGTTTAAAGTGATTATTGATAGGGAGACTTACTACTGCCATTTTTATTATTGTTTACTGTTTGTCTTATAGCTCTTTTGTTTTCTTGATGTCTTTCCTTGTGTTTCATTGATTTCTGGGGGGGGGTTGTGACATGCTTTGATTCCTTTCTTATTTTCTTTTGTATCTTCTATAGGTATTTTCTTTCTGGTTACCATGGGACTTACATAAAACATCTTACAGTGGCAAGCATCTATTTAAAGCTGCTAACTTCAATCACATATAAAAACTCTACACTCTCACGTTGGGCTCCCTGCTCAGTGGGGAGCCTGATTCTCCCTCTCCCTCTGCTGCTCCCCCTGCTTGTGCTCTGTCTGTCAAATAAACAAACCAAAAAAAAAAAAAAAACACTCCTCACTTCCACTTCTCCCCCCTCCACTTAATGTTATTGTTAAGAAATTGTATCTTTTATAGTGTGTATCCAATAGCATTTTTATGGTTATTTACTATACTTCTGTCTTTAAAGTTTTAAACCAGAATTAAAATGATTTATGTACCACAGTTACAGTATTTTAGTATTCTATACTTGTTTATATATTTACTCTTATACTAGTGAGATTTATACTTTCATATGTTTTTGTGTTGTTCTTTAGTGTGTTTTCATTTCAACCTGAAGGACTCTCTTTAGAATTTAAGGCTGGTTTAGTGCTGATGACCTCCCACAGTTTTAGTTTATGTGGGAGACTCTTTCTTTCGCCTTCATTTCTGATGGACAATTTTGATGGGTATAGTATTCATGGCTGGTAGTTTTTTATAGCACTTTAAATATATCCCTTTTGGCCTGCAAGGTTCCTGATGAAAAAAAATGTGCTTATGGTCTTATGAGGAGTTTCCTTGGATATGATGAGTTCACTTTTATTTTGCTGTTTTCCAAATTCTCTCTTTGACTTTTGACAATTTGATGATAATGTGTCCCTTATGGTTCTTGAATGTGGATGCCATTTCCTTCCCCAAATTTGAGAAGTTTTCAGCCGTCATTTTTTAAAATAAGCTTTCTGTTCCTTTCTCTCTCTTCTCCTCAGTTATTGCATTCTTCATCTTCAAAATTCTGTTTGGTTCTTTTTTATATTTTCTATCTCTTTGTTGTGCTCATTTTGTTCATGCATAATTTTCCCGAGTTCATTGTGCATCTTTTTTTTTTTTTTTAAAGATTTTACTTATTTATTTGACAGAGAGAGATCACAAGTAGACAGAGAGGCAGGCAGAGAGAGAGGTAGAGGGAAGCAGGCTCCCTGCTGAGCAAAGAGCCCGATGCGGGACTCGATCCCAGGACCCTGAGATCATGACCTGAGCCGAAGGCAGCGGCTTAACCCACTGAGCCACCCAGGCGCCCCAATCATTGTGCATCTTTATGATGGTTATTTTTAATTCTTTGACAGGTAAGTTGTGTATCTCCATTTCTTTAGTGTTGATTTATGGAGGTTTATTTTGTCCCTTTGATTGGGCCATTTCTCCCTGTTTATTAATGTCCTTGTAACTTTGTGTTGGTATCTATTGATATTTGAAAAAACAGTCACCTCTCCCAGTGTTTACAGACTGGATTTGTACAGGAAAAGGCCTTCACCAATCAGCCTGGCTAGAGATACTGAGGGCCTCTCAAACATTTTTTATGGTGTGCCTTCTCTAGATTTCTACATGTTGATTCCGCCCCCCACCCGGCCCTTTTTAAGATTTATTTAATTATTTATTTGAGAAGTAGAGAGAGAAAGAGAGCATGCACACAAAAGCAGGGGGAGAAACAGAGCAGAAGGGACAGGCAGACTCCCAGTTGAGCAGGGAGCCAGAGACAGGGCTCGATCCCAGGACCCCGAATCACTACCAGAGCCAAAGTCAGATGCTTAACCAACTGAGTCACCCAGGCGCCCCATGCATGTAGATTTCTAATTAAAGGGATTTGCTTGTTTCTTTCATTCAGAATCTCATAATCTCTTGCTTACTCTGGTGTCTGCTGTACTGTGAGTCCTCTGAAACAGCAGCATGCTGCCTAGCTTTTTATTTCCCAGTGGCCCTCCAGGCATCTAGAGTATGTCAGGTTCTGTCAGTGCCCCAAGTTGTGCTAGACAGAAACCAACTCTTTGGGCAGCTCCCCAATAAGCCAGAATGCTAGACGCATATTCCACTCTTCTCTTTCTCTCCCTAGGAAGAGGGTGCCAACTTGTATCAGTGTCTTTCTCCTGTACCATAGGCCCTCTGGGGCAGCAGCAGGCTGCACTGATCTTCTTTGTTCTTAGCAGCTCTCAGGCGTCTAGAGTATACTAGGTCCCATCTGCACTCCGAGACAGAAACCAGTCCCTTGGACACCCTCTGAAAAGCTGAAATGTTAGACACATGCTCCACTATTCACTTTCCCCTTGAGGGAGAGGCCACCAAGCTGTATATCAGCCTCTGTCTGTTGTACTGCAGGTTCCCAGGAGTAGCAGCATATTGTCTGGTTCTTTTTTGTTCTCAGTGGGCCCCCAGGTATTTCAAGTATGCTGGATCTTGTCAGTGCTCAGAGGCAGGCAAGACAGAAGCCAGTCCCTCAGGTACTGCCCTTGAAAAGTCAGAACACTGAATGTATAATCTAGCCTTCTCTTTCGCTTCCCAGGAAAGGAGCTGGGAGTTTTCTCACCATCACATGGCACTATGCCAGGGCAGAGACTATGGGCAGAGGGTCACAGAATTTCCTCGGACCTTTGATGTAGCTGATTTCATGCTTGCCTGGAGGTACAGGGGCCTTTTTTGTGGTTTCTTGATTTCTCATAAATTCATTCCTGCATTGTTTTTGGTGTCTCTGTGGGAGGAAGGATTGTCTGGGCATCCTATTCTGTCATTTTGCTTACATCAGTCTGCCTCAGCTTTCAAGCCAAGGCCATTGTCTTTCTTGGTAGCTCCCAGACAACCGAGTATGGTGGTATTGCTGGCTCTTATCAAGACTGTGCCACGTGGAACTCCTGTAATGGGCCTTTGCTTTGGAGCTCCCCATTGTATTGGCTAAGACGATCAGATCTGCATTGCAGTTTGAAGCTGGCCCTGCCCAGCCTGCATTCTTTCCCTTTTATCTTTCACAGGCATTGCCTACCAGTAAACCTCTTCGCTCCTAACTCTGTCCAAGTATCTGCTTCCTGCAAGACTCAACATATAAACAGGTCTGAGCTCAAAGTCCTGTGGCTCTGTCTCACAGGCCTCATTCTTGGGCTGACACTGATTACTTAACAAACGCCTTCCCAGGAGAGTTGTTCAAGAGGTGTCTTCAGTTTGTCCTCCACCAACACGATTTGCTTGTGGCAAAGACCGGCTGGCTGTTCACTAAACCTCTTAATTCGTTCTCCTGGAAACATTACTAGACTACGTTTCCCAGTCTTCCTTGTAGTTCGGTGGCTATCAAAGAAAATAAAACATTTGTTTTCCTCTCTTTATACTTGCAGTGATCAGGTATATTGGAAAGAGCATATGATGGGTTTTGAGATGTATGATCTGTGTTTTCTTTCTCTTGGTTCTCTCATCTAGAAGGGATTACATTTCAACTAATTTTTTAAAATGGACTCTGAAAGACTAAATGGAGAGATATGCCCTTGGATCGCAAGGAAAGACAATATCATGTCAGAACTCTTGAACTGGATGAAGAGGGATTAGAGCTACTATTCAGCACCATCCAGAAGTAATATTAGAGTGTTCATTACCACAGGGCTCCATTAACAGAAGTACTTGAGCTTGTAAGGCCCATGATAGGCTCACCCCAGAGAAACTCAAGTCCCTGTGGTGCTGCCCATGAATGCTGAGCCAGTTACTGTTCTGCAGTGACATTTTAGGCATTGATTGTGAAAACTGAAAATACTATTTATCTCCAGAAATGACTTGTGTCCCACTGTTGTAACCTGTACCAAATTCTCAATGAAGCTGTAAATGGCTTAATTAGTAATGCTATTCCAGAGGCATTGACAACTATAGAAGAGCACTATTTGTGGCATGTCTAATAATCTTCCATCTGCCCCCACATCCATGACATTTACCACATAGCCACTGCAGCATTTCCTTGTGCTAGCATAAGCAATATTTTATAGTATAATCTCTACAGTAAAGGCTGACAACATGACAGAGTTTAACAGACCATCTAAACTTTACCTGGAATGGCATCAGCATTCTTGTCTTTATTTTGTTATTATTATTGCTATTAGCTCAATTTAAAATTTCATTTTCTTTCATGAGCCACTTTATTTTTTTCCTTTATTTTTTTTTTTAAAGTACAAGCAGGGGAACAGAGGCAGAGGGATAAGAAGGCTCTCCACTGAGCAAGGAGCCTGATGCGGGACTCTATTCCAGGATCCTGGAATCATGACCCGAGCCAAAGGCAGATACTTAACTGACTGAGTCACCCAGGTATCCCCATGAGCCGCTTTAAAAGAAGCTACCCATTGGCAAATGTTTGGCCACTTTGAATTTTTTTAAATTATTTTCCTTCTTAAGTTGTCATATAGTAAAATGAACATTTTTCTTTGATAATTTAAATTCATATATAGACTTGCATAACTACCACAACAATCAGGATATTGGATAGTTCCATCAACCCAAAACCTCCTTCATGTTGCCCCAGTATAGTCACCCTCTCACTCCAAACACCACTGACTTGTTTTCTATCTCTATAATTTTGTATTTTTGAGAACATCATATAAACGGAATCATATTTTGGGACTGACTTCTTTCACTCACCATAATGTCTCTGAGATTCATCTAAATTGTTCCATGTAACAATAGTTTATTCCTTTTTATTGCTAAGTAGAATCTCATTATTATGGTTGTATCACATATAATTTGTTAATCTATTCACCAATGGAGGGGTGTTTGGATTGCTTCCATTTTGGGGCAAAAGGAATAGAGGAAATCACAAGTTAATGTCCAAGTTTTTGTGTGAGCCTAAGTTTTCATTTCTCTAGGACACAGGTTGGCAAACATTTTCTGTAAAGTGCCAGATAGTAAATATCTTAGGTTTTGTGGGTCACATATAGTCTCTGTAACATATTCTTTAAAACAAACAAAAAACTGACAAACAACTCTTTGAAAGTATAAAAAGCATTCTTAGCCTGCAGCCATACAAAATCAGATCCCTGGCCTGATTTGACCTGCTTGCTTTAGTTTGGTGACCCCTGCTGTAGGGCAAATACTTAAAACTCGGATAGTTGGGATATATGGCAAATATATAACTTTATATATATATAACCCCTGCTGCACTGTTTTCCAGAGTGGCTGTAGTATTTTGCATTCTCACTCTGTGTATAAAAGTTCCAGTTATTCTACATCTGGTCCTGTATTTGTTTTGTTTTGTCTTCTTCTATTCTAGTAGATGTGTGGTAGTATCTCACTGGGACTTTGTTTTGCATTTCTCTAATAGCTAATGATGCTGGGTACTTTTCATGTGATTACCTGACATCTATATATCTTCTCTGGTGTAAGTCTGTTTATGCCTTTTGCCTGTTTTCTAACAGCCCGATGCAGGACTCGATCCCAGGACCCTGAGATCATGACCTGAGCCGAAGGCAGCGGCTTAACCCACTGAGCCACCCAGGCGCCCTATCACATTGATTCTATTATGTTTTTGAACTCTGTATAGTTTTGCTTGTTTTTGTTTGTTAAGTGGTTGCTCTTGGAATTACAATATACATACTCAACTCTTTGAGTACTATGAATGAATACTTTACCACTTCAGGACACCTGGGTGCCTGAACTGGTTAAGCACCTGCCTTTAGCTCAGGACATAATCCCAGGGTCCTGGGATCAAGCCCCAGCATTGGGCTCCCTGCTCAGTGGGGAGTGTGCTGCTCCCTTTCCCTTTGCCCCTTCCCCTCGCTCGTGCTCTCTCTAATAAATAAATAAAATATTTTTAAAAAGTATTTTATGGGGCGCCTGGGTGGCTCAGTGGGTTAAACCTCTGCCTTCAGCTCAGGTCATGATCCCAGAAACCTGGGATCGAGCCCCATGAGCCTCTCTGCTCCGCGGGGAGCCTGCTTCCCCCCCCCTCTCTGCCTGCCTCTCTGTCTCCCTGTGATCTCTGTCTGTCAATAAATAAAATCTTTAAAAAAAAGTGTTTTACTACTTCAAGTAGAATGTATAAATCTTACCATCAGATAGGTTCCTTTACCCTCCTTTTATGTTATACTTGTCTTATATACTACATCTACATACAGTGAAAACCCCACCAAACAATTATATAATTCTTGCTCTGAATCATTAAATTTAAAGACTTTGAGAGAAGAAGACTCGTCTATTTTATTTTTTATTTACTCAGATATTTACCATTTCTATTGTTCTTCCTTCAGTCCTGATGGTCCAAATTTCCTTCTGTTATTATTCCTCCTCTATCTGAAGAACTTCCTTTAGCAATTCTTTTAGAACAGTTATGCTGGCAATGACTTCTTTCAGTTTGCCTGAGCATGTCATTGTTTCAGCTTGATTCCTGAGGGGTATTTTCACTGGGTGTAAAATCCTTTTTTTAAAAAGTTTTATTTATTTAAGTAATCTCTACACCCTACATGGGGCTTGAACTCACAACCCCAAGATCGAGAGTCACATGCTTCTCTGACTGAGTCTGCCAGGTGTCCTTGGATATAAAATTCTGTGTTGACTTTTTAAAAAGATTTTATTTATTTTATTTATTTATTTGAGAGAGAGAGAGAGAGAGAGAGAGAGCATTAACAGCGGGGGGTAGGGAAGGGTCGAGGGAAAGGGAGAAGTAGACTCTCCACTGAGCAGGGAGCTTGACATGGGACTCAATCCCAGGACCCTGAGATCACAACCTGAGACAAAGGCAGACACTTAACCGACTGAGCCACCCAGGAACCCGGGTTGACTTAAAAACAAAAACAAAAACAGAAGTTTTGTGTCACCTTCTTCTTATCGCCATGGTTTCTGATAAGAAATCTGCAGTCATGCAAATGGTTGTTCCCCTGTAGGTAATACACTGTTTTACTTCGCTTTCAAGATTTTTTCTTTGTCTTTAGTTTTCAGCAGTTTGATTATGATGTATCTGGGTATAGGGGTTTTTTTTTTTTTTGGTTTGTTTATTTGTTTTTTTAAAGATTTTATTTATTTATTTGACAGACAGAGATTACAAGTAGACAGAGAGGCAGACAGAAAGAGGAAGGGAAGCAGGCTCCCCGATGAGCAGAGAGACCTATGCGGGGCTCATCCCAGGACCCTGGGATCATGACCCAAGCCGAAGGCAGAGGCTTTAACCCACTGAGCCACCCAGGCGCCCTTGTTTATTTATCTTGATTGAGATTCATCAAGCTTCTTGAATCTGGAGGTTTAGGTATTTCACCAAATTGGAGAAGTCTTCAATCACTATGTCTTCTATCATTGTTTTTTAAGATTTTATGTATTTATTTGACACAGAGAGACAGCAAGAGAGGGAAGAAGAAGCAGGCTTCCCGCCAAACAGGGACCCTGATGTGGGGCTTGATTTCAGGACCCTGGGATCATGACCTGAGCTGGAGGCTGACACCCAACGACTGAGCCACCCAGGTGCCCTATCTTCTATTATTTTTTTTCAGTACTACACTTTTCTCCTTTCCTTTTAGAGCTCAGATGACATGAATGCTAGCCCTTTTATCATTGTTCCACATTTCTTAAAACTCAGTTCATTTTTTCAATTTTTGTTTTCTTGATTGTTCAGATTGAGCACATATGATAAACATTTAAATGTAATATTGATATACATTTAAGTTTAATAACACTTTCCTCTGTCATCATTGTTCTACTATTGAACTCATCCTGTGAGGTTTTTTTTTTTTTTTAACCTAGGTTATCTTATACCTTGAGGGGCTCTACACTCTGAAACAAGATGAGGTTTTGTTGTTCAACCTTGTCCTTTCTGCCTTCCACAAAATGGTGGTCTAGGAAAATCAATCAATCATCACTGAACTATTAGTAATAATAAAAAGGAACCAGTATAGGAACTGTACAAAAATGTCCTCAAGAATAAAGGAGCACAACCAAAAGAAGGCCAAAGGGCAAACATCAGAAATAATTTACCAAGGAAAAAAATGAAAATCATGACCAAATATTTATACAGGAATGCAAAAAACTTAATAAAAGCACAAAATGTGAATAAGGAACTTAAACACAGATAAAATAGCTCAAGAAAGAATAAGATAAAAAAATAAGAAATGAGCTACCAGAATTCAGAAAAGAAATGGAGAAAACATATAAAGGAGAAATGAAGGTCATGTTATAAACATAAAAAAAAAAAAGAGAGATTTCTTTAAGGAAAAAAAAAAAGCCATGGGCATGAAAAGGAGATTTGAAAAAAGTGAACAAAATGAATGAGAATATAACAAGTAGTTTTCAGAAGTTTAAAAGGATTAAGGGCCCCTCGGTGGCTCAGTTGATTAAGAGTCCAGCCCTTGATTTCGGCTCAGGTCATGATCTTAGGGTCGTGATACGGAGCTGTGCATCCAGCTCCACACTGAGGGTTGAGCCTGCTTTAGATTCTTTCTCTCCCTCTCCCTCTGCTCCCCCCACCCCCATTCATGAGTGCTCTTGCTTTCTCTCTAAAAAAAAAAATATATATATATATATATATATTTAAAAGGATTAAAGAGAAAAATGACACATAAAAAGAACAAAAATCTACCATATGTATGATTGGCGTTTCTTTTTTTTTTTTTTTAAGATTTTATTTATTTATTTGACAGAAAGAGATCACAAGTAGGCAGAGAGGCAGGCAGAGAGAGAGAGGAGGAAGCAGGCTCCCCACTGAGCAGAGAGCCCGATGCGGGGCTCGATCCCAGGACCCTGGGATCATGACCTGAGCTGAAGGCAGAGGCTTTAACCCACTGAGCCACCCAGGTGCCCCATGATTGGTGTTTCTGAATAAGAGAATAAATTAAATGGAATAGCAACATCAACAAAAATGTTCAAATATATGATTCAAGTGGGACGCCTGGGTGCTCAGTTGGTTAAGCAGCTGCCTTCGGCTCAGGTCATGATCCCAGCGTCCTGGGATCGAGTCCCACATCGGGCTCCTTGCTTGGCAGGGAGCCTGCTCCTCCCTCTGCCTCTGCCTGCCATTCTGTCTGCCTGTGCTCGCTCTCTCTCCCTCTCTCTCTCTGACAAATAAATAAAATCTTTTAAAAAAAAAAGTGCTTCTGGAAATAAGACTTGAATTTTAGCTTGAAAAACAAACCTATTCAGGTAAAATTGATATAGAACAACTATTGTCAACACGTATCCTGATGAAGCTAACGGATTTCAGAAATAAAAAGGGAATCCCATGAGAATCCCTGCAAATAAACCAAGTTACTTGTGAATGGGAAAAAATTCATTTGGCTTCCAGCCTTTCTATAATAGTATCCAACATTAGAAGATGGAGGAGTAATGCCTACTAAGTCTTCAGAGAACGAGAATGTGTGGTGAGCAGACTGTCATCCAAGTATAATGGCACAAACAGATGGCTTTATAGTTCTTAAGAGCCTTTCTTGAAGATAGAACTCTCTGATAAATTTCTACCAACAGATATAATAATACAAATGACTAGGAGTGATCACTGGTTCCATTAAAGGCTAATGCAACTATAGAAAGAGAACAGCATATAAATGTTATATATACTATGTTGATATAAAAAGAAGTCATAAATAGCCAACCAAATTCTGGATATCCTAGAGGTGAAAAAACATGGAGGTAGTGTAAGTATGCTATTCTCCTCATCTTTGGAGGACTATTTAAAGCCAATAATACACACAAAAGTATTTTTCTTAGATGTTATTAGTTCACTTTAAGAAAATTTGTGTGTAGAGATTAATAACATTTACTGACTTTTAACATTTAGTGTTTTTTAAGTTTTTTTTTTTTAAAGATTTTATTTATTTGACACAGAGAGAGAGATTGCAAGTAGGCAAAGAGGCAGGCAGAGGGGGAGGGGGAAGCAGGCTCCCTCCTAAGTAGGGAGCCCCATGCAGGGCTCGATCCCAGGACCCTGAGATCATGAGTTGAGCCGAAGACAGAGGCTTAACCCACTGAGCCACCCACACACCCCTCACATCTAGTTTTTAAATAAATTTAGATTTCCAGAAGAATTGCAGAGATAGTACAGAATATTCCCGTATGCTCTTCACCCACTTTCTCTAATATTAACATCTTGCATAAACATTGCTATGGTACCAATGTTTGTGTCCCCTCAAAATTCATATGTTGAAATCCTAATCCCTAAAGTTGGTGGTATTTGAAGGTGTTTTAGCCATGACGGTGGAGCTCTCATGAATGGGGTTAATGCTATATTATACATATATATCTTCAGAAAGATCCCTAGCCCCCTCTGCCATGAGGACACAATGAGAAGACAACAGCTGTGAACTTGAAGGAGGGCCCTGACCACGATGGCACCTTCATCTTGGATTTCCAGCCTCCAGAACTGCAAGAGATAAATTTCTGTTGCTTATAAGCTACTCAGTCTGTGGTATTTTGTTATAGGAGCCTGAATGGGCTAAGATGACATTGGTACATTTATCAAAAATAAGAAACGAGGGATGCCTGGGTGGCTCAGTTGGTTGGACGACTGCCTTCGGCTCAGGTCATGATCCCGGAGTCCCGGGATCGAGTCCTGCATTGGGCTCCCAGCTCCATGGGGAGTCTGCTTCTCTCTCTGACCTTCTCCTCGCTCATGCTCTCTCTCACTGTCTCTCTCTCAAATAAATACATAAAATCTTAAAAAAAAATAAGAAATAGAACATTGGTATAATACTTTTTTTTTAAAAGATTTATTTATTTGTTGGGGGGGGGCATGTGGAGAGAATCTTCAAGCAGACTCCCCACTGTGCATGGAGTCCTACATGGTGCTCGATCCCATGACCCTGAAATCATGACCTGAACCAAAACCAAGAGTTGGACGCTCAATTGATGGAGCCACCCAGGCACGCCTGGTACAATACTTTTAACTAAACACCAAACATTAATTTGGATTTCCCTTTTTCTTTTACAAAATCTGATTCAGGATACCACACCGCATTTGGTCATGTCTCGTTAGTTTACCATCTGTGACATTTTCTTGTTTTTTCCTTGTCTTTAAGGAATGTTTAGTTTTTGTGTTTTTTTTTTAAGATTTTATTTATTTATTTGACAGAGAGAAAGAGAGATCACAAGTAGGCAGAGCAGCAGGCAGAGAGCGAGATGGGGAAGCAGGCTCCCTGTTGAGCAGAAAGCCCAATTCGGGGCTCGATCACAGGACCCTGAGTAAATGACCTGAGGTGAAGGCAGAGGCTCTAACCCACTGAGCCACCCAGGCACCCCTAAGGAATGTTTACTTTTTAAAGCATTTTATTTTATTTTATTTTAAAGATTTTATTTATTTATTTGACAGAGAGAAATCACAAGCAGTCGGAGAGGCAGGCAGAGAGAGAGAGAGGGAAGCAGGCTCTCTGCCGAGCAGATAGCCCGATGCGGGACTCGATCCCAGGACCCTGAGACCATGACCTGAGCCGAAGGCTCAACCCACTGAGCCACCCAGGCACCCCTAAGGAATGTTTACTTTTTAAAGCATTTTATTTTATTTTTTTAAAGTAATCTCTAGGGGCGCCTGGGTGGCTCAGTGGGTTAAGCCGCTGCCTTCGGCTCAGGTCATGATCTCGGGGTCCTGGGATCGAGTCCCGCGTCGGGCTCTCTGCTCAGCAGGAAGCCTGCTTCCCTCTCTCTCTCTCTGCCTGCCTCTCCATCTACTTGTGATTTCTCTCTGTCAAATAAATAAATAAAATCTTTAAAAAAAAAAATAAAGTAATCTCTATGCCCAGTGTGGGGCTCAAACTTATGACTCTGAGATGAAGAGTCGCATGCACTGTCTAGTGAGCCAGTCAGGTGCCCCTAAAAACTTTGTATTATGGAAAGTTTTAAACATACACAAAAGCAGATACGATCATATGTTGACCCTCCAGGTACTCATCACTCAGCTTCAACAGTTAACAATATTTTGCCAATCTTTTTCTATTTAACCACCACTCCAGTATCTTGTGTTGGAGTATTTTATTTTATTTAAAGATTTTATTTATTTATTTGACAGACAGGGATCATAAGTGGGCAGAGAGGCAGGCAGAGAGAGAAGAAGAGAAGCAGGCTCCCTGCCGAGCAGAGAGCCTGATGGGGGGCTTGATCCCAGGACCCTGAGATCACGACCTGAGCTGAAGGCAGAGGCTTTAACCCACTGAGCCACACAGCTGCCCCTGTTGGAGTATTTTAAAGTGAAACCCAGACCATGTAATTTTATCCATAAATGTTCAGTAAGCATCTCTACCTAATGAGGACATTGAAAATAATATTAACATGACACCATTATTACATTTAGAAAATGAACAATAATTCCTTAATACCATCTCATCCCAGGCTATATTCAAAGTCTTTCAGTTCTCACAAAGATAACATTTTCAGGTAGTTCGTTCACATCAGGATCCAAGCAAGGTTCATATATTGTATTGGTTATTACAGATCTTACATTTCTTTTATTCTCTAACACCTCCACTTCCTTTTCCCCCCACACCATTGATTTTTTGGACCAACTGGATCATTTATCCTGCAGGATGTATTATATTCTGGATTTGGTTGATGGCTTCTGCCAGGTGTCATTTAACTCATTCTCTGTTTCTTGTGTTTCCTGATAATTGGTATTTACATAGAAAGGTTTGATTAGATTAATGGTTTTTTGTAGGCAAATATTTAATAGGTGATGGTATGTACTTCCCATTCCATCACATCACATCAAGAGGTAGATAATGTGTTTTGTCTCTCTTGTAGTGATGCTAAAATTGATGAGTAAGATTAGGTGGTGTCAGCCTGATTCATCCATTATAAAGTTTCCTATCAATCTTTCCCCTAATGGTTTTAGCAGCCATTGATGATCATCACTAAGATTCATCATTTTATTAAGACCTGAAAAATGGTATTATTCTTATTTTATAATTATTCTGCATATTAGTTGGAATTCTAAAAAGAAGATTCTTCATCAACTAGTTGGTTACCTAAAAATTCAGTTAATATACAGAAAAGGTAGGATAAATGTTTGATTCTTTCTCTTATTTTATTTTTATTTATTTTTTTAAAAAGATTTTATTTATTTATTTGACAGAGAAAGAGATTACAAGTAGGCAGAGAGGCAGGCAGAGAGAAAGAAGGAAGCAGGCTCTCCGCTGAGCAGAGAGCCCGACGCGGGGCTCAATCCCAGGACCCTGGGCTCAATCCCAGGACCCTGAGACCATGACCTAAGTCAAAGGCAGAGGCTTAACCCACTAAGCCACCCAGGAGGCCCTCTTTATCTTATTTTAAAAACCACTTTTTCCCAACAATGAATTGGTACTCTAGCAACCTCCAATGATGACAAATGAGCTTTCTGGGGTTTTGTATAATTTTTTAGTAGCACTGTGAACTCATAAATTAAAAAAATTGATGTTTATCAATCACTTGTAATACTTATTTTTTTGATACTCAAATTATCTCATTTAAACCAGTGGGAGTTCCCTCAAGTTGGTTTCTGAGTCCTTCTGATACAACCTCAGTTGTCACTGATAGTTCCTTTGCTTATTTTGTGTACCTCCCACCGCTAAGTGGAATCAGCCATTTCTCTAAGAAGTCTTGTTTCCTTTCATTTTTTTAAAAGATTTTATTTATTTATTTGACACAGAGAGAGATCACAAGTAGGCAGAGAGAGATGGTGAGGCAGGTGCCCCAGAAGCCCTGTTTTCCTTAGGTGAAAATGGTATTTAAAGGCCACCATGCTGGTACTACTGGTACTAGTTTGTGAATGCTACTGCGTCACCACTGTAGCTAAGCCTTTGTCAGTGTACAAAGCTAAGATATGTAATTAAAAAAAACCTAAATCATGAGTTCATATTGATATTTCCAATTTGAATTTACAATTAAAGTGTTTATACTTAATTTATTTGATTTCATACTAGCTTCTCTTTTGTGTTTACTGAAAAATCTTCATTTCAAACAACATTAGCATAATTTAATAATTATTAGGCTTGTACTGTGTGTGTGATGTGTGTATGAAAATAGGAATATTAATATCACTAAGACTACAGAAAGCAGCTTAAGAATTTTTAAAAAGATTTTATTTATTTGTCAGAGAGAGAGAGAGAGAGCGCGCATGAGTGCACAAGCAGGGGGAGAGGCAGAAGGAGAAGGAGAAGCAGACTCCCCACTGAGCAGGGAGCCTGATGCAGGACTCGACCCCGGAACCCCAGGATCATGGCCTGAGTGGAAGGCAGACACTTAACCAACTGAGCCACCCAGGTGTTTCAGTTTAAGATTTTTTAAAGAGTGCTTTGTCCTAAGGGTATATTCCACTAGGTCTGTGTCATCAAAACAGTATTTTAAAGCAATCTGAAGAAATTATTTTTCACTGTGAGAGAATGCCACTATCTATCTGATGCATCAACGCTTCTAACTGGTATAACTGAAATCCCATCCAAAAGCAGGGCTGCAAAGGAGCCTTTTATCTTTCTAGACTGTACACACTGAAATGTGTGTTTAACAAGTCAGTCTGACACATGGGTAAGAGCTTCAGAGTTGTCTGCTAAAAGGTTAGTGGGGTAGAGGATCAGAAAGTGTAGTGATAATTCAGAATTCCTGCTTGGGGGAGGGGAGAAGCAATGGTCTCAAAGACACATAGATTTCTACAAGTGCTCGGGACCCGCTGAGGAAAGAGTCTGAATTCCTAATGCCACTGTCTACAGGATTGCATCTGGCAGCCCAGGTAAGAGGAGAGGAGAGTGGGCTTTGCAATGGTGGGAGTATAAAAGAACAGGGGACTCAGGATGTTAATGTGCTGGCAGCAGAGGAATTGACGTGATATACCACAAAGCTCTAAGCAAGAAAAGGGAGAAAGTTAACACAGACAGAAAAATAATAAGCATATGCAGTAGACCAGACACTGTCCTAAGCACTTCACATATGTTAACTCACTTAATCCTTACAACATGTTAAGGCAACATGTTAAGTTACAGCATGTTATTATCATCATCCCCATTTTACAGATAAGGAAACTGAGATCCAGAGAAGTTAATTTTTTTTAAGATTTTATTTTTTCATTTGACAGACAGAGATGATAAGCAGGCAGAGAGGCAGGCAGAGAGAGCGGGGGTGGGGGGGGGAAAGCAGGCTCCCTCCTGAGCAGAGAGCCCAGTGCGGGGCTCGATCCCAGGACCCTGAGGTCATGATGTGAGCCGAAGACAGAGGCTTTAACCCACTGAGCCACCCAGGCGCCTCTAGAGAAGTTAATTTGACCAAGGTAATACATATAGTAAGTGGCTGAATCAGAATATAAACCCAGAAGTCTGGCACCAGAGAAGGAAGCAATGAGACATTGTTTATACTCATAATCTGGCAAAAATTACAAAGGCGGTTAGTACCTATAGCTGGTGGGGATATAGATTAAAAAGTGCTCTTGCACATTGCTGGTGGACGTTGAAGTATTACAGCCATTCCAGAAAGTAATCTGGTAACAACTGTTAATATTAACAAATTTCATTTCCCCAAGAACTCTGCTCCAAGGATTCTATTCAGTAGGAATGAAAGTACTAGTAAGTAAGAGTATGTGTAAAAGGATGTTTCATTGCAGCATTGCTCATAGTTGCAAAGTAAAAAAAACAAAAACAAAACCGGATGCCAAGTAAAAGCCTGCCAAAAGGAGAATGGTTGAATAAATGATAGTATGTCCACGCCACAAAAGTTATGCAGCCATTAAAAAGGATGCATTAGGGCTACACAGGTGGCTTGGTGAGTTCCATGAAGTATTATGAATCGGAAAAAAAAACAACTCAAGATGCAAAATTACTAACACAAGAATAGGAATAAATTTGCATATCATTTTGTAATCTCTAATAAATTAATGGATTTAAGCATCAATCATTATGGCTATTACCATCATAAGAACTGTCAGTGAGAATTTTTGTGTTTCCTGAAGGAAGAAAACATCATTATCTGTCTATGAAGTAGTAATAAAAATTGGACCTGAATCTGATTAAGCCTCTGGAGCCAACTAAAAGCTTATAGGAAACACAGAGGAGAGGGCAAGTTAAATTAGAATATGGGAAAACAAACACCAAAATCCCGACTGTGAGATACGCTACAGGACAAATGTCTTGTGTTCTTCAGTAAATAAAGTGCAAGAAAAATAAAAATGATGGAGGGGGAAGCTATAGATCTAAAAGAGACTCAAAAGACGTCAACCAGTTGCAAAGATTACCCCTTATTGGGACCTTGATTCAAGCAAATAAATTGTTTTTTTAAAAGCCATGTATGATATTTACTGGACAACTGGAAGTCTGACACTGACTGGATATTAAGGAATTATTTTATTTATTATTTTTGCTAATGGTTTTGTGGTTTAAGAGAATCCTTATCTTTTAGAAATGCATATGAATTATTGACAGAGGAAATGATTTGATGCCTAGCATTTGCTGAAAAATAATAAGAGGGCAGAGTGAGTGGGGATACAGATAAAATGAGATTGGCTTTATGTTGATAATTGTTGAAATTGGATGATGGGTACATGGTGTTCATTATATTATTATTCTCTCTACCTTTTTTTATATGTTTAAAATTTTTCCGTGATGATTTTTCCAAAATATTATGGGAGCGGTGCTAGACATATTCCATTTGTCCCTCCAGATCCACTCTCCACCTTTCCCCCCATGCTCTGCCTGGGATGCTGACCTCTATGGATAGAATCAATGGGCTCCTGTGCCCTCCGTTGGGTTTGTAAAATGGGATACCTGTAGGAGATGGAAGGAAGGATACTGAAGCTGGGGTTTTTAATTTCCCAGACTCCCTCCCTGATGAGTCATAGTGAGCTGGCTGCCTCCTTTAATCAACCACAAGTCTCAGCTCCTGCCGGGCCCTCTCCACCCATCCCTTTTTGCTGCTGATCCCTCTTCTTGCCTCTGGGTATTGCCCTATCCCTTGTGGTTTCTCTAGACCCTGCCCACGCTTTTTATAAATAATCTCTTATTAAACTCTTCTCAAATTACCCAATTTGAGCATGCCATCTGTTTCTTGATGGGCTCCTGTCTGATACCGGAAGATAATCAGCAGCAACAGGTAGAATCAGGGGAGGAAGCCCAGAGTAGTGGGGTGGTGGGGACTGAAGTGAGAGAAGTAGCTGGGGACAGAGATGATAGCCAAACCACATAACAACCAGTAGCCCACAGGCACTAAACAGTCAGAAGGGACTCCAAGTGTAAACAACTAGCACTGATACATCCCAGTTCATTCTCAGCCCTGCTTAAGTCGGATCCAGATCTGTAGGACAGGACTGGTTGGGTTATTTGAACTCAAGTTTTCCCAGATGGTTAGGGCCTGGTGGTTAGCAGGACCCTAAGATTCTCTTGTCCCAGGGGAATCTCAGCTGCCAGCAGGGGCCCTGGTGCAGCTGGAAAGCGTTAGTGGCCTCTGGGAAAACAGCCCTTAAATTTTCCCCAGGGAGCTGGGGCAGGAAAGGTAAGTGGTGGCTCCAATAAAGGATAGTCCTCGGGCTACAAAATCTAAACCTGGGTTGGGGGAGGGTGTCCTTCCCATACTGACAGCCTGGTCCCACATAGCAAAGAAAACTGAGCCAGTGGGAAGTGGGTTGGGTAATGTTACAAAGATCCTGTGGTTCCTTAACTCTATTGAGCCTAAGCCTCTCTTAAAATGTTTTAACTTTAAAATACATGCATTTAACATTATATATAGCTGGTGGTTCTAAATGGCTCAGAAACAAAAGTCTAACCAGATACATAAAGAAAGGTCTCCCTCTAATGCCAGCCCCAGCTGCCCAGTCCCCTTCCTCCCCAATTAAACAGCCACTATAACCTGCCAGAGATTTTTTTAATGTATGTGAAAACATACTCTCACTCTTCTCCTTTTAACATGATGTATGCTCTATTCTGCTTTTTCTTGTAAAAACATCATGTGGGGGGGCGCCTGGGTGGCTCAGTGGGTTAAGGCCTCTGCCTTTGGCTCAGGTCATGATCTCAGGGTCCTGGGATCGAGCCCCACATGGGGCTCTCTGCTCGCTAGGGAGCCTGCTTCCTCCTCTCTCTCTCTCTCTCTCTCTCTCTGCCTACTTGTGATCTCTGACTGTCAAATGAATGAATAAAATCTTAAAAAAAAAATCTTAGAGGGGCACCTGGGTGGCTTAGTCAAGTGGGCATCCGACTCCTGGGTATGCTCTGACTACTCCACTGACTGGCCATTCTCCCATCTCTCTAACTCTCTTAGGGCCTCCCTATTTCCTAAATTACAACAATAATGAAATTAGGCCAATTGATAACCCTACAACAGTCTCTAAGTATTCAAGTAAGAGACCCACACCTCTCACTTTTTAAAAAAATTATTTATTTATTTATTTGGGGGCACCTGGGTGGCTCAGTGGGTTAAGCCTCTGCCTTCAGTTCAGGTCATGATTTCAGGGTCCTGGGATCAAGCCCCGCATCGGGCTCTCTGCTCAGCAGGAAGCCTGCTTCCCTCTCTCTCTTTGCCTGTTGCTCTGCCTACTTGTGATGTCTCTCTGTCAAATAAATAAATATAATCTTTTTTTTTAAGATTTTATTTATTTATTTGACAGACAGAGATCACAAGTAGACAGAGAGGCAAGCAGAGAGAGAGGAGGAAGCAAGCTCCCTGCTGAGCCCACTGAGCCCACTCCCTTAACCCACTGAGCCACCCAGGCACCCCAATAAATACAATCTTTAGAAAATAAATTTTATTTATTTATTTGACAGAGAGAGGGAGAGAGAGCACAAGCAGAAGGAGGGGCAGGCAGAGGGAGAGGGAGAAGCAGGCTCCCCACTGAGCAGGCATTCCCTACGTGGGGCTCCAAGTCAGGACCCTAGGATCATGACCCAAGCCAAAGGCAGATGTCAGGACCCTAGGATCATGACCCAAGCCAAAGGCAGATGCTTAATGACTGAACCACCCAGGTGCCCCTACACATCTCTCTCTTTAAATCAAAGGCTAGGGGTGCCCAGCTAGCTCAGTCAGTAGAATATGCAACTCTTGATTTCACAGTCAAGAGTTCATGCCCCACGTTGTGCGTAGAACTTAAAAAGAGGTGTTTTAAAAAGAATAAATCAATCAGGGGCACTTGGGTGGCTCATTTGGTTAAGCATCTGCCTTCGGCTCAGGTCATGATCCCAGAGTCCTGGGATCAAGCTCCACATTGGGATCCCTGCTTGGTGGGGAGCCCGTTTCTTCCTCTCCTCCCAGTTCCTGTTCTCTCTAGATATCTCTGTCTCTCGCTCTCAAATAAAGAAATAAAATCTTAAAAAAAACCCAATAAACCAATCAAAGGCTAGAAATGATTAAGCTTTGGGAGGAAGGTATGTCGAAAGGTGAGATAGGCTAGGTCTCTTGTGGCAAACAAGTTAGCCATGCTGTGAGTGTAAAGCAAAGTTCTTGAACGAAATTGTAAGTGCTTGTCCAGTGAACACAAGAATGATACGAAAGCAAAACAACTTCACTGCTGATAAGGAGTAAACTTTAGTGGTCTGGAAAGATCAAACCAGCCGCAACATTCCCTTAAACCAAAGCCTAATCCAGAGCAAGACCCTAAGTCTCTGCAATTCTCTCAAGGCTGAGAGAGTGAGGAAGCTGCAGGAGCAAAGTTTGAGGATAGCAGAGGTTGGTTCATGAGGTTTAGGGAAAGAAGCCATCTTCTTAACATCAAAGTGCAAGGTGAAGCAGCAAGTGCTAATGTAGAAGCTGCAGCTACTTATCCAGAAGATCCAGCTGAGGTAATTAATGGAGGTGGCTACACTAAGCAACAGATTTTCAATGTAGATGAAAGAGCCTTCTACTGGAAGAAAATGCTATCTAGGACTTTCATAGGCAGAGAGAAGTCAGTGCCTGGCTTCAAAGCTTCAAATGCAGCTGGTGACTTTAAACTGAAGGCAGTGCTCACATACCATTCTGAAAATCCTAAGGCCATTAGAATGAGGCTAGATCTATTTTGCCTGTGCTCCACAAATGGAACAACAAAGCCGGGATGACAGCACATCTGTTTACAACACAGTTTACAAATATTCCAAACCCACTGTTGAGACTCCACTGCTCAGAAAAAAGTTTCAAAATATTACTGCTCGTTGACAATGCCTCTGGTCACCCAAAAGCTCAGATGGAGACGGACAAGATTAACGTTGTTTTCATGTCTGCTTGAACAGCATCCATATGGCAACCCGCGGATCAAGAAGTCATTTCAACTTTCAAGTCTTATCATTTATGAAAGTGACAGTGATTCCTCTGATGAGTCTGGGAAAAGTATATTTGCAAAACTTCTGGAAAGGATTCACCATTCTAGATTCCACTAACAACATTTTTGATTCATGGGAAGAGGTCAAATATCCACACTAACGGGGGGGGGTCTCAAAGAAGTTGATTCCAACCCCCATGATTTTGAGGGGTTTGAGACTTCAGTGGAGAAAGTAACTGCAGACATGGTGGAAACAGCAAGAGAACCAGAATGAGAAGCAGGGTCTGAAGATGGGGCTGCATTGTCACAATCTCACAATAAAACTTTAATGAATGAGGTGTTGCTTCTTATGGATGAGCAAAAAAATGGTTTGTTGAAATGGAATCTACTCCTGGTGAGTTGCTATGAAGACCGCTGAAGTGACAACAAAGGACTTAGAATATTACATAAACTTAGTTGCTAAAGCAGTGGTAGGGTTTGAGAGGACTGATTTCAATTTTGAAAGAAGTTCTCCTATGGGTAAAATACTATCAAACAGCATCATATGCTACAGAGAAGTCATTCATAAGAGGAAGAGTCAATTGATGAGGCACACTTCACTGTTCTCTCATTTTAAGAAATTGTCACAGCCACCCCAGCCTTTGACAACCACCATCCTGATAAGTCAGCAGCCATCACCATCGAAGCAAGACCCTCCATTAGCATAAAGATCGTGATTGGTTGAAAGGTCAGATGATGGTTAGCATTTTTTAGCCATAAACTGTTTAACTGATGTACGTACATTGTTTTTTTAGATGATGCTATCATTGCATACTTAATAGAATACAGTATAGTGTAAATAAAACTTCCACATGCACTGGCAAACCAAAAACTTCATTTGATTCACTTTATTGTGATACTGTGACTTACCGCAGTGGTCTGAAACCAAACCCGCAATATCTCCGAGGTATGTCTGTATTAATATCTCTCTATATTCGGTGCCAGGATTGACTTCAACAAAGGTGGCAAAAGGTGCATCTATCCCCCTCTTCTACTGATTTGCCACCATGCCTGAAATCATACTATTAGACGTCTTTTCTCAGTCCTATAGGTTTGCTACTCTTGAGGGGTCCCTTTGCCTCATTTAAAAACATAAAACATTTTGAGATCATTATAAATTTAAATGCAGTTATAAAAAAGTAATACAGAGATTCCACGTATCCTTTACTCACTTTCCCCCAATGGTAACATCTTACAAAACTAGAGTTTAATATCACAACCAAGATACTGACACTGATACAGTCAAGGTATGAAACAGTTCTGTTGTCACAAGGATCCCTCATGTTGCCCTTTTATGGCCTTAACCCATTTCCCTCCCATCCCACTCCTCCTTAATCCCTGGCAACTACTAATCTGTTTTCCATTTCTGTGATTTGGTCAAGAAAGTTATATAAATGTAATCATACAGTATGTAGCCCTTTGAGTGAGTTTTATTCACTCAATACTATCCTCTGGCGATCCACCCAGGTTGTCGTGTGTATCGATAGCATATTCCTTTTTTTTGCTGAGTGATATTTCATGGTATGGATATACTACAGTTTAACCATTCACTTTCTGAAGGACATCTGAATTGTTCCAGTTTGGGGCTGTTACAAATAAAGCTACTATAAATATTAACATACAGGTTTTTGTATGAACATAAGTTTTCATTTCTCTCATATAAATGCCCAGAAGTACAAGTGTTAGGTCATAAGGTAGGTGTATATTTAGTTTTTTAGGAAACTGCCAAATTGTTTTCTATGGTGGCTGTATCATTTTACACACCCTCCCCCAAGCAAGAGATGAGTGATCTAGTTTCTCTGCAACTTCGCCAGCATTTGATGTCACTATTTTTAAATTTCAGCTATTCTGATGAGTTTGCACTTCCTTAAAGGTTAACATCTTTTTGTGTGCTTATTTGCCATCTGTATATCCTCTTCAGTAAAATGTCTCTTCATGTTTGTAATCCATTTCCTAGGTGGATTATTGTTTTGTTTTGTTTCTGAAGTATTAACTCTTGAAAGTTCTTTACATATCCCCGAGGCTCTGCTTGTTTATTCAGTGTACTTTCTGTTGTTCAGATTCAGATAATTTCTATCGCTCTACCTTCCAGTTCACAGATTCTTTCTTCTGTCTTTTCTTTTTTTTTTTCTAGATAGGTTTATGTTTATTTTTTATTTTTTTTCCAATTTATTTATTTTCAGAAAAACAGTATTCATTATTTTTTTCACCACACCCAGTGCTCCATGCAAGCCGTGCCCTCTATAATACCCACCCCCCCGCCACTTCAAACCCCTCAGATTCTTTTTCAGAGTCCATAGTCTTCTTCTGTCTTTTCTATTCTATGGGTGAACCCATCCACTGAGTTATTAAATTCTGTTTATTTTATTTTTCATTCTGAAATTTCCACTTCATTTTTCTTTATGTCTTCCATTTCTTTATTGAGAGTTTTAATATTTTCATTTGCATAAAGTGTATTTGTAATGGCTCATTATTTTTATGGTGGCTGCTTTAAAATCTTTGTCAGATAATTTTAACATGTGTTTCATCTCAGTGTTGGCATCTTTTCTCATTTAACTTGAGCTCTTTCTTATTCCTAGTATTGCAAGTGATTTTTTAATTGAAACCTGGGCATTTTGGGTATTATGTTATGAATCTGTATCTCATTTAAACCTACTGTTTTAGTGTTTTTTAAATACAACGCCAACAGGAGAAGAGGAGTTTCCTCCCCTTCCTTAATCATTACCAGGTCAGCATTGAAGTCTACTCAGTCTCTTTTGGACTGGGAGGGGAAGTAGAAAGGAGGGGACTCCTTATAACTGCTGGGTGGGATGGAAGCTTAGGCTCCCCACTAGGTCTACACTGGCACTTCAGGGAGATGGTGTCCTCAATATCACTGAGCAATGGTGAAAGTTCTGACTTTCCAGTAGGCTTCTTTTGATACTACTTCAGTGGAATGGACACAGGATGGAAGTAGAGGTTCCTCATATGGTTTCCTCATTACCACCCAGTAAGGAAGAAAGAACTGGCCCCATATGTAGCCTCCTCTGATGCCATCCTAATGGGCAGGTTGAGGTACCTCCTTATAGCTTGGCAAGGGTGGAATTCTGAGTTGCCCACTTGGCCTTTGCTAGTATGAGTGGGAGTGGGGCCACAGCTTTTCCTGTGTGTTTAGCTGGAGTAGAGCAGTTACTGTTGAGAGGTCTTCTCTTCCTATGCTGTTCTTTCCTGATCTTTCGGCTCAGAAAGAACAGGTTTTGTTGGCTTTCTTTTTCTGCACTTGTTTGCATTTCTGGGTGTCAGCTTCTAGAGCTACAAATCTGGGATATATGAGTTGAAAAGAAAATCCAGAGAATTCACAACCATGTTGTTTCTTGAGTACTGAGGTCCTTAGCAGGTCTTCCTTCTTTGCTCCACTCTGAATCTTTTTATGTTTGATTCATATATAATGTCCAGCATTTTTAGTTGTACTTATGGGGAGAGTAAAGAAAAGTATGTCTATTCCATCTTGTAAATAGAAGTCCTCAAGTTTTTATACCTTGTTATTAAAGTATAACATATACACAGAAAAGAGCACATATCTTAAGCATACGTGCTAATGAATTTTCACTAACAATATTCCTCTGCAAACAGAACTTAGGTCAAGAAACACAACACAACCAACACCCCTTAGAAGACCCCTTCATGTCCCCTGTGATCACTAGCCTCACTGGCAAGGTTAACCACTATCCTAACTTCTGACAGTATAGATTGTTGTAGCTTGTTTTTGTACTTTATATAATGGGTTCCTTTTTAAAATTATTTATTTATTTATTTGACAGAGAGAACAAGAGTACAAGCAGGGGGAGTGGCAGGGAGAGGGAGAAGCAGGCTCCCACTGAGCAGAGAGCCCAATGCGGGGCTCAATCCCAGGGCCCTGGGATCACGACCTGAGTCATAGGCAGATGCTTAACCAACTGAGCCACCCAGGTGCCCTTATATAATGGGTTCCTTTATAAAAAAATGGAAAGACCCTTGAAAGACTTAATGCATTCTGAGTGACCAACAACTTATAATGGGCTAGTTTGGCCTATAATTTTCTTTATGTTTAATAATAATACATTTATTTTCAATAACATTGAAATTGTCAATAAATTTTATTTCAAAAAATTTGTTTCAAAAATGAAAATAATTAATATTACAATATACTTTAAAGTTTATAACAACCTTTCTCATACTTTATATCACCTGTTTTTCACATGTTCTTATGAGGGAGATTATATTACCATCCTCATTTAATGTGAGAAAATTGAGGTGCAGAGAAGTTAGATGATTTGTCTAAAGTCGCCCAAATAATGGGCAGGAAGACTTAACAGCTTCAGGAGGAAAAGACCTTCTTTGCTGCCCAATCCATGTATAAATGTTAGAGAAAGTTCTGATTGGCTCTGCTTTGGCCATGTGACTACCAAATGCCTGTCAAGGAGGAAGCAGGGCACCATGCTAGGTTCATGTGGAATCAAGGATAGGATCTTCAAAGCAATACAAAGGAAGAAATGGGAAACCATGCTGGACAGAAAGAATTTCAGTTACCATAGTCTCAATGGGGACAAGATCATTCTACCTATTTCTTGATTTTTATGGAAATGATAAAGTAATCAAAATCTCTCTCTGTATCCATATTTTAATGACTCATTTTAACAGTTCAGAGTCACAGTCTGTAAAATTTGGGATGGACTATAGAAAACAGTTTATTTCATTATATAGATGAGGAAAAGGAGGCTAAAAAGAAAATACCTTGTCCAATCCGATATAAATACTTGCTTTATGTTTTTTCCTCCATTTTATTTTAAGAATAGTTTTATGAGCTTAACAGTTTTCAAATGAAGAAAATATGCAAAATCTAAGATGAGTAAGTTCTACAAATCTACTATATAATTACTGTATATAATACTTACAATTAAATTTGTTAAGAGGATAGATCTCATATTAAGTGTTCTTAAACAAAACAAAACAACCCAAGAACCAAAAAACACCACAAAAGAACACAAGGAACAACTACTAAAGAAACTACTACTACCACTACTACCACTACTACCACTACTACTACTACTACTACTACTACTACTACTTCTACTTCTTCTTTCTAAAGAGTGAGAGTGCATGAGTGGCAGTGGGGTCTACAGATGGAGAAGAAGAGAGAGAATCTCAAGCAGCTCCATGCGGGGCTGATGTGGGGCTCAATCTCACAACCCTGAGATCATGACGTGAGCCAAAATCAAGAGTCAGATGTTTAATCAATTGAGCCACCCAGGAACCCCAGAACATAGGAACATTTTTGAAGGTGATGGAGATGTTTAGTATTTCAATTGTGGTGATGGTATCATAGGGTGTATGCATATGTACAAACCCAACACGATGTATACAGTAAATGTATGAAATTTTTGCATATCAATTATAACTCTTATTGAAGTAATTATTGAGAGCTAAAAAAGGGAAATTTATCCTATAACCCTAATACAGTGAATATTTTCATGTATCTTCCAGTCTTTATCAAGACAGACATATGAGAGGGACGGCTGGGTGCGTTAGTCAGTTAAGCGTCTACTTTCGGCTCAGGTCATGATCCCGGGGGGCCTGGGATGGAGTCCTTCACAGGCTCCTTGCTCAGCAGGGACCCTGCTTCTCCCTCTGCCTGCTGCTCCCCCTGCTTGTGCCCTCTCTCTGACAAATAAATAAATAAATAAAATCTTTTTAAAAAATAATAAAAAAAGAGAGCTTGATCATGGTGTACACTGGCTTTCAAAAAACGATAAAAGGCTGCATATACATAATCTTCGAGCAACTAACAACTTCTAACAACTGTTAGAATATTTCTGTGCTGCAAAGGGTGCAGATGGAAAGCCCCTTGCATAGTGGTGGGAGCTCTTGTTTTTCTTCTGCTTCTCTTAAGTTAGATCAGCACCTCTTCCTCGCCCAGAATTTTGGCCTTGAGCCAAGTTGTGGAATGGGAGAAGAGGTCTCTAGAGCCCTCCATTCCTCCCTATGAGGGCATATTCTTCCTCTATTGCTGTTGCAGACCCTCAGCCACTCAGCCCCACCCTGGGGCCTGTTCTTCTCTGAGTGTTGGCATCTAATTTCTGCTCAAGAATTCACTGATTGTTTTGATCTTAACAGAAAATCATTCAAAGCGCAACCTCTTAGACATCATCATTAGAGAAGGGGGCCCTTCTTAAAAAAAAAAAAAGAGAGAGAGAAGGGAACCCTTCTAAGATAGAAATGTATTTCTGAACTGAAGAAAGGGAAAAAACCTGTTTTGAGAGATACCCCTACTAAAAGACAGTCCCTGCCCAATACTGGGACTGAAAAGACAAGAAGACCGAGTCCCTGTTTCCAAAGTATTCAAATTCCTGGCTTCATTCCAGGTGTCTGTAGTAACCTCTTTCTATCTGCAGCCTGCCCCACCTATACTTGGAACAATAAGGAGTCCTTGGACTCTCCCTCAATAGGCCCTGTCAGACAAGCCATCTGTATCATTCCAGGTCCTGGCAGGAAACAGATGGCACCCTCAGATTGGGTAAATTGAGATGAGTTTAATAGACTATTTACAAAGGCATATCAGGGTGCAGGGAAACCACAGGACAGAAGGAGCAGAAGGAGGGAGCAGTTACTGGAACCTCATGGGAGAATTCTGTGAAGAGGGCCTCTTGACAGGAGTGATGGCTTTTGGCTCAGGAATGAAACCAGCCAGCCCTCAGGGACCCAGAAAGAAGGCATTTGAGGGAAACAAATACCCTGATCTCTCTCCTCCTAGCCCCCCATCTCTTAGTGGTGGCCAAAGGCTATTGGAAGACAGAGAACATAGGAGCCCATTAATGGAATCCATTGAGATAGGCTTGCTGGGGCACAGAGTGGGTGGGAAAGGATTGAGTGGATCTGGAAGGGCAAAAGGAAGCCATCTGACACACTGAATTTGGAACTATTCTGCAGCAGTTTTGCCACAGTGGTTTTCACCAGCACTCCTGATGGCAGGGTGAAAGTTAGGGCATTCTGGTGGTCTCCCTCCCTGAGTACTTCTAGCAGGAGGAGGGGGGAGCCTAAATGATTGTCTTCTGCCTGGGGCTCTTGAGTTTTCTCTATTTATCTCCCAGCATCCACACAAGGCAGTATTGCCCAGTAAGGAGGTGACCTACTCCAAGCCCCAGCCTCTAGGCAGGGGGCTGGCTTCCTGCACCCATCCTGCCAGCCCTATTTCTTGTCCCCTGTCATGCCCTGAACAACTAGCTGCCTCTGCAAGTGGGCTGCCAGACACCCCTTCCATGGCCAGTGTGCAGAGCCATGCCCCCACCTGATTCCTTCAGGTTTCCCATGGCTGAAATTTAACCAATTTGCAATTTAATAAACCAGGGCATTAATTTATAATGAGAAATCTACGCAGACAGGATTCTTGGTTCATTACAGGAAGTTTCTCTCCATGCAAGTAACAAATGCGAAGAGCTAAGGGGACACTGGGGGGCTGGGGTGTGTGAGAAAGAGAGAATTTCTACATCCATTTTTTTTTCTATATCCATTTTTATGCTCTGTGCCCATTTTTACTATTTGAAGGGGTTTTTAATATTTTTATTTATTCATTTATTTGAGAGAGAGAGGGGAAAGGAGGTGCAGAGGGAGGGGGACAAGTAGACTCTGTGCCGAGCGTGGAACCGGAGTGGGCCTTGATCCCATGACCCTGAGATCACGACCAGAGCCAAAAACTAAGTCAGACATTCAACCGACTGAGCCATCCAGGTGCCCCTTGAAGGGTTTTTTTTTTAAAACCAAGTTCATGGATTACTTTTATAATTTTATAATGTTATTTAAAAAAGAATTGAGGCTAATTATCACCAGTGACTTTGAGTGACATGGCTAGTACACACTGCAGACACAGAACACAGAAATGACAACCAGAGCTAGGGCAAGGCCATCAGAGAAGAACTTTTAAGATTTCCGTTCAAGGTAGGCCTCACTTCAGGGGAAGTGGGACCATGTACATTTCTTTAGTTACATCAGGAATTTGTGTGGAGACTGGAGTTAGCCGGCATGGTGTGTTCGATTTACCCCCATGGTGGTCTGGCATCCTGCAGACGTAGGCACTCGGGGACAACTGTTGATTGGGCATGCAGTTAAATGGCTTGCAGTGTGCCCTTACCACTTGCTGAGATCCCACTGCCACACTGGAGATTCCGCAGGTTTTATTTGATAAGTGATGCTGTTGACTGACAGGAAGAGGACTTGTTATTTCAATTTTGGGGTCATTTAAATATTTGTTAAGAACCAGCCCATTCCTAACTAAAACTCTGAAGTAGGGAGTGTGTTTTTGTTGCCCTTCCAGTGTCCTTTACTACCCCTCTACCTGGGAGATCCATCTTGAGGACAGTGGGGGACAATTGTGAGCAACCTGTAGGTCTATGCTGAGGGTCTCTGGAGAGACTTGCTTCTTCCTCCCCCTCACTCCGCTCCATCCTCCTAGCTAATTGTTTGCTGAAGCTTTGGGTACTGCTCTCCGAAGGGTAACTGGAACCCAACTACCTTTGTGAGTTGAGGGAGATGTTAAGATGTGTAAGTGATTTAACTGTTAATGAGGGGTATCTGTTGATTTGTGTGAAGAATGATAGCTCAACAACTCTGTGATAGCTGCTAATAAAACTTTGAAAAATAATACACCAGTAATACCTCACTGGTGTCTTGCCCTAATGGATATTAAAACTCAGTATAAAGAAAATCTTTAAAATATGTATATAATTCAGTATAAAGCTAGTGTAATCAAAAGAGTAGGGAATTGTATAAGAATAGACAAATCAGTGGAATGGAATAGAGAAGAAAGAAATAGATTTTAGGGAAACTTAATACAGGGTACAATAAAAGTGGAATTTCAATTCAGTGATGACTTATTTAATAAATGGTAGAATAATTGGTTATTACATGGAAAATATGACAGTGGCCCCTATTTCTTTAATTGCAGATGAATTAAAAATGCAAAGTTATAATAAATGAACATTCTAGAAATAAATTTAGGAGACTATTTATATGATATTCATGTAGAGAGACCTTCTTATGATACAAGAAACTCAGAAGGCATAAAGGAAATGAAACAAATTTGGTAATAGAGACAAGTAAAATTCTCCAGGGCTAGAAGACATCATAAAAATTCAAAGGATAAAGGCTGTGAGAAAATCATTGTAACAAAATTGCAGATAAAGGATTAATATCCATAATATTCAGTTAAACTATATAAAATTGTTGATAATCAACTCTTTATGACCAAAAGAAAATGACAATTTAAGATTTCAACCCAACACACAGGGCTTTTAGAATACATACATTTTAGGGCTTCTGTATGTTGACTGGAAAAAGATACATAACAGAAAAAAAGGTGAAGATTATAAATTAGAAAGAGGAAATTCATAGAAAAGAAAATGTAAATAGAAAATATACAAATATAGCATTATAAATATCTAAGTAAATATATGTGTTTATATATTAAAATAAAAGTTAAAATAGGCAAGGAAAATGACCAAAGAAATAGAAAAGAGCAGGTGTTGGGGCGCCTGAATGGCTCAGTTGGTTGAGGATCTGACTCTTGAGTTCTGCTCGGGTCATGATCTCTGGGTCCTGGGATTGAGCCCTACCTTGGGCTCCACACTCAGTATGGATTCTGCTTGTCCCTCTCCACCTGCTTCTCTCCCACTGTGTACACACTCTTTCTCTCATAAATAAATAAATATAATCTAAAAAAAAAGGACAGAGAAAAGAACGGGTGTTGGCAAGGATGTGGAGAAACTGGAACCCTCATGCACTGTTGGTGGGAATGTAAATTGGTACAGCCACTCTGGAGGATAGAATGGTGGTTCCTCAAAAAATTAAAAATAGAATTACATATAATCCAGCAATTCCACTTGTGGGGATAGATATACCCAAAAGAATTGAAAGCAGGGTCTCAAAGAGATATTTGCACACCTGTGTTCATAGCATCATTATTCAAAATAGCTGAAAGATGGAAACAACCTAAGTGCCCATTGACAGATGAACAGATAAATGTAGTAGATACATGCAATGGAATATTATTCGGGAGGGAAATTCTGACTCATTCTACAATATGGGTGAATCTTGAAGACATTATGCTAAGGGAAATAAGCTGGTCACACGCACGCACACACACACACACACACACACACACCCCAAATACTACACATGATTCTATCTACCTAAGGTATCTAGCTAGAGTAGTTAAATTCATAGAGCCAGGTAATAGAATGATTGCCAGGGACTGGCGGGAGGGAGTAATGGTGAGTAAATGTTTAATGGGTACAAGAGTTTCAGTTTTGCAGGTGAAAATAGTTCTGGAGTTTGACTGCACAACAGTGTACTGAACAATACTGAACTACACACTTAAAAGTGCTTCAGATGGGGGCGCCTGGGTGGCTCAGTGGGTTAAAGCCTCTGCCTTCAGCTTGGGTCATGATCCCAGGGTCCTGGGATTGAGCCCCACATCGGGCTCTCTGCTCAGCGGGGAGCCTGCTTCCTCCTCTCTCTCTGCCTGCCTCTCTGCCTACTTGTGATCTCTGTCTGTCAAATAAATAAATAAAATCTTTAAAAAAAAAAGTGCTTCAGACGGAGGTTCCTGGGTAGCTCAGATGGTTAAGTATCTGCCTTCAGCTCAGGTCATGATCTCTGGATCCTGGGATCGAGCCCCATGTTGGGCTCCCTGCTTGGTGAGTCTGCTTCTCCCTCTCCCCCAACTCATGCTTGTTTGCTCTCTTTCTCTGTCTGTCTCTCAAGTGAACAAATAAAATCTTTAAAAAAATGCTTAAGATGGTAAATTTTATGATATATATGTTATTGTTACATATGCCATGTATATATTGTTACAATATGTGTATTGTACCACAGTTATAAATTTCAAACACACACAATAGCAGGATGCCATTTTTCACTCATCAGGCAGAATGTAGAACTAATTTTGACAATGATGTATGGAAATGTGTACTTGGTTTAATTCCCGGCTAGAGGGAGAATTGCTATAGCGTATTTAAAAAGAAATCTGGGGGGTGCCTGGGTGGCTCAGTGGATTAAGCCTCTGCCTTTGGCTCAGGTCATGATCCCAGGGTCCTGGGATCGAGCCCCGCATCGGGCTCTCTGCTCGGTGGGGAGCCTGCTTCCTCCTCTCTCTCTGCCTACTTGTGATCTCTATCTCTGTCAAATAAATAAATAAAATATAAAAAAAAGAAAAAGAAATTTGGTAGGATCTATTAAAATCAAAGACATGCATACTCTTTGACATAGCTACCCGGTTTGTAGGACTATAGCCTCCAGAAATAAATGTACCAATATGTAAGTACAGATGTATAAAGATGTTTTTTGCATTGGTCATAATTAGAAACAATCCCCTCCAAGGACAAATGGTTGGTGTTATGCAAATTTTTAAAACAATAAGATCAGGGCACCTGGGTAGCTCAGTCAGTTAAGTGTCCAATTCTTGATTTTGGCTCAGGTCATGATCTCAGGGTGGTGGGACTGAGCCCCACTTCCTGGTCTGTGCTCAGCATGGAGTCTGCTTGTCCCTCTCCCTCTGCTCCTTACCCCACTCACTCTATCTCTAAAATCAATAGACAGAATCTATTGATTCTATAAAACAATATAATAATATAAAACAATATAATAATATATTATTAAAACAATATAATAATAAGATCTACAAGGATTAACTCAATGTGATAAATATATTATCTTCTTAATAATAACATGGTATACTATTGTAAGATAGCAAGTTGCACAGAAGAGCATATGGTTTGATTCCACTTGGCTGAAAAGCAAACTAAAAAGTCCCTATAATCTGTTTATATGCTATGATGGTTAATTTTATGGGTCAATTTGGCTGGGCTATGGCGCCCCATTCAGTCAAAGTCATCTAAATCTTACTGTGAAGATATTTTTTAGATATGATTAATATTTAAATCAGTAGACACTGAGTAAAGTAGATTATCCTCCATAATGTTGGTGGGCCTCAAATCAGTTGAAGGCCTTAAGGGAAAAAACTGACCTCCTCTGAAGGAGGAGGAATTCTCCTCAAAACTGCAACACAGAAACCCTGCCTGAGTTTCCAGACTGCCTGGCCTCCCTGTGGAATTTGGGCTCAAGACTGCAACATCAACTCTTACTTGAATTTCTAGCCTGGCAGGAGATTGCAAACTTGCCAGCTCCTGCAATTGGGTGAGCCAATTTCTTAAAATAAACCACCTCTGTGTGTGTATATGTATCTGATATAAATGTATTTATATATATGCAGATATAGATATATCTTATTGGTTCTATTTCCCTCAAGAACCCTAATACCTATGCATTTGTGTACTTCTGTGTGAGCATAAAGAATGGTGTGGAAGAATATAAACCAAATTTAACACTGGTGACCTCGGGGCATGGGATTAGAGTGGGGAAGGAAAGACTTTTTGTAAATGTCCTATGCTTTGTTTAACTGGTTACCAGGTGCTTGGGGGCACCTTTGCAAATAAACCAAAACAAAGGAGGGAGAAAAAATCCTCACAACCTATGTTGATGATGTTGCTACATCATGGAAGGCAACACTATATTGGGTTAGGGGTCTTAAATTCTAGTTTACTGGCAAAAAATGTAGTAAGCACCCACTGTGTGTCAAGGACCAAACAAGACTGGAAATACAAATGTCAACAAACCATGACCTCCTTGGACAGCTCTAGAATTTGCAAGAACTGGTACGATCAAAATGTCTGCAATCTCCTGCCAGCCTAGAAATTCAAGTAAGAGTTGATGTTGCAGTCTTGAGGAGAATTCCTCGCAGATGTTTTCTTTAATAAATTTCTTGTATGTTTTAGCCCATCTTTGTGCCTGCTTCTCTGGAGCCTGAAACTATGATGGTCCTTCTCTTTCTTCTCTTTCTGATGTTGCAGACATCAAGACCCTCTCTTGTTTCCTCCTTTCTGTATTCTAGGCCAGCCATCCTGGAGGTGCATAGGTTAATCCTCTCTGGTCCCTAGTCTCAAGGTTCACACAATCTATGAAAAGAGACAGACCCAAATAAATAATTATGACGTGGTTGAGATAAGGGCAATGATAGACCTATGTATAAGGCATTAGAAGGGTCCAGAAAAGTGGTATCTAACCCAACATGGAGCTAAAACAGAGAAAACCACTGCGTAAGAGTTGGCAGGAGAAAGAAGCAGAACAGAGGGAGGGGTTGTTGTGCTGCAGGGGTGCCTGTTTTCAGGCAGAGTGTCAAGAAAAGAGGCCAAAGAAGTGAGTAGGGGCTGGATGTTGGAGGGCTTTGGATGCTACCCTGAGCATCTGACCCTTATCCTGTGGCCAGTGTTTCCTATTGTAAGATAGCAAGTTGCACAGAAGAGCAACATCTTGAACGTTAGTCTGGGTGAGGTTACTTGAGAATCATCTGGGCCCTGATAAAGATACCATCCAGAGTGCCCAGCCAGAGGAGAATATATCTTTTTTCCTTTTCTTTTACATCAACAGTTGTCCCTTCAAGCTCTAGAGAGGGTCAGAAAATCCCCTAAAGGAGTTTTGTTTTGTTTCCTATTTTTGGAAGAATTCCTCAACTAATCTTCTTTCAGTACTGTATAGTGCTACTAGGCCCCACTGCTCTGGGAAAAGTTTTTGTTGTTGTTTATTTGTTTATTTGGTTTTTTTTTTTTTTTTTTGATGGCTAAAGAGGTTTTTATTTTTCAGGCCAGGCAAAACAAGAAAGGCCTTGTTCACAGTCTTCCCTGTGACAACTGAGCTGTGGGCCTTCCATTGTCCCTCTAAGGGGGCTGGATTACTTGGGACCATCTTCTTTTCACATTACTGCAACGAAAGGGCTCATTTGAGCATCCAGGGTGGCAGGAGAGTTAGTGGGCTCAGTCCCCCCTACTTCCCTACCTTGCATGTAGAAATTTCAAGGAAAGAGCATCCCTCTAATGTGCCTGGCCTTCCAGATCCTCCTCACTCCAGAACCCGATCTCTGCCATCCTGATCTTGTGAGGCCTGACCCTAGAACAAGTCCCTCCTACCACACTGGGGGAGGGAGTGGGACTAAGCACCTTATGGACATGGCTGGATGAGGACCATGATAGAGCTTAGACTCAAGGGCCCTGGCCTAAGATGAAGAATGGGTAGCCTCTGGAGGTAAAGCCCCAACAGAGGTGGTGGGGATCTGTATCAGCAGGAAATGGAGTTCGGATGAGGCAGAAGGAGCCTGAGGATCTGTGTGACTGTGGAAGAGCTCTCAGGTAGGCAGTTGGGTAGAGGAGTCTAGGACCTAGAGGAGTGGCCTGATTTGGATATGTGCATTAGGGAGAAAAGTGACCACGGAGTGACACACTGAAAGATGGCCCAGGAAAAGGAGGTGGAGTGAAAAGAGAGGGGAACACCAGCATTTAAAGTACAGGCAGAGATACAAGAGACATGGTTTACACCTAAAAACACATACAGACTGAAAGTGAAGGAACAAAAAAAGATATTTCAGGCAAATGGAAGCAAGAAAAAGCTCAGGTAACAATATTTGCATCAGACAAAACAGATTTTAAAACAAAGACAGCAATTAAGAGACAAAGAAGGGTATTACATAATGACAAAGGGATCATCCAACAGAAGGATTTAACAATGTTAAGTATCTATGCACCCAACAAAGGAGCATCTAAGCATATAAAGCAAATATTAAAAGAACCAAAGGGAAAAACTGACAGTAATACAACAGTAGTAGAGGACTTTAACACCCCACCTACACCAGTGGATAGGTCATCCAGACAGAAAATCAATCAGGAAACAGTGGCTTTCAATGACACTTTAGACTAGATGGACATGTAACAAACTCTTATTTTGTGGACTGACCTGCTGCCCTCCTAATACATTGCGCTACACAGAGCTGGTCTCTGGGGAGAAATGGAAACCAGTTGTCCCAGGGGATAAGGAATGACACCAGGAACAAAGAGAGTAGAGTGATGCCCTTCTGTTTCAGGACTGGTTACCAGAAGCAGACCCTGAGATGTTGATTCTCGTACAAAAATTTATTAAGCAAGTGCTCTCAAGAGAAACTGGTAAAGGAGTGGGGGATACCAAAGAGATAATGGAGAGAAGCCAGCCTCAGCCTAAACACACCGGAGAGTCTGGAATGCATAGTGGGTTCTCATTCTCTCTATAAAGTCACCACAAACACTGAGCGAATATTGCCGAATCCTTGCTCCTAGGGGAAATACAAGGTTTAGGTTCCTGTGGGTCTCTGGTCACATTCTGGCAACTGATCAATGCACAACCTTGTTTTTTATGTGTTTAAAAACCTTATTTAATGTATGCCATCGACTCAGTAACATTGAACTCAAAGCACCATAGTTCATGCCTGAACAAAGCTTCTCTAACACATGTATTTTCTCCATAAAGCATATCACAGTCTTCTTGTGCTTGGAAACAGTAGACAGTGCAGCAGCACTATGTTTAGGGGTCATTTTAAATGGTGAAATCAACAAGAAAAGCACAAAAGTGAGGAAAACATGGTACTAAATAGACTTTCAAGAGGATACTTGTTTATACCATGAGAGCTGAAACAAGAGAAGGGTGTTGCCTCATTCTGTGCATGTCCACCAATGACTGTGAAAGCACCACACACATGCATTTTGGGGTTACAAATAAATTTCAGTGCATAGGAAAGTTTGCAAATATGGGATCTGTGAATAATGAAGATCAACTGTAAATACTGCTCCGAGTTGGTCCCTCCTTGGGACTACTATAACTCTGACCATCATCCATCTAACTGGCTAGGTCTGTGGGGGAGTTGGTGGAGGAGGCAGGAGGAAAGCCCCAGGCACTTCTGGCTCTCTGCACCCGCACCTGGACAAAGTGGCTCCAGCAGCAAAGACTGCAGATGGACTCACAGGCTAAGAGGTCCAAAGGCATCTGGGAAGAGCAGACAGTCTCAGCAGCATGCTCTGTTGTTCAAGTCATAGGAACATCACTGATGGGCAGAGGAAGAGGACACCTGTACTGCTGACTGGGCTCTACACCAGGTCTGGGATAGCAAGTGACCCCGGACCAGGCTGCATCACTGTTGCCATGACTGGCACATTGCTTGTTTCCTTGGCTATAATCTCTGTTATGACAGAAGGGACCCTGTTTTTCTCCCATTGACCTTGCCAGGGCACTGCCAGTACCTGATATTCAAGAAAATATTTGAGGAAGAAATAAAAATAGAAAATGTAACCCATCATTGGACCACCCAAATGGAGCTGTATTCATCCTTGGGGCTTTCCTTTGGATGTGGGTAGGGCTAGAAGCCCTGCCTGAAAACTTCATCTGGCCCAAGGTAAAGGGATCATTTCAAGGGTTGTAAAGAGGCCAGTGACTCTGTAAGGAGCCCCATTTCTTATGCACTGGTCACCCCTCTTGTGATCAGTGCATAAGATAATCAGATATTACCCTCTAAACAGATAACTGGGTAATTTTAAAAAATTGTTCTTCTTCCTTTAAACATGGATTTACAACTGCTTTTTAAGAGTGATTGTTTGTATATGAACGACTTGATCCAGTAGTGTAATACACTGAATTGTGTCCTCCCTCAAATTCCTATGTTGAAGTCCTAACCCTTAGTATCTCACAATGTAACTTTATTTGGAAATAGAATCTTTAAAGAAGTAATTACATTAAAATGAGTTCATTAGGGTGGGCTCAAATCCAATACAACTGGTGACTTTATAAAAAATAAAGGAAGTTTAGATATAGATATGTACAGAAGGAAGATGACATGAAGAGACACAGGACAAGATGGCCATGTACAAGTCAAAGAGAGAGGCCAGGAAGACATGCTTCCATCTCGGTCCTCAGAAGGACTATGCCAACACCTTGATCTCAAACTTCCAGCCTCTGAAAACTATGAGAAAATAAATTTCTGTTGTTTAAGCCAAAAATAAAAAATAAAGTGCAGGCAGAGAAACAGAAGCCCTTGGGCATCAAGAAAGAATGGTTCATGACATATTAAAAGAAAAAAGAAAAGTAAATGTTATCAAAACAACTGAACTAACATTGAATCCTTACTCTGTGGCAGGCATTATTCTAAATTCTTTATATGCAACAATTCACTTACCTCAGAAATCCTCTGTGGTAACCTGTACCAGATACTCTTGGTACTCAATCCTTATGCCTTCAGGCACTACCATTTCAGTGTGCTCCAACTGCCTGTAGCTGCCAAGGATTTGGCCCACAGTATGACGGCCTGGTAGTGCCAAGGATTTTGACAGTCCCATGAGCAACCCTCAACAAAAGACTATGGCTTGTTTGTGTATAAATACCCCAGCTCCCTCACTCCCAATGTGAGAAGACTCTAAGGGTCATGCTCTATACCCTTTCCCAGAGTTCCACAGTGGGACTAGGCCCCAGTGGTCCACAGTTGTCTCTTGCTGGATAATCCAGCCTTTTATGACTTTCCTTCATGGACTAACTTCTCTACTCCCCTACCCATGTTTTCCTTTACCTCCCAAATAAACTACTCGCTCTTAAACCCTTGACTCACAGGCAGCTTCTGGAGGAATCCAAACTAAGATATAAAGGAAAAACATAGAATATCTGAGAACTGATGTTTAGAAGAATATAAACATGTAAATGTAACTGAAAACAATCACTAATATGTAATGGTTGTTAATCACCAATTCTCCAGGCTTGACAAGAATGTGTATTTAAACTCACGTTAAATTTTTGAAGAGGTAGAGCTCTTCTAGGAACATAAACACCACTCAGAGATTTCTTACCCTTACCAGGCATCAAAGCCTTTTTTCCTCTTTTATTCAAAAAGCGGGGGGAACCCTCCAAATGCCTACTCAAAATTATTAGCTTGAGAAGAGTCCAATTTTGCTTTTCTAAATCCTCTGTACTTAAAGTAGATACATCTTTTACCTGATTTTTTTTAAAGATTTTATTTATTTATTTGACAGAGAGAGATCACAAGTAGACAGAGAGGCAAGGCAGAGAGAGAGGAGGAAGCAGGCTCCCCAACGGAGCAGAGAGCCCGATGTGGCGCTAGATCCCAGGAGCCTGGGACCATGACCCGAGCCAAAGGCAGAGGCCTTAACCCACTGAGCCACCCAGGCACCCCTCTTTTACCTGATTTTAGAGGGATCCTAACTCCTTCTATTCACAAATCTGAGCTCACTAGAAAATAAGATTTTATAAATCACGTTTTAAGAGACCATAATATAGACAAAAATATATTAAAATGGTCTCTTCAGACACGGTCTCTCAACTTACTAAGTTGCTTTTCTGAACACTGGAGAGTAAAAATTTTAGGAATATGTTCTATGTTTTGTGTTGATTATGCTAATCAAAGTTTAATGAAGCCTTTGTTATGTTGCAATTTTTTAAATGTGTCAGAAAATGCCACAAATCAAAAATAATGTTAAATAAAAGATCTTGTACTGAATTTTAAAAACTGTGACCCTATAATAGGATAAGAAAGCGGGGGGAGTGTTTATAGCAGCAATGGCCACAGTCGCCAAACTGTGAAAAGAACCAAGATGTCCTTCAACGGACGAATGGATAAGGAAAATGTGGTCCATATACACTATGGAGTATTATGCCTCCATCAGAAAGGATGAATACCCAACTTTTGTAGCAACATGGACGGGACTGGAAGAGATTATGCTGAGTGAAAGAAGTCAAGCAGAGAGAGTCAATTATCATATGGTTTCACTTATTTGTGGAGCATAACAAATAGCATGGAGGACATGGGGAGTTAGAGAGGAGAAGGGAGTTGGGGGAAATTGGAAGGGGAGGTGAATCATGAGAGACTATGGACTCTGAAAAACAATCTGAGGGGTCTGAAGGGGTGGGGGGGTGGGAGGTTGGGGTATCAGGTGGTGGGTATTATAGAGGGCATGGATTGCATGGAGCACTGGGTGTGGTACAAAAATAATGAATACTGTTATGTTGAAAATAAATAAAAAATAGATTTTAAAAAATGGGGGGGAAGAAATGAAATGACTAATTGAAAATTTGCTTGTAGTCCTTGATTATTTCCATCAGTGGCCATTAATATGTTTAAAAGGGGTTTTGTGGGGGCGCCTGGGTGGCTCAGTGGGTTAAGGCCTCTGCCTTCAACTCAGGTCATGATCTCAGGGTCCTGAGATCGAGCCCCACATCGGGCTCTCTGCTCAGCAGGGAGCCTGCTTTCCCCCTCCTCTCTCTCTACCTGCCTCTCTGCCTACTTGTGATCTCTATCTGTCAAATAAATAAATAAAATCTTAAAAAAAAAAGAGAGAATGTTTAAAAAAAAATAAAAGGGGTTTTGTGACTCACAGTTATGATAAAATTTCGTTAAGTGTTCCATTTTGTACAAAGGAAATTGGTTCCGTTAACATTTTCAATTACCAGCCAAATTGTGGGCTCTACTAAACAAGTAAATACTTTTGAGAATATATAAACAGAAACATGTTAAATATTTGCTTATGGACTCCAGTTGATTAGGGTAAAATGTGCAGTCCTGGGATGCCTGTGTGGCTCAGTCAGTAAAGTGTTTGACTCTTGATCTAACCTCAGGTCCTGATCTCAGGTTTGTGATTTCAAGCCCCGCATTGGGTTCCATGCTGGGTGTGGAGCCTACTTTAAAAAAATGTACAGTCCAAGATATTAGGGATAACTTACTATTTAACTGATAAATGTTGCTAATAAAGTTGCTCCTACTATCCTGCATGAAAATACATATGCTTAAAAAATTATGAAAGAAGCTATTTCTAGCCCAGAAGATAGATTCTACATACTGAGGTCTATAAAAGCCTTTCTTGTGGAGAAAAGTTCTTGCCATTGTGTTTGAATCATTCTTATGACATACAAACAACAACATCACTTAATTTATTTGAGGCCCATTTGATACTATAACTTTGGGCTATTATTTTCCTTTCATTCAGTTCAACACACTTTTTAAATTTCTACTTTAGTAGATAGTCCCTGGTAAACTCATTTCATATGGTTTTAAAGGCACTATTTATTTTTATTTATTTATTATTTTTTATGACCTAGAGATTTATCTATTTTTGAGAGAGAGAGAGCGAGTGAGTATAGTGGGGAGGGGCAGAGGAAGAGGGAGAGAGAGAATTTCAAGCAGACACCCTGCTGAGTGTGGAGCCAGATGCAGGGGTTGATCTCATGACCCTGAGATCATGATCTGAGCCAAAATCAAGAGTCAGATGCTCAACCTACTGAGCCACCCAGGTGCCCCGTAAAGGCCCCTTTTATATGATTTGGCTTATAGATACCATATTTTCATAATAAGATTTAGGTTCAATAGCATGGAAACTATAATAATAGCCACAATTACAAAAGCAACAACAAAGGCTAGCTTTTGATCGAGGCTTACAGTGTGCCAGATATTCTTCATACACACTACCTCATTTTAGCCTTATAACAACTTCATGAGGGAAGTACTATTAATATCCTGCATTTAGAGACCTGAAAATAGGCACAGATTGCTGAAGAACTTGCCCAAGGTCAAACCACTGGGAGTGGGAGAGTGGGATTCCACCCCAGCAGCCTACACAGGCCCTTGCTGCTAGCTTGTCGTCAGTCATAGCTGAGCCAGCACAAATCAGCTGCTCAAAGTCACTATTGAACAAATATGTGAGATCAAACCTAGGTTTGTGTCTATACTTGTCAAGGGATGTTCTTAACAACCTTTGTTTTACTTTCCAAATGGTCTTACTTATGCTGCCTTTGAAGCCAACTTCATGTCAAAGGGATTAATCACACTAAGAACGAAGTCTAGAGGCAGGGGTCATTTAGTTTTGCCAAATTCTGAGGATGCTAGAGGTTGGCTGAGGGGATTTGGGGAAGGATTTGACTACATAGTAATTTTTCAGCTTCTTTTAAAAAAATTTTAACTGAAGTATAGTTGGCATCCAATATTATATTAGTTTCAGGTGTACAACATGGTGGTTTGACAATTATATACATTACAGTAAGTCTACTTATCACCTGTTACCATACTAAGTTGATACAATATTATTGATTATATTCCCTATGCTGTACTTTTCATGTCCATGACTTATTTTATAAAGAGAAGTTTGTCCTTTTAGTCCCCTGCACCTATTCTAGCAAACCCCTATCTCCTTCCCCTCTGACAACCACCAGTTTGTTCTCTGTATTTGAGTTTGTTTCTGTTTTTTTTTTGTGTGTGTGTGTGCTTGTTTTTGTGCTCGTTTGTTTTGTTTTTTAGATTCCTGTATAAGTGAAATCATATGGTATTTGTCTTTCTCTGACTTACTTCGTTAGCATATTATGGACCCTCTAGATCCACCCATGTTGTTGCAAATGGTAAGATCTCATCCTTTATTATGGCTGAGTAATGTGTGTGTGTGTATGTGTGTGTGCGCGTGTGCACGTGTGCACGTGCCACATCTTCTAATCCATTCATCTACTGATAGACACTTAGGTTGCTTCCATATCTTGGCATGCTGCAAAAAACATATAAGCATGTATCTTTTCAAATTATTGTTTTCATGTTCTTTGGAAAATGCCCAGAACTGGAATTTTTGGATCATAGGGTAGCTCTATTTTTAATTTTTTGAAGACCCTCTATATGGTTTTCCATAGTGGCTGCACTAATTTACATCCCTACCAACAGTGCACACAATAATTCATTGACCCCAGTCTTGCCTGATGCCTGATTCTTTTTTTTTTTTTAAAGATTTTATTTATTTACTTGACAGAGAGAGATCACAAGCAGGCAGAGAGGCAGGCAGAGAGAGAGAGAGAGAAGGAAGCAGCTCCTGGCTGAGCAGAGAGCCTAATGCGGGCCTCGATCCCAGGACCCTGCGATCATGACCTGAGCCGAAGGCAGCGGCTTAACCCACTAAGCCACCCAGGCGCCCCTTGCCTGATTCTTCTATCCCATCTTCTCCTACAGCCCTGAACTACTTCTGGAATAAGCTGAATAATGTTCCCCAAAGATACCAGGTCCTAATCTCTGGAACTTGTGAATGTTACCTTATTTTGAAAAAGGGTCTTTACAGATGTGATTAAGTTAAGGATCTTGAGATGAAGAAATTATCCTAAATTATCCAGGTGGGCCCTAAATGCAATCATATTTATCCCTATAAAAGGGAGGGCAGGGGGAAATTATACACACACAATAGATAATGTGAAGACAGAGGCAGAAATTATAGTGATGTGGCCAAGGAAGGAATGCTAGAAGCCACAGATGCTGGAAGAGACAAGGAATGGGTTTTCCCCTGGGACCTCTGGAGGGGGCATGGCCCTGTCCACAATCTTGATTTTGGCCCAGTGATACCAATTTCAGAATTCTGGTCTCTAAAACTGTGAGAGAATAAGTGTATATTATTTTAAGCCATCAAATTTGTGGCCATTTTTCTTAAGATTTTATTTATTTAAGAGAGAGAGTGAGTGAGTGATGGAGAGGGGAGAGGAGTAGAAGGAGAGGGACAAGCAGACTCTGTGCTGAGCATGGAGCCTAACACAGGACTCAGTCTCACAACCCCAAGATCGTGAACTGAGCTAAAATCAAGAGTTGGACACTCAACCGAATGAGCCATGCAGGTGCCCTGGCTTGTGGTGCCACAAGAAACCAATACAACCAATAGTTCTCACTGAGACCTTCTGTTCCAGCTTTGAAGAAGACACTGAAGTCCTGTTTTAGTGTGTGGTTTTACCAGGCAAATGAGCATCTGAACTGCGACCCAGCATTTTCCTCAGTGACTGACATCAGCACAGAACACCACTGGTATTGGGTATGTCAAGAGGCACTTTGTAAGCCACGTGTTCCTTTTTGGCTCCTGCCTGCTGCTGTTGCTGCGGCCTTGGGCTACCCAACCTGCACAACCATCCTATGACCTTGGAAGATCAAGAAGAGAGTCACTGTGCTCTATTGGATGAGAAATGCCTTATTTCAAATGTCATGGAGGCCGTGTGTAGAGAGGTCAACAATGTGGAACTGGAACCCTGTGTATGTTCTGCCTTAGGCTCATGGAACAAATGAACATTTTTCCCATGCCTTTTGGCTGCCTGGCGCCTCTGCATAACCTCCCTCTGTTAGGATGATTTTGCAAATTTTGTCTCCTAAGGCAGAAGGCAAAAACTTGCTTTCCCAGACACACTTGCAGCTCCAGTGTGAGTCTGTAATGGGGCTCCTGGGAGAGAGTCTGCTTTGGGAGAGAGTGATAGCAGAGGGATGGCACAGAATCCATTCTAGTGAGGGTGGCAAAGCCTGGAGAAGAGACTTCCAGCCTTCAGGGTAGCAGAGGCAGAGATCTTGGTTGGGAGCACCCCGTGCCTGGCATCGGTCATCGGCTCACACCCAGCAGTGGGAACTGTCTGACAGCCCGGTTCAGGCATACGAACCTGATTCTCTCACCACCCCAGAGATTCTGTGAGCCCCTGTTACTATCCCTCGATACATTCCTTTTTGTTTAACCAGTCAGGACTGATGTTGTTGGCGACCAAGAGCCTGCCTGAGGCATCCACCGCGTGGTTGTGTCTTAACCATCTCGCTGTGTGGTTGCTTCAGGCAGATGACAGGCCTGTGAGACTGTGGGACCTGGTTTTCCCAATACCCACTTCTTACAACCCAGCCTTCTGAAGCGTTATTGGGGTTTAAATGGTGGCTCCAGGAGGACAGGCATCTGGGTTTTGAGATCCTGAGCAGATTAGCTCTTAAGGTTAGTGGGTTGCAGCGACGAGCACAAAAGGGCGTGTCAGCCCTTCCTTTCACTTGGTGTGGCCCATCCACATTGTGGAAAATGAGAGCCTCAGCCTACTGCACAGCCCCCTGTAAGGTGGCAGGACTTCTCCCACCATGTTATAGGAGGGCCTCAGGGACACGGACCTCTTCAGCCGAACTGATTTCTCAGTACACACCATTCCTGCTCTTCTTAGATGCTACCTGATGTCATGCTCGAGTTGTCTCATGGGTACCTAATGAGACTGAAAGCTCCTCAAGAGTGGAACCCCATTTCTTCCTCCTTTTGGCTCTTCGTGGTGCCTGGCTCAGAGGCGAACACACAGGCCTGCTACAGGCCGTAAGCGAGGTGGAGAAGCAGCCTTGTCTCCACTGCTCCCCATTCACCAGCTCCCACTGAAGAAGGAGGAAGTGATGGCGCTGGTGAGCCCAAGTTTCCAGCTGCTTTTATATTCTCCAGGAGAGGTGATGTTTTCCTGAGACCAGAGCTGGGGGCAACCCCTCAGACTCCCTTTCACCCTCACACTGCCACAGAGAGCTGACTCTACTGTTGGCTTAAAAAGCTGTTATGTAAGGGGGCCAACTTTTAACAGACAAGCCATTCACAATGAGTTGTTACAATCAAAAATATACTTAGAGCATTTACCAGGGCTTATTCTCATGATCAACAGTTTTGCGCTTGTCATTTGTGCTTAAGATTCTGAAGAGCTCAAACAGATGGATTCACATGAATCACTGGGTTTTTGGGGTCACCTGTGGGTCGCCAGTCCCTCACCTTCCTCTCACAATGGAGAATCATGTCACTCCATCATTTACAGAATAAATATAGTTGGAATTCCATAATTATACAGCGCTTCAACTATGTATGCTGCAATGATATCTTCGTGCAGATTTGAAAATTGTACCCTGTTGCAATTTATTTCACCTGGCTGGATCTCATTTTCTACCTCTCTAACAAAAGGAAAGTTAAATGCTTATTCCTATGAGAAGGTGGTTTCGGTTTTACATTCTAGGAATTGGGTTAGCTTAAGCCCTGAATCACCTGGTTTGTAGTGTAAGTGTTGGTTGCAAAGAGGTCTGGGTGTAAATGCCATTTCCTCCTGTATTGGAAGTAATTTTTATTCACCTTGCTGGTCCTATTGTGGTGTTCTACCCCCCAACCCCGCTCCATCCTGAGCAATTCTATTTCTTTGTAGGGAGTGGCTTCCATGATAAAGCAATATATCATCCCACCAGAGAGGCTGTGGATTTCTTTCTTTATTAGCTAGTGAGCCAAAAACATTATAGGGCACAGGGTGAATATAATACGAGCTGCATGGGGGACTATTAACCTGGCAGGGCCTCACACAAATGCAGTGAATTCCTGTCAGCCACGTGCAATGTAACTGCATCTACAGAGAGTAACATGACCCTTTAACTCCATTTGGTCAAGGTATTTACTTCTTTGCCCTGTCTTCAGCCACCATTTGATCTTTCATAATAGTGACTCTAAAGCTTTTTTGAGCTCAATCCACATTACATTTTATATCACACACAGAAATATAAAACTGAACCATGTAACAAAATCATGTTTACTCTCACTACTTGTGATAAATGCTAATAATTTCTACTCTGTTCTAATTAATAAAAGAATGGACTGATATGCCCTAAATTGATCGAGATTCAAATGTGTCTCAAACTATGGTCTAAAAAGCACAGTTTTAGAATCTATTCCTCAGAACAAGTTGGGAAGATCTTCATTTCCTTGACTCCCTTTTGCTATTTCTTCTGGGATTTACTTCCATATTTCTAAATAACACAAATACATTCCTATTTCATATTTTCTTATGCCTTTACGTATCATCAATTTTCTTCTTATGGAAAACGAGGACCTAGCTCCCTTTCAATGCACCCTTCTTAAATATTAACATATTTCCTCTCCTCACCTCCCAATATATCATGAGTTTTTGATTAAGTCAACATTCATTGTTCATATTATCATGGTTTTATGTATGGGCCAGGGTCCCAGCAAGAAATAGAGGCACACTCAAATGGGGTAATTTGAGAATTTAATAAGGGACCATCTGTAAAAAGCATGGGCAGGGGCCAGGAAAACCACTGGAGATAGCGCTGCTAGAATTGGGGGGGAGGGCTCCATTACCACTCGTCGGCGCCAAAGAATCTGGAGACCTAAAAATGTATAGTGAGACCCACCTGACAGCAGCCACACTGTTGTCAGGGCATGAGGCCAGCCTGAGATGACCATGATAGGCAGACAGAGAGAGAACCACATACCTTCAACTCAATCTCCTTCCTCCCTTTGATCTGCTGAAGCTTCCCAAGGGAAGAACTCACCTGGAAGCCAGAGGGCACAGGAGCCTGTTAGTGGAGTCCAAAGAAGTATGCCTCCTAGGCACAGGGCAGGTGAAGGGTGGATGAATCTGGAAGGCAAATTATGTAACTAGTATTCACAGCCAAGCACATTTACTTATTTTAAAGATTTATTTATTTGCGAGAGAGAGCATGCACAGTGGGAGGGCCAGAGGGAGAGGGAGAGAATCTTAAGCAGGCTCTATGCCCAGCATGGAGCCAATGTGGGGCTTGATCTCACAACCCTGGGATCGTGACCGGAGCTGAAGAGTTATTAACTTTTAATAGCTGTGTACACTTATCCAAGTCATATACCTCCTAGAGCTCCCATTTGCCAATCTATAAAATGGGGACAGGGTTATGTGATTTGCTGGATGTTTATAAAATTAGAGAGATTACATGTGTAAAGTCTTTGGTGTTTAATAAATGATAGCTATTTACTTTAGTTGGGTATGATTCCTGCCAGAGTACTTGGGCAGCACAATGAGGTCTCCAAGGAAGATTGCCTGGTGTAACCATTTTTTTTCCCCTGCAGCTTATAGAATCTTTTTTTTGTCCCCTGTTCCCAAAATTTCATGGCTATGTGCCTTGGTATAGATGTGGTTTTTTGCTCAGCCTTTGTGCTGGACACACAGTGAGCCTTTTTCGTCTGGAAACTGATCCCTTCAAGTCAGAGAAACTTTCTTGAATTATTTCTTTGATGATTTCTGCCCTTCCATTTTCCATGTGTTCTTACTCTAAAATTCATTCATATGTTGACCTTATTGAGATGCAATGCTTTTATTATCTTTTAGCTCCTATTTTCTATCTCTTCATCATTCTGCTCCACATACTAGATTTCCTCAACTTTAGCTTCTAGATCTCCTGTTGAGCTTTTCATTTCTGCTACCTTATTTTTAATTTCCCAAGGATTCTTTCCTATTCTCTAAATGTTTCCTTTTGGAGACTTTCTTTTTATTTGGTTGCAGTATCTTATTTTTCCAGAAAATATTAAATATCAAAGATGATATCTCTGAGCATAGTCTTTATTTCTCCAGGTTCTTTTTTCCCCTCAATCTTTGGCCTCTGTCTTGTACCTTAAAGAGTTTCCGAAGAGGTCTGGAAGTACCAGGCTATCTTACTCACATTTAAGAATATAACCTATAAGCCTAGTTGGAAGAAAGGGGGTTACTGATTATACATTTCACTGTGATCTAGCTAGACCCTTATACTGATACCAATATATTTAGCTCTTTTTTCTTGGGCTGTCAAATACTCAGAGAAGCTTCCAACCCCTGTCTGGAAAACATACATCTAACTTTCAGTGAAGGTCATTTGGGAGAAGAGGGCTGAGGTCCACGTGTTCAGGAAGCCTTTGCTTAATCCCTATTTTCAATACAGGATCCACCCTCAGCAATGCTTAATGTCCCCCAGACCGGAAGCCCTCTACCCTCCAGAGAATACCACTCAATATGCAGCTAGAGTGGGGGGAAGCAATTGCCTTGCTGAGGATGGAGAGCTGGGTTTAAACTTGCTTCTACTACCAGCACCGCCAGTTACTATGTCATTGTCTCTCAGACTAAATCCAACCTTTCCGTGCTCAGCTTGGCAACACTGGTGTTGAGACTCTTCAAACCACAAGGATTCTGCCGCTATTCCTTCTTAGACTCTGCCCACTTCAGTCAATAGAGGGAACCCAGAAGGCTGGGGAAAGAAGGATCAAGCTACATCCAATTGTCTTCCTAGTGCTGTGAGCAGTTCCCCAGCAATGCTTCTTTGCTCCAGCAAAGGTTCCTTCCTGCAGTAACAGTTTATGTAAGTTTGCCGTTTTTCTGACACTCACAGAACCAGTCTCATCGTGGCCCCCCAGTCCCCAGCCCCCACACCAGGGACACCAGTACCGGCTGAGCAGCAATCGTTCCTCAGGGATCTGGGCCCCTGCCTCATGGGCTCCTCCTTCAAGCTTATAGGTTCTGATAATTCCCCATCCCCTCGCCTGGACTCCCAGCTGCCTGGGAGTGGTAGCTGCTTCCTAGAGTTACTGCCTCCGTGATATCTTAGAGTTCAACTTTATGCCTCATTAACAACTCTTTATATTAAATTCTATCTGTTCAAATAATTGGTGGGGTTTTTCTGTCTCCGGATCAGATTCTGATGGTTACACCAACTTTCAATGAAACCTCTTGTTTTCCAGCCCCACTTATACCCCACTTTCAGAGGTATGGGTCGCCTCCAAATCCTGAGCCATTCTGGAGTTTCACACCAGAAATTATTTTGCTTCTTGGTCTCCCTAACCCTCTTGAGAAACTTAGGGGTCAGGTTCTTCTGGTCTGCTTGATCAGTAATGACTTGTCCATCTGCTTTCTTGCTTCTGAGATTTTGTTGTTTTCTCTCCCAATTTCTTTGTCCCTGTAGGATTTTGCTTTTTGGACATCTTGTTTATGGTCATAATGGAATTTGGGAAAGGAAATTCATTGTTTTGTTTTTTTTTAAAATAAGAACAAGAGACTAATTTTTAAAGGGATGACAACAAACTGAGAAAAAATATTCCCCAAGTTAGGATGGTAGTCTGCACTGCGGGGGAGGAGAGTGGAGCAGGATCCAGGAGGAGGTAGATTTGCTCACATTCAAATCCTATCTATGAATTTCAACTACTCTGTACATGATAAATTTCACAAATTTTGAAAAGGCAAACTTCGGTGTACAACTATTATCAGCATGTATTCAACTGCATAGAATAGAAACTTAACCACAAAGGTTTAACTAAATAGGAGTATATTTTTCTTCCATAATGAAGAATTTTAGAGGAAGGCAGTCCAGGGTTAATATAATGTCTCTATAGTGCCATCGCCAACAAGGCTCCTCCTAGCTTTGGGCACAATCATGCTTGGCTTTTGCCTTTATGTTTCTTACATGGCTGCTTTACCTCTGATTATCACACCTATATTCCAGGAAGAATGGCAATGAACAAAGGGCAAAAAGCCAAAGAGATGAGTGAGCTGAGTTGGCCTCCTCTTTAAAGAGTGTTCCTTGTGTACCCAAAATGAATATAATGTTATATGTCAAATTTTTAAAGATTTTATTTATTTATTTGACAGAGAGAGATATCACAAGTATGCGGAGAGGCAGGCAGAGAGAGAGAGGAGGAAGCAAAACCTGAGCCGAAGGCAGAGACCTTAACCCACTGAGCCACCCAGGTGCCCTTATATGTCAATTTTTAAAACTAAGTAAAAATTTTTAAAAAGTGAAACCAGGGGTGTCTGGGTGGCTCAATGGGTTAAGCCTCTGCCTTCTACTCAGGTCATAATCTCAGGGTCCTGGGATCGAGCCCCACATCGGGCTCTCTGCTCAGTGGGGAGACTGCTTCCCCCTCTCTCTGTCCGCCTCTCTGCCTAACTGTGATCTCTCTCTCTGTGTCAAATGGATGAATAAAATCTTTTTTTAAAAAATTTATTGTTTTTTTTAATAAACACATAATGTATTTTTATCCCCAGGGGTACAGGTCTGTGAATTGCCAGATTTACACACTTCACAGCACTCATCATAGCAAATACCCTCCCCAATGTCCATATCCCCACCACCCTCTCCCGACCCCCCCTCCCCCCAGCAACCCTCAGTCTGTTTTTTGATATTGAGTCTTTTATGGTTTGTCTCCCTCCCAATCCCATCTTCTTTCATTTTTTCTTTTCCAACCCCCCCAACCCCCTCACATTGCATTTCCACTTCCTCATATCAGGGAGATCATATGACAGTTGCCTTTGGATGAATAAAATCTTTACAAAAAAAAAAGTGAAACCAGGGGGCACCTGGGTGGCTCAGGGGGTTAGAGCCTCTGCCTTCGGATCAGGTCATGATCCCAGGGTCTTGGGATTGAGCCCCTAATCAGGCTCTCTGCTCAGCAGGGAGCCTGCTTCCCTTCCTCTAGCTCTCTCTCTGCCTGCCACTCTGCCTACTTGTGAGCTCTGCCAGTCAAATAAATAAAATCTTAAAAAAAAAAGTGAAGTCAGGCCCTCATACATTTAAATCATTATTATAATCCATTTATGATAAAAAGAAGAACTAGGGGAGCCTGGCTGGCTCCATCGGTAGAACATGTGACTCTTGATCTTGGGGCTGTAAGTTCAAGCCCCATGTTGGGTGTAGAGATTACTTAAAAATCAAATCTTAGGGGCACCTCATTGGCTCAAATGATAGAGCATGTGACTCTTGATCTTGGGGTCATGAGTTTGAGCCCCACTTTCGGTGTAGAGAATACTTAAAATCTTAAAAAAAAAAACTTAAAAAACCCCCTAAATCTAGGGGAAAGTACATGAAAAAAAGAGACAATGTTGTGCTTAATTAAATAAGTTCACATTTACAGATACCTAAAATGGCATACCAGCCCCCTGACACTATTTCCAAAATGTTCTTGTTCTCAGGTTATTTACTGTGAGGTGTCCACATTATAATATGAAATGTGTGTAACTATTTCACAAAGTATACTAGGCCCCATGTGCCTTAGCTCTGGGCTGCAAATACAGAGCAAAGGCACTGTATTCACCAATATTAAGTCACCTGTGGGGACAATTTGATCTTATCTATTTATTGCCAGATTTAAAAGTTATGTCATATTCTCTTACAAAATTTACATATGTGTCTGCATACATGTATGCCCATGAAAACCGGGTAATGGAGTTCCAAGCAGTCCAATTTTTTTTCTCAGAAACCCAGATCTCTGTAGTGCATACCCTCTCTATGAACTTACAGGGAAGCAAATACAAGATACATATGTATTTTCATGCTCCTTTGAAGTGTTAAAAAAAAAAAAAAGAGTTTCCTGAACAACCCAAGTGGCAATTTTGCCAACTTCTCACTGTCTAAGACTTTGTCACAGGCTTCCCCAAAGAAGTCTGGGGAGGTGATGTTTTCTCCTGGGAACATTGTCCCCCTGAACAAAACCAGAGCCAAGTGAGGAAGCAGAATATGTGAAAAGAATTCTTTGTAGAAGGCTACTGCCAAGCTGAGTTGCCCCTCCTCTGCCCAGGGGGAGGGAGGGGAGCTGCTTTCTGGCACAAGCATCCTAAGAGGGGCAAGGAAGAAGGACAAAATGTATACTACACAGGTAACTGACAGTATCTGCCATAGTTGCCATGAAGTTGCTATAAAGATTAAAACAGACTATACTTACAGAGCCCCTAGCACAATGTCTGATACATTGTGATCATCCAGTATCAACCTCTTAAGAAACTATCTCCAGTTATCTAGCTCATTAGAGACAAAAATGGAAAGAACCAAATAGATAATGCCAGTAATGCTAAACATAAAAAACATTCTTGCTTCTTCTTTAATACTCAGGTGTTTTTCTTCTGCTTATGTGTTTTTTATTATTATTATTACCACACGGTTTTTTAAATTAAATTTATTTATTTTCAGCATAACAGTATTCATTATTTTTGTACCACACCCAGTGCTCCATGCAATCCATGCCCTCTATAATACCCACCACCTGGTACCCCAACCTCCCACCACCCCCGCCACTTCAAACCCCTCAGATTGTTTTTCAGAGTCCATAGTCTCTCATGATTCACCTCCCCTTCCAATTTCCCCCAACTCCCTTCTCCTCTCTAACTCCCCATGTCCTCCATGCTATTTGTTATGCTCCACAAATAAGTGAAACCATATGATAATTGACTCTCTCTGCTTGACTTCTTTCACTCAGCATAATCTCTTCCAGTCCCGTCCATGTTGCTACAAAAGTTGGGTATTCATCCTTTCTGATGGAGGCATAATACTCCATAGTGTATATGGACCACATTTTTCTTATCCATTCGTCCGTTGAAGGACATCTTGGTTCTTTCCACAGTTTGGCGACTGTGGCCATTGCTGCTATAAACATTGGGGTACAGATGGCCCTTCTTTTCACTACATCTATATCTTTGGGGTAAATACCCAGGAGTGCAATTGCAGGGTCATAGGGAAGTTCTATTTTTAATTTCTTTCTTTTTTTTTTTTTTTAAAGATTTTATTTATTTATTTGTCATAGAGAGAGAAGTGAGAGCAAGCACAGGCAGACAGAGTGGCAGGCAGAGGCAGAGGGAGAAGCAGGCTCCCTGCCAAGCAAGGAGCCCGATGCGGGACTCGATCCCAGGACGCTGGGATCATGACCTGAGCCGAGGGCAGCCGCTTAACCAACTGAGCCACCCAGGCGTCCCTCTATTTTTAATTTCTTGAGGAATCTCCACACTGTTCTCCAAAGAGGCTGCACCAACCTGCATTCCCATCAACAGCATTCCCATCTCCACATCCATTCCAACACATGTTGTTTCCTGTCTTGTTAATTTTGGCCATTCTAACTGGTGTAAGGTGATATCTCAGTGTGGTTTAAGATATCTCAATGTGGTTTAAGATAAGAAACTATCTCTAGTTATCTAGCTCATTAGAGACAAAAATGGAAAGAACCAAATTGTTAATGCCAGTAATGCTAAACATAAGAAACATTCTTGCTTCTTCTTTAATACTCAGGTGTTTTTGTTTTGTTTGGTTTTTTTTTTTTTCTACTTTGAGGCTGCACATCAAGAGAGTGTAACTTCTCCTATAGGGGAAGTCTAATCCATAAACAGTACAGTCAACTTGGTATGAGGGGAAATGTATGCGTGCAGCTTAGCTTTGCTGTAGTCTACTTATGGCTTTCTTTTAGCTCTATCTCCAATCTGGCGAAACAAATTCCCTCCATTCGTTCATCCTTTTTTAGCCACCTATTTACTCTATTTCTAGTACCACATTTGTCTCTTCTTGTGCTAGAACCCTGTGTTCTTTCCCCTATGACTGGTATCTGTTTTGCTACATCATCTAATAAATGAGTATTAATAATATCATAAAGAACAATATGGTGCTAAAATCTTACTGGTTTTGGTTAGAATGCTTTTGATCGCAAGGAGAGAACACTTAGTTAAAGCTGGCTTTAATATTTGCAAATGACGCATCAGATAAAGGGCTAGTATCCAAAATCTATAAAGAACTTATCAAGCTCAACACCCAAAAACCAAATAATCCAATCAAGAAATGGTCGGAAGACACAACAGACATTTCTGCAAAGAAGACATTTAAATGGCCAACAGAGGGGGGTGGGAGGTTGGGGTACCAGGTGGTGGGTATTATAGAGGGCACAGCTTGCATGGAGCACTGGGTGTGGTGAAAAAATAATGAATACTGTTTTTCTGAAAATAAATAAATTGGAAAAAAAATATTTAGAAGGACTTCAGCCAAATTAAAAAAAAAAAAAATGGCCAACAGACACATGAAAAAGTATTCCACATCACTCGGCATCAGGGAAATACAAATCAAAACCACAGTGAGATACCACCTCATGCCAGTCAGAGTGGCTAAAATTAACCAGTCCGGAAACAACAGTTATTGGCAAGGATGCGGAGAAAAGGGAACCCTCCTACACTGTTGGTGGGAATGCAAGCTGGTATAGTCACTCTGGAAAACAGCACAGAGGTTCCCAAAAAGTTGAAAATAGAGCTACCCTACAACTCAGCAATCACACTATGGGTATTTACCTAAAGATACAAATGTAGTGATCCGAAGGGGCAAGTGCACCTGAATGTTTATAGCAGCAATGTCCACAATAGCCAAACTATGGAAAGAGCCTAGATGTCCATCAACAGATGAATGGATAAAGAAGATGTGGTATATATATATACAATGGGATATTATGCAGCCATCAAAAAAATGAAATTTTGTCTTTTGCAATGATGTGGATGGAACTAGAGGGCATTATGCTAAGCAAAATAAGTCAGAGAAAGACAATTATCATATGATCTCACTGATCTGAGGAATTTGAGAATCAGGGTGGGGGGTCGTGGGGGGCAGAGAGGGAAAAAAATGAAACAAGACAAAGGCTTAGAGGGAGACAAACCATAAAAGACTCCTAATCTCAGGAAACAAACTGAGGGATGCTGGGGGGTGGGGGGATAGGGTGGCTGGGTGATGGACATTGGGGAGGGTATATGCTATGTTGAGTGCTGTGAATTGTGTAAGACTGATGAATCACAGACCTGTACCCCTGAAACAAATAATACATTATATGTTAATTAAAAGAAAAGCCCTGGCTTTAAAATAATGGCATTTATTGGGGCACCTGGGTGGCTTGGTTAAGCACCTGCCTTTAGCTTGAGTCATGATCCCAGGGTCCTGGGACTGAGCCTCATGAGGGGCTCCCTGCTCAGCGGGGAGCCTGTTTTTCCCTCTCCTTCTCCCCCTGCTTGTCTCTCTCTGTCAAATAAATAAAATCTTTAAAAAAATAAATTAATAATAGCTTTTATTAATTCATATAATGCCTGGGGATAGGTGGTTCCAGAGTTGTCTAATTTAGTGGCAGAACATTATCAAGGATTTGGTATTTTGTTTTGTTTTTTCTTACTGTTTCACTGTGTTTAGGATGCTGGTTTTTTTTTTTTTTTTTTAAAGTCTTCATTTTAATTCCAGTTAACATACAGCATTATATTAGTTTCAGGTGTACAATATAAAGATTTAACACTTCCATACATCACCCGGTACTCATCACAGCAAGTGCCCTCCTTAATCCCCATGGCCTATTTCACCCATTCCCGCCCACCTCTCCTAACCATCAGTTTGTTCTCTGTAGTTAAGAGTCTGTTTGCTGGCTTTTCTCTTCCTTTGCTCATTTGTTTTGTTTCTTAAATTCCACATATGAGTGAAATCATAGGGTATTTGTCTTTCTCTGACTGACTTATTCTGCTTAGCATACCACTCTCTAGTTCTTGTAAACAGCAAGATTTCATTCTTTTTGATGGCCGAATAGTATTCGTGTGTGCGCGCGCGCGTGCGCGATCTCTATCTCTATATCTGTATCTATATCTATATATACATCTTCTTTATGGGATGCTAGATTTTATCTTCATGTTTGTTGCTAATGATAATAAGATGGCTGCAGCAGCTTCAGGTATCACATCCTCATAAAATAACAATGGGAGGGGGAACAAAAAAAGATGATTGGGGGAGGGGAATGTTTCCTGTCTTGCGTTCCTTTCCAAGAGTGAGCAAAACCTTTCTGAATTCCCCCCAGCAGACATACCCTCAGATTTCTCTGGCTAAATTTGGATAAAATGTCCATGCCTAAACCCATCACATGACAAAAGAAAGTCACCCTTACTGTCTGGGAGTGGGAGGGAATACTTTCCCTGAGCACATGGTCACAGGAAGAAATGGGTTTGGGTAGGTAACCAGCAGTGTCAGCTATATTTGGTAATTCTGAACTACTGCAGAATAAATCTGGAATCAGAGCACATGGCCTGGGGTTCCAGCGTCCTCATATAATACCAGTGTGACTTCAGGCAGAGCAGGTCACCGCACCAAATTAAGGAAATAGATCTGAATTCTCTTTGTAAACTCCAAGCACTATGTGAATGTGGTAAGTCTTTCTTGTGGATGGATTTCTTATTTACTTACATAACAAGATATTAAAATGGGATCATCCTGATGTTGTTTTATACCAACAGAAGAGATACTGTGCTCCAAAATTAGCATGGATAGGTGCACAGGGGCAGACTTTACAAGAAACTCTAAGACTCTCAAATGCCCTCAACAATTTCGATTATAAAGGTGTCAAGAGAGGGAGAGGGAAGGAGGATTTGTGAAGAGGATTCTTTGGAGAAGTCTATTGTCATTCTATGAATATCCTTCCCCTTGCCCCTGGGATGGGGGTAAGGGGAGAGATGCCCTCTAACCTCCAGCCTTATGAGAAAGGGCATTATAAGGGAACCCCTTAAAGAGGTTGCTGCATGTTCCCTATAGTTGGGGAAGCAGGACTGGAGCATGAGTTATGACAGCCTGTGGCAGTGGGAGAGAGGGGCTATGCTGGAACCAGCCAGCACTCCCATGTGTGGGAGCTGGTGTGTGGGGGGAGTGGATGCCGGAGTGTCTGCCTGGAGCCCTTTTTTATTAACCTTTTTTGAAATATATGATACATATTAAAATATGCCAAAATAGCAGGCTTGCAGATTGATGAATTTTCATTAACTGAACATCCCCATGAAACCAGAACATTAATTACTAGCATCTTATAAGGTCCCTGTGTGCCCTTTCAGTCACCACTACCTCCCAGGGATAACTGTTACCTTAACCTCTGATAGCATAGATTAGTTTTGCCTCTTTTTGTTCTTTTTTTTTTTTTTTCAGAGAGGAGGAGAAGAGGTAGGGGGGAAGGAGAGTGGGATGGGAGAGGGGGAGAGAGAGAATCTTAAGCAGGTTCCATAGCTCAGAGCCCGACGTGGGGCTGGATCCCACCACCCTGAGATCTTGACCTGAACCGAAACCAAGGATCAGATGCTTAACCAACTGAGCCACCCAGGCACCGCCTCTTTTTGTTCTTTATATAAATGAATCATACAGTATGGATAGTGCCTGGTTTCATTTGTTCAAGATCACAGTTATGAGAGTCATCATATTGTTGTATTATTGCATATAGTTATAGATAGTTTATTCTCATTGTTGTACAGCATCCCCTTGTGTAAATATTCCACAGTTTATTTATCCATTCTAAGCTGATGGGCATTTTAGTAGTTTCCAATTTGGGGCTTTTATGAATAGCACATTCTAGCACACTTCCTTTAGTAAACATATGTAAACATTTCTCTTGTGGATATACCTAGGAGTGGAGTTTCAGGTCAAAGGGGTGATATTTGTAAAATCTGGAGCAGTCTGAAGACTTGCCTAAGAAGAATTCTTGGATAGAGTATGGATTCAACAACGAGGGTCTGGGTAGAGCAACCCTGCCCCAAGCCTCTCACCTTAGTCCCAGAACCAGGGGCTAAAAGGAGATACCAGTGGGAAAAACAGTGTATGGTGCTCATCATACGGGCTGCAGTCAGAGGAACCCAGCAAAGGAGCCTCCCATGAGCCCCATGGAGGAAGCCGTGTGTCCCAAAACACAGCCCTGCCTCCAGAAACTTTCAAATCTAGGACTGCATTGGTCTCAACATGGATGTTGTAAGGGGCTGGTATAGAAGAGGCTCCAGTTTCTGGACACTGGGTTTTCATCTGAACAATTCCATTACATAGCTCTGTAACTTTAGGAAGGTCATTTTCCCTCTCCAGGTCTCACTTTTCTCGTCTTTCTGATGTGTGGCTCCCTTGTGCTCTGAATTTCCAAGAATCGCCTGTGCTCTAAATGCCTTGAGAACAGGGACCACATCTTCTCTTTCTTCCACATTCCTAGACAGCACCCAAGGCTAGAGCTCTACATATTTAAGTCACTGGACAACAAATGCCTTGCAATTTCATTGTCTAAAGAAGAATCTGCTTTTATGAGTCCAGTGATGCATATAACAAGGATTAAATTGGTGCATTAAAATTAACAACATGGTGTGTGTACCTGTCCAAATACAGATGTTACACTGTGTACCGACCTTATGGAAAAATCCATTTCTATTCTTTTCACACAACAGATCTTTTCTAAAAGAACAGAGCAAAGACTGTCTATGCATTGTAAATTTATTGACTTATTATTTTATCCAAGGACATTGGGTAATTAGTAGATTCCAACACAGACCCAATGAATTCTTCTCTTCATCTGGGAACATGTTTTATCACTTGCAACTGCCTTATTTCTAATGCTTAGCATTTAAAGGTTATATTTAAAAAAAAAAAAGCCTCCAGACATTATGTAGTCACTGTCTGGAACGGCATTATATTTCAACAGGATATTATCACTCAGGCGAGGAAGAATCAGTTTTACTGGGTAGGAAATTATTCCATTGTGCAGTATTATTAAAGCAATTAGAATTCACATTGTGTGGCAAATTGTCAGATCTTCTCACTGGAGTCTGTTAATATACTGTTCATATTTAACAGAAAGAAAAAGGCTTTTTCAGTAGAAGCATGGGCAGTAGGTAGCTGGGGAAGTGAGCCAAGATGTAATATTTTTTCCCAGGAAATTCTTTTGAAGTTACCCTGAAGTTCCCAGTCTTACTTCACCAATCAGCAAACTTGCTTCCTTGCATTTATCCCCTTTAGCCACGGAAAACTTAGCTTTGCCCCTTAAGGCTTGAGAGGGAAAACTTAGCTTTGCCCCTTAGGGCTTGAGAGGGAACTGACAACTTAGAAATTGGTGTCGTTCCAAAAGTTTGTTGGAAAATCTGTCGTAGAATTCAGAACAGATTTTCTTCAGTTTGTTAGGAAAGACTTTGGTTCCCAAGCAGGTCCCTGGGGGCTGCGCCACTCCTAACAAAGTGGGACTCGTATTAATGATGATCAGGAAGCCAGTTGTTGGGTAGAGTGTTATTTCCCAGTGAAAATCCACTCCAAGTCCCAACTTGGGAGAACAGGAACACAGCTTGCCTTCTCTACTCCCTACTCCATTCTGCAGTCAGAAGTTGGGGGGGGGGTTCCTACAGCTTGGGGGATTGGAGTGCACCAGGCAGGAAAAGGAGTTGGAGGATGTCCAGAAAGCTGTGAGCAGAGGCAGAAGCTTCCCAGCAATGACAGAGAGAAGAAGGGAAAAGGAGCGGGGGTGGGCCCGGCAGTGATGCAGCAGCAGAGGTGGGAGTATTTATAGTTTCAGCAGCAGTTGACAAGGAAGTCCTTGGACGCAGGGGTGAATTTGCTCATGGGATACTGGTAACTTGGGTGGTCATAACTCAGAGGCGGTCCCAATCAATGCACAAGTCTGAGGTTTTACTTTCTACTCCAGCCTCCTAAAACCTAACCTTTTTTTCTGCCTTTTTTTTTTTCCTTTCTGCCTTTAAAAAATCATCATGGAATATCTCAGAAATACAAAAGGTATACAGGAGAATCTAACAAACACCAGCTTAAGGTATAAAACATTCCAGATATAGTTGGAGCCCTCTTGTGTACCTCTTCTCACTTTCATTCTCTCTGCCCTTGAGATAACCACAAATTGAATGCTATCATTTCTACGTGTATTTTTGTATTTTTATTATGTATATATCACACATATACATACATATCATAAATCCTATGTAAGTTATATCCTATTATAAATCAATAGGGATATATATTTAAACTACATGATTTATAGGGTTTTTTTTAAAAGATTTTATTTATTTGAGAGAGAGAGAGTGGGAGAAGGGGCAGAGGAAGAAGAGAATCTCAAGCAGACTCCAGGTTGAGTGTGGAGCCTGGCACGGGGCTCAACCTCACAACCCTGAGATTATGACCTGAGCAGAAATCAAGAGTCCGACACTTACCCAACTGAGCCACCCAGGCACCCCTGATTTATAATATTTTTGCACATTTTAACATTTTGTAAATAGCAGAAGACCTCTACATATCCTTCTGCAACTTGCTGTTTCCTTCCAACATTATGTTCTTTTTAAATATTTTATGTATTTATTTGAGAGAGAGAGAGAATGAGCAGAGGGGAGGAACAGAGGGAGAGGGAGAAGTAGGCTCTCCACTGAGCAGGGAGGCTGACGAAGGGTTTGATCCCAGGACCTGGGATCATGAACTGACTGAAGGCAGAAGCTTAACTGACTGAGCCACCCAGGCACCCCACCCTTCTAACATTATGTTATAAAAATTAGTCCATGTTGATAGGGTGGCTCTGGGTCATCCATTTTAACTGTTGCATAGTATTCCATTTTACGAACAGATGCACCTTTTCACCAGCCAAACACAAAACCCCGGAATGCACTCACTCCTCTTTCCTGCCCCACACAAAATGTCGGATTCTTGGATTCAGAATCCAGAATGCTCACCATTACACTGTGGAACCGCCAGATGTTGGATTCTTAATTCACAATCAGAGGAACACCCCTTCCTAAGGGCCAAATTGTCCAGGTCCCATCATCCAAGTTTTCCTTGGCCTCAGGGGAAGTTTTGTTGGAAATGGCAGGCTGCCTGGACAGTACCGATTCAGAACATCATCTGACCTTGAGAGGAGGAGTTTGCCTTTGCCACGGGATAAGGACTTGAAGAAGTGCCTCTACTTCTGGTGGCAGAATGACTCATGTACTTGGAATTCCCTACCTCTTTCCCCTGGATGAAATTCAAGCCATGCTGTCAAAATATAATTAGTTCACTCTTTAAAAGGGAAAAGGAATCCTCAGAATTAAAAATAACAGAATCATACAATGCAAGACCTAGAAGAGTAACTTATTCCTCCCTCCTTCTCCAACACCTCAGTATGGGTCAAGAGATATTTAGGCATCAGCCAAGCCAACCATTTAAGGAGGTTTCAAGAGCACAGTTACTTGAGGTCTTTCTAAACGGGGCAGGGTGGGTGAACACTTGACAAGAAGCAGCAGAGCACCAGAATGGATGAGGATCACTCTTGGTCATTAATCAGTGCCATTCAGAGTCATTTCTCTCTCAGCTCAGCTCAGCAAGTTAGGGAACCTCCCGGCAAAATGCTCTAACCCAGGATTTCTGGCACTTGGTTTTCTGGCACTGGTGTTAAGCATTCCTTGAGAATGGCCTGGCCAGTCAAGCACTGACATATGCCACATTGTTCTTAGCAGTATCTCTGAAGGAGGACAAGGGCTTCTTCAAATTCTAACCAATGTATTTGCATGGAAGCTGCTAATTCACCCCAGTTGGCTGCTTTCCCCATTACTCCTCTATCCTACTGGCAGAACTTGGAAAGAAAGTCCAAAAGATGAAAGCTGACATGAATGCTAGAGACGTTCCAGCTCGACACCTTATTTACCAAGTTATTAATTTAATAAATAGGTGCCTAGTGTCTAGGATGTGCCAGAGTCGTGGTGATACATTGATGACCAAAACCAGACGTAGACTCTGCCCTCTTGATGGTCACATTATAGTGGGTAGGGGCTGCAGGCATGACCAATATTAATCAAGCAATATATATATATAAAATCAAGCAATCACAGGAATGTAAAACATGCTATGCTGTGAGTCAGACTTAGAGAGCTGAGAGGACTTCCTTAAAGAGGTGATGCTTGGGCTGAGATGTGAAGCATGAGTAAGTGTTAATAAGGCAAAGACAGGAGAAACAGCTTTGCAGGGAGAGGGTAGCAGCAAGGGGTAAGATGGCACATAGCAAACAAAGAAGGCCATGTGGCCTTTTATAACAGATAAATAGAGCAGAGAAGGGGAGATAAAGCAGGGGAACAGGGGCCACACCACATAGCGCCTTGAGGCCCATGTTAAATATTCTGCCATTTATTATAAAAGCAATGGGAAGCCATTGGGGGGCTTCAAATGGGGCATGGACATAATTAAATTAGAATTTTCATTTATTTGACAGGCAGAGATCACAAGTAGGCAGAGAGGCAGGCAAAGAGAGAGGGGGAAGCAGACTCCCTGCTGAGCAGACAGCCCGATGCAGGGCTTGATCCCAGGACCCTGAGATCATGACCTGAGCTGAAGGCAGAAGCTTTACCCACTAAGCCACCCATGCACCCCTTGAATTAGAATTTTCAAAAAGTTCATTTTGACCATGATATGGAAAACCAACTGGAGAAGGGCCAACTGGGAGATTATTTTAGGTAAGAAATATTGATGGGTTGGGCTGGGGTGGTGCTGGTGGTGGTGGTAAAGGGAAGGGGACAGATTGGAGAAATATTTAGGAGGTTAAATCGACGTGATATGGTGATGGTTTAAATACAGTGATGACAGGGAGGCAGGTGTCAAGGAGGGAGAGGCTCCTGAAAGAGGAGCAGGTTTGTGGTAGGTGAGTGAGTGCTGACTTTCAGGGGCCTTTGTGATATCCAAGAAGAGCTATCCAGCAGACCACTGGCTATATGTGGGTCTGGGACTAAGAGGAGAGGTATGAACTGGAGATTTATATATCTTTGAGTCATCTGCAAAAAGGCAGTGACTCAGCCAGGGCTCTAAAAGAAACAGATGGCACAACCAAATCAGGAGAATTCAGTGAGAATTAACAGGGCTATGTTAGGTTTCTGCTGTATAACAAATAGTACCATAACCTCAGTGGCTTAATAGAGCAAAGGTTTTATTTCTGGCTCACAGGTCTGTGGAATGCTTATAGTTCAGCCAATTTAGGTTAGACTCAGCTGGGCTAGGCTGACTCCAGACTTCAAGTCCTATTCATGACTGTTCTACAAGCCTGGACTCCTCAGGGAATGGTGCCATATCAAAGACCCAGAGCTGGCCTCTGCTGTTTGCTGGCCAGGCATCCAGGAGTAGACTTAGTGAGAGAAGTTTGTGTCATGGATGCCATGACTGTGGGTTCACAAGATCACCAAGGGAGCACCAGGGTAGCTGGAGGAAGAGGCTGGCTGACAACCAGGGGGAGGTTGTCTGGTCCATCTAATTACTGAGACCCTCCTTTGCAATAGATACCCACTGGTGGGCATTTACATGGGCATGATAAAGTTCGTATTTTGGGCTTAGCCCCAGAGGTCCACCCACATGGACACCCTCAAGACATCCTGTCACCAGTTTTTCAATCTTGTACTTTCCAAATCCCTGATCAGTTGGATAACCCAATGGTCACTGCCCATGAGGCAGTGTGAATCCAGTCCTCCGGCTGTCTCAGTCCCAAAAAAGTAAACAGCCAAATGTTCTGCCTCTTGGAAGCATTTTTCCTTCAGCAACATTTTCAGGGGCACTTCCGAATGGGGCTATAGTGCAATAGTCACCCACTTTAATCTGGTGCCAGCATAGCATGTAAACTCATTAGGGAAGCAGGTCCAAGCTTTTTCCTTCTCTAATAATGGGCCATTGGGAATGGAGGCCATGAGGCCACAGGATAACTGAATGTGAGGCAGAGTAGCCGGAAGAGCAGGTACCGTAAGAGCCGAGCCACCTATTTGGGCAGTTTTCTCTTGCTTTCCTGACATGCTTGGGCCTGGTTTCATATATTTGACTTCTGTTTTATAAGAGAGAATTGCCATTCATGTCCAAGTTTATGGTTTGGTAGTTCAGGTAACACCCAGATCATAATGGGCATTTAAAAAATAACATTAGAGGACATGCAGAGTTTTATTGAATGCTATTACACGACCTACAAAAACAGAGGGGCAGGTTTTTTTGTTCTCCTGATATCATGTATCAAAATAATGAATCCCTGCACACTGAACCACCCTTCCATTCTCAGTACAAACCCCATTTGGTGAGAGTAATTTATTCTTTTAATAGGATGCTGAATTTTGCTTGCCAGTATTTTATTTCATATTTTTACATTGATATTCATGGACGAGGTTGGTCCTCAGTTTTGTTTTGTGTGTTATTTTTGCTAGGTTTGATTTCAGTCTTCTCTTGGCTTAATAGAATTGTATTTCCTTCTTTGTGTATGGTTTGGAACTCTAAAAGCGTTAGCATTAGAATGATCTGTTCCTTAGAGATTTGCTAGAATTCACTTCTGAAACCATCTGGACCTGCTGCTTTGTGAAACTTTACCATCACCTACCAGTTCTGCTGAGTCTCTTTAAATCAGCCCAACCCACTGGTCAGGAAAGTTTTCTTTAACAGGCCAAACTACTGGCAGACAGACCCTTTAGTTCATGGTTCTCAGTGTGTGGCCTAGAATCACCTTGGACACCAGTTAAAAGGTCTCTGACCTATTGAATTAGAATTTCTCCTGGGAGGAGAATTTCTCCTCTGCATGTTGAGTGAACTCTCTGGGTAATTCTGTACATTCCAGCTTGAATTCCCCATGTTAGCAGGAAGCTTCCAGTTTCTCCATGTTTTTTTTTTTTTTAAGATTTTGTTTATTTATTTGACAGAGAGAAATTACAAGTAGACAGAGAGGCAGGCAGAGAGAGAGAGAGAGAGAGAGAGAGAGGGAGGGAAGCAGGCTCCCTGCTGAGCAGAGAGCCCGATGCGGGACTCAATCCCAGGACCCTGAGATCATGACCTGAGCCGAAGGCAGCGGCTTAACCCACTGAGCCACCAGGTGCCCCAGTTTCTCCATGTTAAGCTAAAGACCCTTCTCTCTCCAGGGCTCCCTGCCCCACTTTCTGGAGAGATGCCTATGCACCAGGCACACCAGAGCACTTGTTTTCCTGCCCCTACCCCCTATATATCGCTGGCCTCAGCAATTCCCTTTTGTTTTCCAGGAGCATCTTCTGAGGTCTTGTTCACCCCTGCTTTACTAATGGTGTCTACTTGGTCAGAAAAGCTTCCTAACGGTGGCCAGAACTTCACTGACCTGAGGGTCAGGGTCAGGTAGAGTGACTAATCATTTCGATTTGCCCAGGACTTTCTTGTTTTAGCACTAAACAGCTCATGGCCCTGGAAGCCCCTGAGATTCAGGCAAATGTCAGAGGGTCACCCTATATTTTGCATCAGAACTGGCATTATCATGGAGCGGGCAAACTTTCATCACACAAAGCTGTCCACAGATTATTTCTGGGAAATCTGACTGGATGAGTTGAAAAGAACATCCTTCCCACCACCATCACCACTACCCTAAACTAAACTCCCAAAATTCTGGACCCCACTTTAGACTTAAACAAGATTCAGGGGTGCTTGGGTGGCTCAGTCAGTTAAGCGTCTGCCCTGGGCTCAGGTCATGATCCTGGAATCTTGGGATCAAGTCCTGCGTCGGGTCCCCTGCTCAGCAGAAAGCCCGCTTTGCCCTCTGCCCCTCACCCACTTGTGCTCTCTCTCTCTCACTCTCTCAAATTCATAAATAAAACAAAAACAAAAACAAAACAAGATTCAAAGACACATTAAAGTTTGAGAAGCACCACTCTAGAGTACTTGTTCTCAAATCTGGCTGCACTGTGGAATCATCTGGGGGTTTTAAAAAATTGTGATACCTGGGCCCCCCCTCCAGTGATTCTGATTTACTTGGTCTGGGTGTGGTCTGGGTATCTGGATTTTTTTTTCCAGCTTTATTGAAATTTGATAATAACATTGTGTAAGTTTAAGGTGTACAATGTTATGATTTGATGTGTATATATTGTGAAATGATTGCCACATTAAGGTTAGTTAATATACCCATCACTGTGTAAGATTTAAGATTTACTCTCTTAGCAAATTTCAAGTACACAATTCAGTATTGTTAACTAGAGTTACCATGCTATACCCCAGAACTTATTCATTTTATAACTAAAAATGTATACCCTTTGACCAACATCTCCCCATTTCCCCCACATCCAAGCCCTGGTTATTACAAATCCACTCTGTTTCTATGAGGATGACTTTTTAGATTCCACTAACTGAGATGATGTAGAATTTGTCTTTTTCCTATCTGACTTATTTCACTTAGAGTAATACCCTCAAGTTTCATCCAGGTTATTGCAAATAACAGGATTCCTTTCTTTTTAAGGGATGAATAATATTCTCTTGTACGTATGGTATCTGGGTTTTTTAAAGCTCCCCAAGTGATTCTAATATGCGTCCAAGGTTGAGAACCACTGTTCTAGACAAGGTAATAGACTATGTTCAGCCCAGATGCTAGGGTAGGCTTGGATGACTGTCCAAAATTAATGGTCTTACACCATATTGATTTTCTCTCCCTCCACTGGCCCTCGTAACAACATTCTAAGAGGATAAAGGCTAGTATTGCACTTGGCCCACCCTTTTTCCTTTCTTATCTAATATTCCTGATTTTATACTGTATTATACTCTATTATTACTATACTACACTACTATAGTTTACCAGCCACAGACAGTCCTTTCGTGGTGTTTCTTTATCATTACAACAGTGATCATGGCCTATCCAACTCCCATTATCTCTGTTAATCTCTCCCCAGCCTGCTCTTCTGTCCTTCTACAGCATCTGTAATCAGCACCATGCAGTTCAACACTTTAAATATGTGGCTTTTATTATTCTCTAATTATTTGGTCTTTATTTTATTAGTCAATGCTCTCTGGGGACAAGTGACAGAACCCTAACTCAGCCTGGCTTAAATGAAAAGCCAGTACACTGGCTCATGTAAGAGACGAGTGCGGGCGTGCTGACTTCATTCAAGTGTGGCTGGATACAGGTAACTCAGATGATGTCATCAGAAAGATACCTTCTCTTAACTCTTATTTCTTAACTCTGATTTCTTCTCTGTGAGCTCATTCTCAGGCAGGGTCTCTTCACACGAGAGTTAAAAATGGACACTCTAAGGTGTAGTACACTGAGGACTTTTAATTCTCATAACACTTGAAAATCTTCAACAGATCATTTTGTTTCCCATTATACCTGGGACTCTCGTCAGCCTACTCAGACATATTCCACAGAAATTCAGGCCCATGAAGAGCAAATACATACAGATAGGCCCTGGGAACAAAAAAGATAAGAACTAAAGACCTCAATCTGATTTTTTTTTCACTCTGATCTTTTATTAATTCCAGATACCAGGCCAAGATGGACTGCTGTAAGTCCAAAAGCATTTCACTCATTTGTTACACATTTACTCACCACCTGTATATCAAGTACAGTGCTGGGAACTTGGATGAGTAAGACTTTATCCCTGTACTGATGTTCTCAGAGGGCAGCAGACAAGACAGACACACTACCAACCATAATGCAACATGGCAAAGGCTACTCTGCAGGTGTGAGCTGGGCATTTGCAGAACACTCTGGAAGTACGTGGTGCCAATTTCTCTGGGGCCCAGGTTCCTCAGGTACAATGTTAAGGAATGTTTTCTAAATGTTGAATGTTTTCTAAATTCGCTCTCAGCTTGAATTTCCTGCTCTTTATTTCTGTCTCTCTGAAGTCCTCCTTCCATTATAACATGAGCATTTAGCTTAGTGAGGATGTGGATGGACTCCAGCTACACACATTTGCAAGTCACCTTAGGGGTTCTTTTTCTAATAGTAAATGTAGTTTCCAGGGCCACTGTTTAAAATTATTTATGTATGTTCCAGAGGAAAATCACTTTGAAAGACAGAAGCAAAGGGTCCGGGCTTGAAGGGAGAATAGGGAGTGGGTGTGTTCAATGAGGATGCTAAATCTACAGACGTTGGTCAATCTAAGGGAAAAGGTCAAAGAACTACTGGACAAGAATATCTTTTGAATAGCCCAAATAAAAAATTTAGGGTGCAAATAGATGTTAAGACAAAGAAAGGGCTTTAATTTTCTTTTTGGGCCTTCAAGTGGAAACCCAAATATGGACTAGAAGTTTTGTGCCAAGCCTCAGGTATTGTTAGACATCAAAATTCAAAGTATTTCTTTTTCTTAATTCTTTGTTACCTTTTCTGTTTTCCTATTAGCTGCTGGAAAACTGTCAGCCCTTTAGAGAGGATGTCTATGCATAATAATGGCTACCAATTATGGAGTGCTTAACATATGCTATTGTGACTTTCACCCTTCTTACACTTTTTCATAATTCACTCATTTAATCCTCATTCTATGAGTGGTAGGCGGGTACTGTCATTATCCCCATTCTACAGGCATGACATGAAGACCTCAGAGAAGTTGAGATAACTTGCTCAAGGTTGAAGAGCTAATAAGAGAGAGGCACAGAGGCAAGACTCAAATACAGAGATTTCTGACTCCAGAGCTCATCTGATGATAGAGAGAGGACACTGACCCAGAAGAAAGTCCCTACTTTTAACTCAGGGTGTTAATTAGAAACAGACTTTTTTAGGAGGGATTTAGAGAGGTGGTCAAGTTGGTTGGGAATTGAAATCTGGAATTCTCACATAGCTTCCCTGGCTCCCAGGACACAGAGCCACCATGGAGAAGCTCAGGAGTTAGCTTGACCATAGACCATCTTTCAGTCCCCACTTCTCAGAGGTATTTTTAAGCCTCCTAAGGCAACCAACAGTATAAGAATCATTCATTCAAAAGGGGCAATTTTAAAAATTAAGTTATATATTGAAATGATAATGTTTTAGATATACTGGATCAAATCAAATATGTTATTAAAATTTCTTCCAACTGTTTCTTTAAAAAATGTGGCTGCTAGAAAATTAAAAATTAGATACATGGCTTGCATTACATTTTATGGATAGAGCTGCTCTAAAGAGTATGCCAACCTAGATGGTCAGTTCTGAAGGGACTAAAAGTTGAAAGAAGAGCTTAGGCAGAAACTCTGTGTGGCTGCTTTCTCCTCTTTCTCCTTCCCTGTCCCCTTCAATTTCCTCAAAGCAAAAAAGGCAGTTTGGTTTGGGGTGTTTCATAGTACCCAATGATAGGATACAGTGGTTGATGCTAGAGTGTTCTCTGTTCCTTGCGTCTGCCTCTTGCTTTTTTCTTTGTATCTACTCCATTTTCTTTCTCGTAGCAAACCCACCATCCTTGTTTCCTAGTCCACATGGCAGAAAATGGCCAACATCATGGGTCCCCAATCTTAGATTTCTTTGGTTAAATAGAGCAGCCAAAGTGAGTTTAAGTCTTGAGGTCAAAATTCCCAGAAAAAGATTGTGATTCACCTAGCTTGCACCTAGTCCTTTTCCCAGACTAATTCACTATGCCCAAGGTGCCATGTGCGCTTGTACTAAGTCAGCAGTTCTGCAGGTAAGAACCTTAGTACCAGAGTGGGAGAGACAGGGATGGTTCCCAGACAATCAGGGAAGTGGGGGGAATAGGAATACACTAAGCAGATAAGCACACAAACTAGATGGCATTCACTCAATGGGACTTCTGAAACCAGACAGTGTTGGTACCTGTGCCCATATATAAATGCTGGCATGGTCCAAAAAACCCAGAACAGGTGGTCCAACACACAAGGCAGGCACTGTGTTTGTTAAAGAATGAATCGTGTCATTTCCCCCAATAGTTCATATGTTGATGCCCTAACTCATAATCTCGCTGTATTTGGAGATAGTGCCTTTAGGGAGATAATTAAGTTTAAAATGAGGTCATAAGGGTAGGAACCTGAGCCAACAGGACTGGTGTCCTTACAAGAAGAGGAAGTACCATCAGAGAGCTCTTTCTCCCGGCTCTCACAAATAAAGTCCATCTGAAAATACAGCAAAGAAGGAGGCTGTCTACTAGGCAGAAAGAAAGATCTCACCAGAAGCCAACTCTGGCAGCACATTGATCCTGATCTTAGAGACTCCAGAACTGTGAGAGAATTAATTTCTGTTGTCTAAGCCACCCAGTTTGTGGTATTTTATTACGATAGCCCGAATACACTAATATAGTGCTCTTATTAAATTCTACCTTACCGCTTGTCTTCCATTAAGCTCCAGTGTGATTTCTCTGAAATTAGTAAAAGGCTTTTGTGGAGTGCACTTTTAGAAAAGAACATAGGAGGGGCGCCTCGGTGGCTCAGTGGGTTAAGCCTCTGTCTTCCACTCAGGTCATGATCTCCAGGCCTGGGATCGAGCCCCATGTCGGGCTCTCCACTCAGCGGGGAGCCTGTTTCCCCTCTCTCTCTCTGCCTGGCTCTTTGCCTACTTGTGATCTCTGTCTGTCAAATAAATAAATAAAATCTTAAAAAAAAAAAGGAAAAGAAAACACAGGAGAGGTTCTTCGGAATCTAGGGCTAGGCAAAGGATTCTTAGACTTGACATTAAAAGCATGAACTGTACAAGGGAATACTGATTAATTGAAGCTCATCAAAATTAAAAACTTTTGCTTTGTGAGAATCTACGTGACAAAGATGAAAGGACAAGTCACAGCCTGGGAGAAAATACTTGCAAACCATTTATCTGATAAAAGACTACCATCTAGAATGTATCTGAAAAAAACAAACAAACAACCCACAAACCTTCTCAAAGCCTAACAGGAGGAAAACAAACAATCCAAATAGAAAATGGGCAAAAGACATGAAGAGACACTTCACTGAAGAGGATAGTACAGATGGCAGATAGATACATGAAAAGATATTGAACATTAAAAAAAAAACAACCTTAAAAAAGAGACAAAAATTAAAAAAGAAAAGATGTTGAACATCATTGGCCATTAAGGAAATACAAATTGAGACCACAATGAGATATTACTCCACACATACCTGAATGGCTACAAATTAAAAACTATGACACCACCAAATGTTGAAGACAATGCAGAGAAACTAGATCACTCACATATTGCTGGTGGGGGAGTAAAATTGTATAGGCACTCTGGAAAAGAGTTTACCAGTTTCTTTTCTTTTCTTCTTCTTTTTTCTTAGAGGTGGGGAGGGGCAGAGGTAAAGGGGAGAGAGAGTCTTAAGCAGGCTCCCCGCCCCAGCTCGGAGCCCAACACAGGCTTGATCTCATGAATCTAAGATCATGACCCAAGTCAAAGCTTAATCGAGTCGCACACCTAACCGACTGAGCCACCCAAGTACCCCACATTATTAGTTTCTTAAAAAATTAAACATGCAACTACCATAAAACTCAGCAATTACACTCCAGGGCATTTATCACAGGGAAATGAAAATATATGTCTACATGAAACCTGTACATGAATGTTCAACAGCTTTATTTTTAATAGCCTAAAACTAGAATCACCCTGGTTGTTCTTTGACAGATGAATGGTTAAACAGATTGTGGTATTCCATGGTATGGAATTCCATACCATGTAATATTTCCCAAAAGGAAGGAACTATTAGTACATGCAACAACCTGGATGAATTTCTGGGGAATTACAGCCTAGTGAAAAAAGCCAATCCCAAAAGGTTTTATACTGTATGATTCCATTGATATGACATTTTTTAAATGACAGAGTTTTAGAAATGTAGAACATATTAATGGCGGCAAAGGGTCAGGGACAGATGTGAGAGGGAGGTTGAGTGTGGTTATAAAAGAACTGGAGGGATTCTTATGACGATGGGACTATTCAATATTTTGACTATGGTGGTGGATAGGTGAACTTCCACAGTTGATAATATGATAGAGAACTTAACACACACACACAAACACACACACAAGGGCAAGTAAAAGTAGGAAATCGGAACAGTATCAGCGGATTGTATTAAAATCAATATCCTAATGGTGATATTATAATCCAGTTTTCTAAAATATTACTATTGGTAGAAACTAGGTAAAGTGCTCATGGTATCTCTCTGTGTTATTTCTTACAACTGCATCCACAATTATCTCAATCAAAACTTCAAGTAAAAGTATGTACTACTGGGATGCCTGGGTGGCTCAGTTGGTTAAGCATCGGCCTTTGGGTCAGGTCACGATCCTGGGGCTTTGGGTCAGGTCATGATCCTGGAGTCCTGCATTGGGCTCCCTGCTCATCAGGAAGTCTGCTTCTCCCTCTGCCTGCTGCTCCCCCTGCTTGTGCTCTGTTTCTCTGATAAACAAATAAATAAAATCTTTTTTTAAAAAAAAATGTATTATTGGGGCACCTGGGTGGCTCAGTTGATTCAGTGTCTGACTTTTGATTTCAGCTCAGGTCATGATTTTAGGGTCATGAGTTTGAGCCCCTCATTGGGATCCCTGCCCAGTGCAGAGTCTGCTTGAGGCTCTCTCCCCCTCTCTGCCTCTCCCCATTTGTGTACGTACACACACACACACACACACACACACACACTTTCTCTCTAAATAAGTAAAATCTTTAAAAAATATATACGTATTAGTTACCATGGGATAAGGCAAAGGGTTTCAGAACCACTACAGTGCTCTGTAAAGAACTTAGTATCATTCTCCACACAAAATTTTCATTATTTCTTCCTCCAAGCTCCCAATATAGTGCTTATCACATTGTTTTATAATTATCTACAGACAGTCTCCCTGACCACACTGAGCTTAGGGGCCATGATTTATTCTTTGTAACCTTAGTGCCAGCTTCATTTAAGCTTCAATGTACTATGATTGAATTAAATTATTCAGCCTATATATACCATGGAGATTTGCATTTAATAAATTTTGTTGACTTGAACTAAGTTACAGTGTAGTGCATGAGATTTTTTTTTCCCTTTGTTTCTTAGCAGGGATGGGGAGGGCTCCTGCTCCAAGGAGCATTCTTCTCACCAGAACAAAGGTAATGACAAGGATGGCATTTCCATAGCGTGTTTTTCCTCCATTCTAATACACCATGAGTCACTAGTTGACCAACAAGTTAATAAGAGCCTTTCAAGGTGGGGGAAAGAATTAGGTAGTATGTTTAATTTCAGAAATCTTAAAACCTGAGGTCACTGCACTTTTTTGACTCAAAGAATGATTGTAAGAAAAGAAAAGTGACCTTATAGTCTGAAAAAAAAAGCGTTTTTGTCCTGGGAGATGCTTGTTGGTGTCCTGAATTGGATACTGTATTGAAAGAAAGAAGGAGGGAAAGGGAGAGAAAAGAAAATTTCCCAAGTGTAGGAGGTAACTATTGGATAAAGGGCTATGTCTGAAGTGAGTGAGTTATACCATATGAACATGAAAAATCTGGAGTGTTTTCTTAGTTAATATTACCCACTAAAACCAAAGGGTGGAAGATTATGCGTTCCTGCTGGCTGATGCTGCTGACAGCATGCTGTTTGGACAGAATCCCAGGAACTGCTGGCAGAAGCATATTTTCTCTTTAACTCCTTAACTGCTAGTGTTTTCACTCAACTTGTCTTTCCAAATTCAAGCCTCTTTAGGGACTTTCGTTCAAGACTTCAGGTTTATTGTTGTTGCTAGTTTTGACCAAAATAAAATCACTCCCTTCTATGGGATGATTTAGTAGTTTCTCCCCCAAACAGTTTCTAACCCCTTCAAAAAAGTTCACCCCATTGGCCAGCAACAGATGCTTGGAATTCCTCTTTGGTGAAAGGAATTTTCCTCTTCAGCCTTCACTTTTAAATGCAAATAATCTCAGAGTGGGAATACAAATTGCTGTAATACAAACCAGTTTGTCAGAGATTACCAATGAATTCCTGCTCACACAAATACAATACAAAATGAAAAATGTATGAATAAAGGACTGTATTAGGGACCAGTGGGCTCTAGACCCCAGTGACAAAGAATAATTTCCTTTGGATGCTCATTTTGTGACATTTGTTGAGCAAAGGTAAAGTGCAAAAGAATTTAAGTTCAATAATTTAAAGTTTAATTTGGTATCTACCGTGTTTCTGATTTTGAACTCTGACAAAAAGAAATAGTTCCTACCCTTGCAGACATCAGGATAAAGTGCAGGGAACAAAATATGTGAAGGGCAATTATAATATAAATGCTAAGTGCCGAAGGGTAGCAGAATATGGCACTCTAAAATATTCCACTGTGCCATAAGGATCATTTTGAGTTGAAGGCAACTGAGAAGAAACAGATACAAGGAAAGCCCAACTGCTATTTGCTTACAAGCAGGATATAAATTTGTAAAGGTGTTCCCCCTTCCCTCTCTACCAAGAAGGATAAAAGCTAATCACTAGAGACAACTTCTAGACCTCTATCAGCCTGGAGAAAGGACCAAAGGAATCCATATACACAACTTTACTAACTAGCCATTATCTTCCATTAGTTCCCCCCACTTAATTGCCTTCTACAATCTGCGCCCCCCCCAGAAACCCAAAGTGTTTTTCCTTTGTCTTATTCTTTCTCTAAAAATTTATTGTTCTTGTGTTAAGATGCTATATAAGCCCAAGTTCTAACCACCCCTTTGAGTTATTCATCTCTGTTTGAGTGCTCCCCTATGTGTGATGCACATACTAAATTTCTGCTTGTTTTTCCTTTGTTAATCTGTTTGTGTGTGTGTGTGTGTGTGTGTGTGTGTGTGTGTGTTTGTTTTTGTTATTCTCATTTACAGGACTCAGCCAATGAACCTAAGATAGGTAGAGGGGAAAGTAGAATGATGGAAAAAGGTGACCCTTGACCTCTAGTTGATATCATACACAAAAATTAACTTGAAATGGCTCCAAGACTTTAACATCAGAGCTAAAGCTGTAAAACCTCCAGAACAAGAACTGGAGAAAAATCTCAAGATTTCTTAAATAGGAAATTTATTTTTTTATTTTTTATTTTTTTTTAAAAGATTTTATTTATTTATTTGACAGAGAGAGATCACAAGCAGGCAGAGAGGCAGGCAGAGAGAGAGGAGGAAGCAGGCTCCCCGCTGAGCAGAGAGCCTGATGCGGGACTCGATCCCAGGACCCTGAGATCATGACCTGAGCCGAAGGCAGCAGCTTAACCCACTGAGCCACCCAGGCGCCCTTAAATAGGAAATTTAAAAAAAGCACCAACCATAACAGAAAAACATTTGGTAAAATGGACTTTATCAACATGTCTGCTCTTCAAAGGATGATGTTAAGAAAATAAAAAGACAAGCCACAGACTGAAAGAAAATATTCACAATATGACAATCTAACAAAGGACTTGTATGTTGAATATATGTAAAAAATTCGTACAACCCAATAGTAAAACAAACAATCCAAGTAATAAATCAGCAAAAGATTGGAAAAAAGACTTCACCTAAAAAGATATATAAAATAGATCTAAATCCAGTAAGAAGATTGAACCAGTAATCAAAATTCTCCCAACAAAGAAAAGTCTTGGACCTGATAGCTTTGCTGGTGAATTCTACCAAACACTTGGAGAACTCTGAATTTGAAGAGGAGAGAACACTTCCTAACTCATGCTATGAGGCCAGCACTCTGATACCAAAGTCAGACCAAGCACTACTAGAAAACTAAAAATCAATAGTCCTTATGAACACTGATAACAAAAATCTTCAACAAAATACTAGCAAACCTAACTCAGCAGTATATTAAGAAGATTATACACCATGACCCAATGGGATTTATTCCTGGAATACAAAGATGGTTCAACATATAAAAATTTATCAATATAATATACCACATTAACACAATGAAGAGAAGTCCACATGATCATCTCAACTGATGCAGAAAAAGCATCTGACTAAATCAACAGCCCTTCATGATAAAAACACTCAGCAAACTAGAAATAGAAGGCAACAGCATCAACAGTATAGAGCCATAGATGAAAAAACCCACAGCAAACATCAAACTTAATGGTGAAAGACTGAAAACTTTTCCTCAAAGACCAGGAACAAGGCAAGGATACCTGCTTTCAACACTTTTAACAACAGTACTGGATGTTGTAGCTACAGCAATTAGGCATCCATATAAAAAGGAAGAAGAAATAAAAGGCATCCATATAAAAAGGAAGAAGTAAATAATCTGCTTCCAGATGATATGATCGCATGTGGAAAACCCTAAATATTCCACAAAAAGATTGTCAGAACTAATAAATGAATTCAGTAAAGTAGCAGGATACAGAGTTAACATATAAAAATCAATTGCATTTCTATACACTAACAAGTACCAAAGAAGAAATTACAAAAAATTCCATTTACGATAGCATCAAAAGGGTTAAAATACTTGGGAATGAACTTAATCAAGGAGGTGAAAGACTCATATAATGAAAACTACAAAACATTGCTGAAAGAAATTAAATAATATAAATAAATGGAAACACATTCTATGTTCATGGATTGGGAGACTTACATCATTAAGATGTTACCACTACTCAAACCAGTCTATAGATTCAATGCAATCCCTATCCAAATACCAATGATTTTTTTTTTCAGAAATAGAATAACTCATCGTAGAATTTATATGGAATCTCAAGGGACCCCAAGTAGCCAAAACAATCTTAGAAAAGAAGAACAAAGCTGGAGGCATCACACTTCCTGATTTCAAAAAATATCAGAAAGCTATAGTAATAAAAATAGTACCTTTCATGATTAAAACTCTCAACAAAGTAGATACAGAAGGAATATACTTCAACATAATGAAGGCTATACAGAACAAGCTGAAAGTGAACATAATACTCAATAGTGAAAAGTTGAAGGCTTTTTTTCTAAGACCAGGAACTAAAAATCTAAACTAAAAATCTTCTGCACAGCAAAAGAAATAATCAAATAAATAGAAAGGCAACCTATGGGATGGGAGAAAATATTTGCAAAACCACACATGTGATAAGTTAATATCCAAAATGCATAAGGAACTCCTCAAACTCAATAGCAAAAACCAAATAACTCAATTTGAAAATGGACAAAGGATCTGAATATATATTTTTCTAAAGAAAACTTACAAATGGCCAACAGGTACATAAAAAGGTGCTTAACATCATTAATCATTATGGGAATATAAATAAAAACCACACTGAGCTATCACTTCACACCTGTTAGGATGGTGTTGAGATAAAAAGCACTGATAATGGTGTGGAGAAAAGGGAACACTGTATATTGCTAGTAGGAATATAAACTGGTACAGCCACTATGAAAAACAGTATGGATTTTCCTCAAAAAATTAAAAATAGAATTACCATATGAACTAGCAATCCCACTTTGGGTATATATCCAAAGGAAATGAAATCAGTATCTAGAAAAGATATCTGCATTCCCAGGTTCATTGCAGAATTATTTACAATAGCCAAGATGTGGAAACAAATTAAATATTCACCGACAGATGAATGGATATAGAAAATATGATACATACACATTCACACTCCAATTCAGCAAAAATATAGGAAGAATTATTGTCATTTGATGAACCTGGAGGGCATTATATTAAGTGAATTAAGCTGGACACAGAAAGACAAATGCTGTATGATCTTACTTAGATGTGGAATCTAAGAAAGTCAGACTTCTAGAAACAGAGGAGGATAGTGTCTTCCAGGGGCCAGGGTTTAAGAAATGGGGAGATGTGGGTCAAAGGGTGCAAACTTTCAGTTACAGGATGAATAAATTCTGAGGCTCTAATGTAGAGTATGGTGATTATAGTTCATAATACTGTATTATATACTGGAAATTTGCTAAGTGGATCTTTTTTTTTTCTTTTCTAAAATTATTTATTTATTTATTTATTTATTCCAATTTATTTATTTTCAGAAAAACAGTATTCATTATTTTTTCTGCTAAGTGGATCTTAAAAGCATTCTCATACAGGCCTCCAGTTATGGAATGAATAAGTCACGAGAATAAAAAGCAGAGCATAAGGAATACAGTTAATGATATTGTAATAGTGATGTAATGGGACAGATAGTAGCTATACTTTTGAACATAGCATAATGTACAAACTCATCAAATCAGTAAATTGTACATTTGAAATTAATGTAACATTGTGTCAACTATACTAAGAAAACGTCTTCTCACCACACACAAAAAGGTAACAATCTGAGGTGATACATGTTTATTAGTTTGATTACAGTAATCCATTCACTATATATACACACACACACACACACATATATAATCATATTATATACCTTAAATATATACAATTTTTATTTGTCAATTATACCTCTATAAAGCTAGGGGAAAAACATACAAATAGCCAATAAACATATGGAAAGATGTTCATTATTAGTCACTAGGGAAATGTGAATCAAACCCGCAATGCAGAATCTGAATAAACAGCCCTCTAAGGCAGTAAAAATAAGACCAAAAGGAGAGCAGATTATTGCCAGCTAATTTCAGTTGCTGTTCCCATAGCTCTGGCTATTCCAGACATTGTGACTAACTGAATCCATCACACAGGCTGATGACACTAGGTACGCTATCACAGACATTACCAATACCCTCTGTGCCATCTTACTGACTTGAGGAACAAGATCAGCTTGCATTCATGTAGCAAGTCCTCCCATATATTTTTATAGTATTCCCCTGGGAGTACCTAAGCTCCCCTGCCATTTGCCACCAGTTGGTGAGTCAGGATTTGGCATGAGTTTCTCTACCTTCGCTGTCCCAAGCTTTCACTATATAGATGATACCTTGTTGGCAAGTCAGAAGCCTCAGTCTCAATGACCTTGTTGGTGGTACTGTTACACCATGAAGGTAGACAGGAAGAGGATCTGATAAACTCAGACAAAATTCAGGGGCCTGTTCAACAAGTACAATCTCTTGGAACTATGTGGGTGCATAATAACATTCAATTCCTCTGGTGGTCATGGCAAAACTGCTGTCTCTTTGGCCATACAAACCAAACAGGAGGCCCAGCACCTTACTGGACTCTTCAGGTATGGGAGTATGTGGTCCACCCAGGCATGCTACTTGGTCTTTTATATTAGCTAACCTGCTAATCAGCATCCTTTGAGTTGGGCTTATACCAACTGATCATGTTTGAAGCTGCCCTACAAGCTACAGCATGCTCTCTGTCTTTAGGGTCCCATAAACTTAATGATCATGATTTTGCTGATCGAAGTCTGGCAAAGGGAGGCAGCCTCCACCCAGAAATGCCCTTTGGGGTTTTGGACTAGTCGCCTCCCTGACAGGGCTACTAGAAACTAGAAACTAGAAAGCCCTTTTGAAAAGCAACTATTAGCTTGCTACTTGGCTCTTGTCAAAACTAAACATCTGGCCCATAGAAGCCTTGAAACTCTCTAGCCCGATATCCCCATTTTGGGGTGGGCTGACTCAAACTTGATGACTACCAAGGTGAAATGAGCCCATTAAGCTTCAGTTGCCAAAAGGAAATGATATATTCAAGAAAGCAGCTGGCCTGGCACAAGGAGCATCTCAACTTTACACGAAAAAGTGGCAGTTAACATTTGGGGGATAATTTATGCCCTACTCCGTTGCCTGAAGCTGAGTCACTGGTTCAATGAGACCCCTGACTCACAGAAATTCCTCTAATGTTTAGGCCTGTTTCGCTGATGGCTAAAACTAAACCCAGTGGTGTCACTGGGTTGCTGCTGCTAATCAACTCCATCACCAGCTATGCCAAACAAAAAATGGCTCCATTTAGTGGGCAGAACTCCAGGTCATTTTCATAGCTCTGACCAATGCTCCCTTTGATTAACCTTGTCAGATTTTTACTCACTTATTGGCTCTTGCCAATAGTCTAGTTGCTTGGTCTGCCACTTGGAAAACTATAGATTAAGGACACCCCTCTTGGGGCCCATTTACAATAGAAACAAATCATGACTTCTGACCAAACCAGCTGGGTTAATCATGTGGATGCCAATGGAAAGGCCAATTTTCTGATGAGACCAGTGAAAACCAAGCTGCTAATCAAGTCTGCAGTGCCCAGATTATCACCATTACTGCTTAGATCAGACATGGCAACACGTCCACTCTCACACACCAGGCACAAAATAAAGGAGTTTATGTTTCTGATCTGCAGAGGCTAGCACTGCATGCCAGACTTGTGACACCTGCCAAAAGTTGACCCCTTTGTTTCACAATAAGTGAGCTTGTATTACATGGGGTGCTGACTCCACCTGCTCCTGAAAGATTAACCACACTGGACCTTTGACCCTCTCTCAGGCCTATCAGTAGGGCTTCACTGCTGTTGTTTTTTTCTTTCTTTTTTTTTTTTTTTAGGCTACTCCTCTGCTGTTCCAGTCTGAGCAGCTGAATCCAAACAAATTACTGTGGCCCTTGAAGCTAATCTAGGTCATGTGACCAGCTTCCCATACTATTTGCAGGCTAATAATGCCCCTTTTGTGGCAAAAGCCACACACAATGGGCTGATTGTCAAGGTATTCAATGGTTCTTCCATGTGCCCTACCATCCACATGCATCTGGTACTGTGGGGTTTGACCAGCTTCCTCAAAAATTGACTTAAAAAGATTTCTATTTTCCCCACCTCCTCCCAGTCTATATACCTTAGTAAGGCAGTTTGGTCATTGAATACAGTTGTTTCCAAAAAGGGATCTTCCCTTCTCAGCTACTTCCTGGGTAATGCTCAAGACAAAAGTGGTGGGGTTTATAGAGATCTATTTTGAAAATTCAGGATTCCATCTTGCCCAATTCTTAGCATGATGCTTCTCTCTTTTCCTAATGGCAACCCTAAGCCAGCCTGGTTGGTACTCTCTCTAGATGGCAGCTCAGTCCAAAACAAGGCCTGAGGGATTGAAACTTAATTCTGGTTCAGCCATCTGGATTCTCTTGTTAGACTTCTGTGGTTTAGATCGTCAAGGTAATGAGCACTTGGTTGAGTACATTGCTCATGGAATCTCCCCATCATGACCCATATGGGCTAAAGTGGGGGATATAACACTGTCTCCGTAAGTTTTTTTTTTAAGATTTTATTTATTTATTTGACAGACAGAGATCACAAGTAGGCAGAGAGGCAGGCAGAGAGAGAGGAGGAAGCAGGCTCCCCGCTGAGCAGAGAGCCCGATGTGGGGCTCAATCCCAGGACCCTGAGATCATGACCTGAGCCAAAAACAGAGGCTTATTAACCCACTGAGCCACTCAGTCGCCCCATCTGTAAGTTTTATAAAAAAAATCCTTGCCCCTCTTGCACTTGACTCTTAGGAACAAAAGGTATGGGTATGAATAATAAATGACTGGAAAAAAGTGAAGTTACAGCTGCCAGAATAGGCCAAAACAATTTTGTGGAGAGGGAGGGGGAGCAACAACACCAGCAGAGGAGGGAGGGACATTAATGACCTTTTCTTTTTTAGAACCGCCCCTGAAGCCTGGCCTTATGAGGGAAAATGCCCCGGTGGAGCTTTCCACAACTGCTTTACTTGTGTACATAATTTAACTGACTATTGGGTCTGCCGTCCTTTCCAGATAGCTCTTATGACAATTTCATCACCACTGTCCTTAATCTTACTGAGAAGCAATAGTAGGGGAGGACCCAAGCTGCTAAATTTTCATACCAAGCACCTGTTGACACCTCCAGATGTCTTCCCTAAACTCATTCCCATAGCCTTGACTTATTCTAGAGGGTGGAAAATGTCACTTGGCTGGTGGTGTGGACAAACAGAATAGATTGGATAACTGCCCTCACACTGGCTTTCCAAAACTGAGGGCTAAACGCAAGTATTCAAATAGAATCAGGAACTTAAGGTGTACCAGCTGTCTGGGAGGCCACATTGGAGACACTGTTAATCTGCATTCCCCAAGTGATACAGGTCCCACTTGGGAGCTCCAGTAGTTGTCAAGCTTAGACTGACAATTATCCTCCTGATGTCCCCTTGTTGGTAGATAGAATAATGGCCCATCCTTTCACTGAGGAGCTCTTTATCTCTCATCCCCACCATGCCTCTTGTTTGCTGACAACAATAAAAGATTCCATCCACACAAAACAGCAGCACAAGCTTACCACTTTGATTTTGCCTTTCTCTTTGCTTCCCTCTCAGATTTACTTACTTTACCTCAGCTATGCATTTTAGGGGATATTTGTTATATTTCATCCAGAATTTCCATGTGTTTGTAGTTTTTAAGGTAACTGGGATAACTGGCATGCTATACATGAGACAGAAATGCCCTCCCTGGCTTACTTTCCCCCTCTATTCTATATAGCTCTTTTCTACCTCTTAGCTTTGCCAATTCACAGCTTCTGCTTCTTTGCAACCTGAGTTTGTTCTGTCCTCAATGGTCCGACACTAATTCGTGGGCTTTCTTTACACATGTGCTCAATTTCAGCTTCCTCTGCCATCTACTTCATATTTTCTAAAAAAAAAAAAAAAAAAGTAATACGATAGAGCCAATTTGGCTTTTTGGGTCAGGCTATAGCAGAGGTTCCTGACCTGTCTATGGACTGGCTGCTCACTGGACAGGTGCCCATCCTGGCCCAATCAGCTGTGGCCATGAGCAATGATAGAGAAGAGGGGCTTACTGGGTCACATGGAACAAAATATGGGGGAGCTTTCTCATAGGAACTAAAGATAGGGAAAGTTCCCTTAGAAGGAACTATGGGTGGGGAAGGCATTTGGTACATCGAGAGGTTGTACAGTGATTCATGCACCAACGTCTTTGGAATCTGTATACTCTCTTTTTAGAGAGGAAGGGAACAAGAATACAAGTGGTTGCTGAGTGACTAGAAGGTGAAGAAGCAGAAATCATCCAGTATGAACTATACCACGAGTTTTTAAACTTTGTTGCTTATGAATCCCTTAAAATAAAAGAAAGCAAAACAAAGCAAAAACTACTTATCTTTACACACATTTGGAAGTTATGTAATATTTTTCACAATAAATTTAAACAGTTGTTAAGTTATGAGTATTAGTTATGGTTAAAGGCTATGTCCTGTAACAAACAGGTTGTCAATATTTAGTAGCTTGAAGAACAGAGGAGTTTCTTTCTTTTTTTCTGGTTCCAAGATTCAGGCTGAGTAGAATGTTCTGCCATCTTTGATACACGGCTTCTAAAGTAATTCTAGTTACTATTCTAGCCAACCAAGAGAAAGAACAGGATCCTAGGGCCACGGACTATTTTTAAGCAAGAGAAGCTGAAGTTATATCAGTTCTGCTCACATTCCATTGGTAAAGTCTTTTGTTACATGGCCATCACTTTGCTACAAAGAAGACCAGGAAATGTGGTCCCAGGCCAGGCAGCCATATCATAGCAATGGCTCTCTTGTTATGAAAGAAGAGAGAAAGGATGGATGATGACCATAATCTGATTCTTCCCTCCATAATGAATCCATTGTTTGTCTTAATGTTTGACATAAAGGTTTTAAGTAAACTTTGAGAAAGAGACTTATTTCTTGGGTCCAGAAGCAGTTGGATTTTCCAACCTTGTGAGGGTTTTGAGGCTTTAACATAAGGTTTATTCTCTCTATTCTCTTCCACCTCTGCTTGCCAACTGGCTATTTCTTACCTGAACTCATCCTTTCCTTGTAATACCTTCCTAAGGTGGTAAGAAGAAATGATTACACATAGCATCTGGCTCTTGCCCTATATCTACTGGCTTGGTAGGTATGTGGTCTGCCTTCCAAGTTAACATAGGTGTAACAAAGTACCAGCTGTCTAGGAGACCTCAGCCTTCTTACTAGCACTATTTATTTCTTCATCAATTGCTGTCTAGGCATCAGACAAATGCTGAAAAATCTAGGTTTTTGTCATAGTGGTGCTCCACTTTCAAGGTATTGATTCCTGTATCAGTTAAGAAAGGCCTAGCTGTTGTAACAAAGAGGTCCCTTAAAATTCAGAGGCTTAAAAAACAAAGAAGTTCCTTTCTTTCAAGTCACATTTTGAGTTGAGGGTTCTAGGTCTCTATAATCAGACAGGGACCCAGGCTAATGACAGATCTGCCATCTTCAATATGAGACTTCCAAGGTCACTGTAAGTAATTTCCATTTCTGCCAGTGGGACAGAAGAAGGAAGTGTCATTCAGGGCCAGGAATTATCTCTTAAGTACTTAAGTAAGGAAGTATCTCTTAAATAATAGACTTGTACTCATTACTTTTGCTCAGATTCCACTGATGATAGTTCGGTCCCATCTAGTCATGTCTAGTTTCAAGGTAGATTAGGAAATTTAGTCCCTAGTTGGGGACAGTTACAAAAATAAGGAGAATGGATTTTGGTGGAAAGCAAGCAATTTCCACCACAGGATATAATTTCTAATATATTATTAAAATTGACATTTAAAAATAATATGTATATCACTTTTTCAATGTATCCAATGGACTCTAAATTCTCTAGTTCTTTAACATCCACCATTGCCCATCTTTAAAAAAACCTGAACAAGTTCTTTAACAGCTGGATATATTGCAGTTTCTTTCTCTCCTAGAAGTCATAATTCCATTTCACCACCCCCCTAAATTACACTAATGTAATGTATTTTGAAGTTTGAAAAATCTTTTATTAATCATCCTATCACACTTCCCTGAAACAAAAATATATGTGTATATATATACTTCAATAAAACTGGAATAATATATATGTATATATGTATATGTATATAGATATATTTAAAATTGAAATAAATTTTCAGTTTTCTGTGACCAAAAGGCTCTAAGTGTTAAATAAGTATTCTTCTAGATTGCTATCATTATAAATATTACCCAATTGATGAAAATAACATAAATATCATTGATTTTTTAAATTAATTATTAAACTTTTACTTAAAACATATCACCTATCAAGCTGAATGGACTTCTTTTCCTCCTTTTTAAAAATAATCTCTACACCCAACATGGGGTTCAAACTTATGACCCCAAGATCAAGAGTCACATGCTTTACTGACTGAACCAGCCAGGTGCCCCTGGATGGACTTTTTAAAATAGTCCATGTATTCTTGGATGACTAGTACTTACTGTTAAAATGGGACAAGTTCAAAATCAGTTACATTCCTATTTTTCACCTTTGTAGATGTAAATATTGAGAAAATTTATTTATATAAATAAGGTAGTAGTAATGGAAGGAGTTTTATTACAGTCACATTATTCAATTCTTTGAACTCCTTGTCTCAAATAGTCCAGGGAACAAGAGACTAGACTCAGGGCACACCCAAAGTGGAAAGGTTAATAGGAAACCCTTCATCTGTAATGCTGGGACCCAGCAGGTGGGACCATCATGTTGCCCAACCACATGGAACACCTTCATTTGCACTGTAGTCTACAGCTTGTTCATTGAAAACATGAAGGGTGGATTCAGGAGTTAAATAACATGAAGGTCCCACCTTTAATGTAAAGGTGAGCTACAAGTACCACTCGATCTCAAGGAGCATTAAAGAAAAAAGAATGTTTTGATTTTCTATGGAAAAAAATATAAAATTTTATTAGGAGATATAAAGATCTAAATGGGGGCACCTGGGTGGCTCAGTGGGTTGAGCCTCTGCCTTCGGCTCAGGTCGTGGTCCCAGGGTCCTGGGATCGAGCCCCGCATCGGGCTCTCTGCTCTGCAGGGAGCCTGCTTCCTCCTCTCTCTCTGCCTGCCTCTCTGCCTACTTGTGATCTCTGTCAGATAAATAAAGAAAAAATCTTAAAAAAAATAAATAAAGATCTAAATGAATTGAGAAATATACTGTGTTCGGGATTAGAAGACTAATATTATAAAGATGTCATTTCTCATGATCTATAGATTTGATGCAAACCCAATCAAAACCCTAAGATATATTTTTGTGGATCCCAAAATTTAAGAAAATGCAAAGGGACAAGAATATCTAAACTACTCCTGATAACAAGGCAGTGAGTATTGCCTTTCGAAATAAAAGTCAATATAAAGATACAGTAACTAAGGCAGGATGGTATACCACAAAGAGACCAGTGTAACAAAGTAGAAGGCCTACAAATAGGTCTACACAATCATGCATATGATATACAGCAGAGATGATATTCCGGATTTTTAAGAAAGGGTGCACTTTTCAACAAATGATCTGAAACAATTGGATACCTGCATGTAAAAAGAAAAATAAATTGAATTCCTATCTTACACCACACACAGAAATTAATTTCAGATAAAGACACTGCCAAACAAATTTATGCATCCTTTTTCTCTCATGACAAACCAGAATGGGACATTTCTGGTTGTGAGGTGGGGCAGCAGAAAGGACAGAAAGGGAAATCCACCTCTGCTTGCAATGCCAGGGCAACCATATCTGGTTGTTTTCCCTGCCCCAGCACGAAGCTACGTCCATACAAACAGTGTCAAGGGAAGAACTAACCATTATCTAAAGACAGCTAGATGGGGTAATTCTGGTCAATAAATCCATGAGGGATTAGATCTGGCTTTTCCACAGCTCAGATTCACTCAGTAAGTGCCAACTTCCTCAGTTTCAGAGATGGTAGAAAGGGAGCAAAGTATACAACCATTATCATCCAAATTCCTAGGTGGTCTGAACTCTTAATAGGTTGGGATTGCTGTATCTGCTTGGTTCCCATCTGTCATTTTTCTTTCTACCTCTTAACTGAAGTGATGAACTTTCGAGGAAAGAGATAATGAGTCACCACAGAGTTGTAGGCTCTCATGTAAGGGAGGCACAACTGACTATGGTCTGGATGAGGGAATTCTGCCCTTGAACATGGCTCTGCTATTCCAAGGGAGTCACAGGGCTGACAACTGCCAGACACCTCCTTCCTCAGACCCAAAGGTGGGACTGCTGCAGAGTTCTAGTATGGCACTTCTTTCTTGCAGACTTCTCCCACTGTAGAGGGTGCAGTGAAATCGGCACTGGCCCAGTCATCTAACCCAGATGTTGTCTGTTGAACTTCAGCTCCATACTCACCTTCCCTGTTACCACTGGGGCTAGCAGTGTACAAACCACATTTCCCAGACTCCTTTGCTAGTGGGTTCTGGTTAGGTTGTAAAAATAGGAGGCAGTCAAGTCGTATTAGAAGTCAGTAAGAAGGTAGGAGAAATTCTGTTTGTGGAGTGGCCATGGCAGCAGTGGTTGGGGTAATGCCAATGGTAAGTATGGGCTTATGAGTTCCAGTCCCCAGGTGGTAGCAGCTTCCTGATTCTGGCCAATGGCCTCTCTCCCTGGAATAGTAGAAGTTTCCTTGCCTCTGAGTCACGCCAACCCTTTGAACTCCTTTAGCCTTTCTTACCGCTTTGTAACCAATCCCCTGCATTAAAGCCCTTTCTGTGGTGAATATCTAAAGTACTTTATATGTTCTTGACCAGAAACTAAATAATATACTAGCCTTGGGACACTCTCTCAAATTCTCTAAAATCTCATTTGAAATATATGAATTTGGGGTGCCTGGGTGGCTCAGTTGGTTAAGCATCCAACTCTTGATTTCAGCTCAAGTCATGATCTCAGGGTTGTGAGGTAGAGACCCACGTTGGACTCTGTGCTGAACATGAAGCCTGCTTGAGATTTTCTTTCCCTCTCCCTCTACCCCTCCCTCACCTCTCTCTCTCAGAAAGAAAGAAACAAAGAAACAAACATGGATGTGAATTCAACTAAATGAATGTGAATTGAGCACTTATTAAGTTTAGAGTAGAGTATTGCCTGGGATATAAAGATTCGTAAGACTTGACCTCTGATGGTCTAGAAGACATGATTAGAAATGTCCACAGGTAACTAACACAACTCAGAGAAAGATAAACGTCAAAAGAGGAGGACATATTTTTTAAAAGACTTTTAAATCTGTTTTAGATATAATGAGAGAGCGAAAAAGTGAGAGAGAGAGAGTTAGGAGAGGAGCAGAGGGCGGGATAAGAAAACTCCATGCTGAGTGCAGAACCCAACAAAGGGCTTGATTCCATGACCCTCAGATCATGACCTGAGCCAAAATCCAGAGTTGACCACTTAACCGACTAAGTCAACCATGTGCCCCACATGAGGACATATTTTTGAAACTATCAGACTTTTTCTGAACAATCACAGGGCACATTAACAATAGTAATAATAGCAAGGTGCTAAGTGCCCTAAATAATTATCTCATGGATACGAAAAGGCATTGGAAAATGGAAAATACACACACACACACACACACACACTCATTCATTCATTCATTCATTCATTTTGTCCAGAGGGAGCCTGGAGAAAAAAAGAGTGGAGTGGATGACATTCTGATGATAGATCTCAGCAAGGATGTCAGGAATGTGTATCACAGTATTCATTTTAGACCTGGGGAATAAAGCCCCAGGCAGATCCTTTCACTTCTCAGGCACCTGAGGTTCCTCCCACCCCGCGTCACTTCCTGGCCTGGAGGGTTAACACTGTGATCAGTGCTAACTGATCACAACTTTATAACCTGCATTGAACTGTCTATCCTCTGAGGCAGCTGGCTAGGAATTGTGGGAAATGGGGGCAGGCCTCTTTTTTTTTTTTTTTTTAAGATGTTATTTATTTCTTTGACAGACAGAGATCACAAGTAGGCAGAGAGGCGGGCAGAGAGAGAGAGAGAGAGGGGGGGAAGCAGGCTCCCCACAGAGCAGAGAGCCCAATGTGGGGCTCGATCCCAGGACCCTGGGATCATGACCTGAGCCGAAGGCAGAGGCTTAACCCACTGAGCCACCCAGGTGCCCAGCGGGGGGGCAGGCCTCTTACTAGCGAAGGAAACAAGTGAATTTTGTTTTCAGTCCAGTGATCTATCATTTAGGGAGAGGAAGTAGAGGAAAACGGATAAAATGTAAATGCAGAAAGATTTTTGGTCCCTTGTGGATGTTACCAAAAAATCAAAGTGATTTAGTACAGAGCTGCATCAGAGGAAATGGTAAGAGGCTCCTGGGATGTTAATAAGGTCCTTTCCTGAAACCTGGGGGGCTGCACTCAGAGCAGGATGCTGACCTTCCCAGGCAACCTGAGGATCATCCAGGAAATCTCAGCCTTAAAACTTTTTTTTTTTAAGATTTTATTTATTTATTTGTCAGAGAGAGAGAGAGAAAGTACAAGCAGGGAAAGCTACAGGCAGAGGGAGAAGCAGACTCCCCACTGAGCAGGGACCCTGAGATTGTGACCTGAGCTGAAGGCGGATGCTTAACCAACCTAGCCACCCAAGTGTCCCAGGAAATCTCAGCCTTAATTAAGTGGGCATTTTCCTTCTCTCCCATAGCTTCCTCCATATACCATCTGATACCCAAAGTCTTTGCAGATAGGCTGTTTATATCTTTAGTTTTAGGCCATCCATCCCAGTTCCAGTGGTAACATGACTGCAGTTGGCCATTTTGTCCCTACTACAAATGGTGAATTCATAAAAGTAGACTGCATTGGGAATAAAAGAAGTGATAGAGACACATGAAAATGTGGACCCATTTCTGGGGAAGATGGAGATAGAATCGCCTTGGGGAAAGAATGGAGAAGAGGAGGTTGCCAGAAAGCCAGCTCTACATTCTGATCAGGACTGGCTCTGGCAACTGGGTGTGGCAGAACAATCAATGAGTCAGAAGTGCCACCAAGTTAATGCCCCTAGAAGCAGCCCCAGTCAGTAAGAGAGGCTCCATGTATGACAACTACCTAGGCCATTCTCCACCATCCTGTAAGAAAGACATAGGGGCTACCTGCTGGGCCACGAGTGACACATCCCTTTACCTCTAACCCAAGAATCTCCAACTTCAATGAATCTGTGGCAGGCTAATTTGTTAGCTTACAAGGAGGGTAAAACCTCCGAACCTTCATAGTTCTTGACATTTGTATAATATAATATGGGGCGCCTGGCTGGCTCAGTCAGTAGAACATGTGACTCTTGATCTCAGGGTTGAGTTTGAGCTTCATATTGGATGTAGCTATTACTTAAATAAATAAAAACATATATATATAAAATATTATATATGTATATATCTCTCTACATAGATATCTTTTCTGAATTAAGTAAGCATTTATTATTTTTAATATTTTAAAATGAACAAATGGCTCTTTATAGTTCCCAGCAATGACACACCCTTTACTGGTTTCCTTTCCCTTCCTGCCTCATCTCCCCATTCCCCAACTGGCATTTACTAGGTTCATTTCCCAAATAAACAACTGGCACTCAAATTCTTGATTTGGGAGTCTTCTTAGACAACACAACCTAAAACAATCAATACGTCCCACAGGTATTTGTTCAGGCACTCTCCACACTCCCCATGCTAGTCTGGAAGACAGACTGGTGCAAGTTTCCACTACATTTACTAGAGGAAAGAGGTGCAGAAAGGGGAGGTAGAGGAAGGGAAAGTCTGAGGCATTATGTTTTTCCTTGCAGGGAAAGGAGTGCTCTGCATAAGCCGCACCACTGCCCACCTTACCTCTTACCACCTTTGACTGCCTTTTCCCTTTCTTCCCACTGATTTAATTCCCAAATAACATATTCATTTAATGACTGTGAAATGGTTTAGACCCCATGGAAAATGGAGTGTAATGACTGATGTGGGATATGGTACATTTTTCTGAACAATGAATTATAGTAATAAACATTCATCAAATGCTGAATAGCAAACACCACAAAATATTTAGTTTAGAAAAGCATTCTGGTAATAGGTGCAAATAAATAAAAAGCAGGGTCAAATTAAAATGCAAAACAGCAACTAGACCAAAAAAAAAAAACCTATAAAGGATGGAGAAACCAGTGGAGGCCTCAAAGATAGAAAGCATGGGATTTGATTCAAAATGTTTTTCTCTCATATGCATAATAAAACATGTTATTCATATTCAAGTATTCTGCAAAATGTAATGAGGAAAGCAGATCAAATTTTAAATAACGATGCTTTTAAAAAGGCAGTTGGCCAAAAAGGCAGTTGGACCTCTTTAAAAATACAAATTAGAATCAACTTCTATTTTGGCATGACCTTTTAAATTTTAAAGATCTTTTCCCTCCTACCTGGCAAGTCTCTTTCTTCTTCTACCCTCTGTCTATTCAAACCCTATGCAGCTTTCAAAAAACCAGCTTAAGTACACCCTCCTCCAGAGACCCCTCATAGCATCTATTATGTTTACTACTTATTTTGGCACCTAATGATAATAGCTACCATTTAGTGAACATTTATTATGTGCCAAGTCCTGAACTAAATCTTCTGGGGCAATTACCTCACTAAACACAACAATCTTTAATGTAGCTACCGCCATTATACCCACTTATATAAAAAGGAATGGAGGCTCTGAAAGGCTGAGTAAGTTGTTTAAGATCACAAAGTGAGTTGCAGAGTTAAGGGTCAAACTTGGGTCTTTCACTCAGAGACCTGCTATACTGCATTGCCCCTGCCCAACATCTTAGAGCCTTTCAATGAGTTTGTGATTGGCTCATTCAGAGCCCCTATCCTTGGATTATAAACTTCTCAGGAGAGATATTCTTGAACCCTTGCTTGTGATGCCACTATGATTATGTGTCACATTCTACATTCACAGATTCTGTATTTTTTAAAAGATTTTATTTATTTATTTGACAGAGAGCGCACGAGAGAGGGAACACAAGCAGGGGGGAGTGGGAGAGGCAGAGGGAGAAACAGACTCCCCACTGAGCAGGGAGCCTGATGTGGGGCTTGATCCCAGGACCCTGGGATCATGACCTGAGCCGAAGGCAGAGGCTCAACCCACTGAGCCACCCTGGATATTTCTTTATTATGATAAAATATATACACAGAATCCCAAAGGCCTGCATGTTACTGAATAAGGAAATAACAGAGGCTTTCATGTTAAAGACTAAGACAAGGAGGTCCATTCTCTCCACAACTTTCAAACCTTGTGTTGGAGGTATTAGCCAATTCACAGTTGGACAGGAAAAATCAAGTAAAGACATAAAAATGGGAAAGGCAGAGGAAAACGTATCTTTTTTTGCAGCTGATATTTTTTATCTATCTGAAAAATCCATTAAGTGTCATCAAAAACAAAAAACAAAAAAACCTGCCACAAACAAGAAAATGCATTTAAATAGCAGGATATTAAATAAACATTCAAAAACCAAAAGCCTTCATATATACATATGATCAAAAACCAGCTAGAAGAAAAAATGGAAGAGAAGACACCATTTATAAGAGCAAAATAAAAAAAATACAGTTCCTAGGCATATGTATGATGAGAAAAGTGAAAAATATTTATGAAGAAACTGAAACATTCCTAATAGATCTGAATAAGTAGAAAGACATTCCATGTTCTTTGATAAGAAAACTTAACAGGATAAAGATATTCTTTGTAAGCTAATGTATAAACTTAACAAAATCTCAATAGAATTTCATCAGTCTTTTTTTCTGGAGCCAGAAATGTTGATTATAAATTTTTCTTCAAAAAATAAATAAGCCAGAATAGATATCCCTTAAAAGATAAAAGCAACAGGGAGAGCTAGCTCTAACAAATATGAAAACCTATTATAAAGCTTTTGTAATTAAACCAGTATGCTATCAGGGCACCTGGGTGGCTCAGCCAGTTAAGTTTCCAACTCTTGATTGTGGCTCAGGTAATAATCTCAGGGTAGAGATCTCTCTCTCCTGTTCTCCCACCGCTTGTGCATAACACTCTCTCTCTCTCTCTCTCTCTCTCACACACACACACTTTAAAATAGTATGGTATCAACATACGAATTGGCCAATGGAACAGAACACAAAAAAGTCAGAAATATACCCACATGCACGTGGAGATAGAGTATATGATAAAGACTATCTCAATCATGGGAAAAGAAACACTTTTTAATAAATGGCATTGGAACAACTGGATAGCCATATGGTAAAAGATAAAATTCAATTTATTCCTTACACTGAATAAATTCCAGCTAGATCAGAATTCTCAATGTAGAAAATGAAACTATAAGCAATAAGAGAAAATATGGGTGAATTCCCTTACTGCCCGGGAGTGGTAAAACTTTGCTATCACTCAAATTACAGAAGCAAAAAAAAAAGATAAATTTGGTCAAATAAAATTTCAAAAAGTTTTGCAATAGTAGAAAACATCATAAGAAAATTGAAAAGACAAGTGACAAATTGGAAAAAACATTTGCAACTTATAATCATGGGTAAGCATTTTTAATATACAATGAGCTTCTTAAAATTGAGAAGAAAAGAGCAACAATCCAATGGAAAAAATAATAAGAGAGATCCACAGATAACTTGGAGAAAAAGAAATGAAAAAGGCCCTCAAATATACGAAGAGATGTTCAACCTCACTCATAATAAGACAAATGTAAATTAAAACTATACTGAGATAGCATTTCTCACCTACAAGGTTGGCAAAAACCCCGAAGACTGACAACATGCTGTTGGCTACCTGATCTCCCGGAGCAATGGTCCATTTCAAGGGCTTAGCATTGCTCTTTGCTCATGGAAGGTTGGGCATTCAGCAGTGGCAGTAGCTAGATCAGTCATGGTGAAGGGGAATCCCTGTTGTTGGACCCAAGTAGAGCCTCCATTGCTGCCACGATGACCATTCCGTTCATAGGTGCTAGAGCAGATGCGGAAGTTGGTGACAGCCATAGGACAGATCATTTTAGGCACTTGTAGTGGATGCTATGTAGTGGGCATTAATGTGAGACACAAAAATCTACACACTCTGTGCTCTCTTATAGGTTCACCCAAATACGTCTCACCCAAACCAATGTGTTTATCTTTAGCGACCTTTTACTAACCTTTTACTTACAATTCTCACATTCCAGGTTCTCAGTTACAGACAAAAATTTCTTTCTAGTTAGTTTACCCAGAAAGCAGTGGACTACAACTCAGCCAGAAACAATGCAGCCAGGACAATGTAGCCAATAAAAATATACAATCATCCCATGGAAAAATTCTGCCTGAGACACCACCAACATTGGAAACAGTGTTACATGAGCCAACTTACAGTATCTGCCTGACCAGCCACTATTTCTTTTTCAGTCTCTTTAAAGAACATAATTAACTATATAAAATCTCAATAAAGCTTCCAAATTCAAGTACCGTAATTATCAAGTACCCATAAAACATCTTAATGTTTCAAATCCATATCCAGTGTCTTTAATGTGATATCCTTGCACTTGACAAGTACTTAATGAATACTTGTTGAATGACTGGATACAAGCCTTTCAAGGAAAAAAAAATTTTTTTCCTGAAAACCTGCCTAGAAATTTCTTCACTGAAATATAGATGATGGGTGACCCAGGGAGGAGTAATTCCTAGTGAGCTGCCTATAACTCCACACCTAGTCCCCAGGGAAAGAAAACAGCACTCTTCATAAGGTGAACTTAAATTTACACTAACTTATAAAGAACGTATAAACAGGGCGCCTGGGTGGCTCAGTGGGTTAAGCCGCTGCCTTCGGCTCAGGTCATGATCTCAGGGTCCTGGAATCGAGCCCCGCATCGGGCTCTCTGCTCAGCAGGGAGCCTGCTTCCTCCTCTCTCTCTCTGCCTGCCTCTCTGCCTACTTGTGATCTGTCTCTGTCAAATAAATAAATAAATAAATAAAATCTTTAAAAAAAAAAAAAAAAAGAACGTATAAACAAAAATCATTCACAAATTTCAGTATTTTTGACATACTTCCAGATCCTGGCGTCTCAGGGTAAGAGTGAAACGCTGGTCTAGGCAGAATCTGTGATTTCGGGCCTTCAGAGATCTAAGTCTCTGCTACACTGTAGACAATCAAGTTTCCATGTGGTTGCCTTCATTTGGGTTCCTCCCAGAGTGGGGCCCAAGACCAAGATCTGAAGACAAGTAGTTGAGAGGTGAGCCCAGGAAGCAGTGTGAGAGACTGAGGACGTGACACAAGGAGAGGAGGAAAGCTGATAAGGGGTGTGTCAGTGAGCAGGCTATCACTTTGGGCATCTGGGGCTCAATCCTCCTGAAGCCCCTGAGACACGGAGTACAGCATACCTCAGAACTGCCCTGCTGAGGGGCCAGAAAGCCAGAGTATGCATTTACTCTCATCCCTCATTAGATAAAGAGCCAAGAATTGCTCCTAGAGTTGATAATTTGTAGACATTTTCAGCATGCTTCCTCCTCCAAAAAGCACAGAGATGCAGGAAGCCATTAGCAAGCACAGGAAATGTCCACAGGGACCTCCGGGGTGGAAAAAAGGGGTAAGTGTAGAGCCTGCTAACATCTGCTACAATAGTCAAGCTAAAAGGTTAACCAGATGGTGGGAGGCGGGGAAGCTAAGAAGAGTACATTGGAAAAGCACCTCTTCAGGCTTGAGCTGTACTCTGGGACACAAGGCCCTGGGACTGACTTTCTTGTCTGACTTCAATCCTTGTGGCAAAAGGAAGCAGCTGTCAAGAGGTAGGGAGTTTCAAGGCTCCTGCTCTCCCAGGGATTAGCTACTTATCCAAGAAGAAACCACCACTTGGGACAGAGGAAGGGGAAGTAAGACAGCTCTAACTTTGAACAAAATGTTGAAGACAGACTTGTAGAAAGGACTTTTAACTCCACTTTGGAGATTTGGAGTTAGTTAATAAAATAGAGCTTAACACTGGTGACAAAATTGCCATATGCAGGTAGATGCTTAATCTTTCAACATCTTACTTTATTTAGAAAAAACCTTGAAGCATGTGAATCAACTGCTAATAGCCATCATGGCTAGGGCATGGGGTGTATACTGTATGTATTTAACACATTTAGCAGATGTATACATAATATGCCTATTTGATCTATTTTATAATTCATATATAGTATAGTAGTCTACATTATTTATACATAACGCATATTTTAGAGGATGTGTATGTATTTAATACACATCTACTTAAATAGTTCAGGGTAAATGTTATTTATAGTGAATATATTTTTTAAAGTGTGTTAGGACTGATTGGTTACAGGGAGCGAGTAACAACCCCAATCTCAATGTCCTAACACAAAAAAAGTCTGTTTCTCAGTCTCCCAGGAAGCTAGGCAGTCAGAGCTTCAACATCGTGTAGCCACACTGTCTGCAACACACAGCCTTCCCAGCACCCCTAGGAGGGGAAGAGAGACTGGAGAAGCATACTGGACTTCTCACCACCTCAGCCCAGGGGTGACTCCTCCCCTCACAGCTCATTGGCCAGAACTGGTCATCTGACTGCCTATCTGCAAAGGGGCTGTAAGTATAGGGAGAAAGTGGAATATTTGTAGAACATTAATAGTTGATAAAGCCTGCTCTTTTTTTTTTTTAAAGAATTTATTTATTTATTTTGACAGAGAGAAATCACAAGTAGATGGAGAGGCAGGCAGAGAGAGAGAGAGGGAAGCAGGCTCCCCGCTGAGCAGAGAGCCCGATGTGGGACTCGATCCCAGGACCCTGAGATCATGACCTGAGCTGAAGGCAGCGGCTTAACCCACTGAGCCACCCAGGCGCCCAAGCCTGCTCTTTTTTTATTACCTAGCTAGATGGCTGGATAGATGGACAGACATATGAAAATTCACTGCAGCATTCAGTCCCATTATACCTAATCTGCCAAACTGACTTCCTCAGAGGTGAGTTATAATTTGGAGACTGAATCTACAAAACAAGAAGGGCAACAGTAGTATCACTTATAGCAGGGTTCCATGCAGAGTGAATATGAAGCTAGTAAATAACTAGAATCTTACCTAAGTAGGCAATGCATTGTTTCGCCAGTTGAGTTCCTTAGGAAGCAAGTTCTGAGATGAAATTTATTATGTAGGCTATTTATTAAGAGGTGCTCTTGGGACTAACACCTGTAGAGCAAGCAGGCACGGGCAGAGAGAAGATGAGCTGTAACAGGCTGCTGACAGCCTCAGTGAACCCAAGGGAAGTTCCAGAGCTAAAAGACTCCTTCTTGAAATGTCTCCCTAAGAACTGAGATGGTCAGGCCTTCATATCTCTGCATCTACTAGTCATCAGATGTGGGCTGCCCTGGGAGGGTATGACCTTAGCAGATATAGTTAAAATGCAGATACATATACACACTCTCCTGGCAGCTGGGGCAATACGTCCTTCACTGAAGAGGGATCTCGACAGCACATCAAAGTGACCTCCACACATTATACAATCCATCTGGTTATTGCTTCTCTCTCAGTAAGCCTAAGCATTATGTGACTTCAGACTATTTACTATTACTTAAGCTCTTGCTTTTCTTTCTTTTTTTTTTTTTTTTAAAGATTTCTTATTTCTTTATTTGACAGACAAAGATCACAAGTAGGCAGAGAGGCAGGCAGAGAGAGAGGAGGAAGCAGGCTCCCTGTCAAGCAGAGAGCCTGATGTGGGGCTCGATCCCAGGACCCTGGGATCATGACCTGAGCCGAAGGCAGAGGCTTTAACCCACTGAGCCACCCAGGCACCCCAGCTCTTGCTTTTCTTAAGCTGATAATTAAGAGTCTCCTACAGCCCAGTGTTTAAGGGCTACCACCATTTTTTTTTAATGTGTTAAAAAGATGAAGTTTAAAATATTCTGCCAAATAAAAATCCACACATAATAGCTCCTGAAGTTGCATCTTCTAAAAGAGCCTAACCAGAGACTGGGCACTGAGAGGCCCCCATCCCGGCACTGATTTCCATCAGCTGATTTACTGAGTCCATGCAGAGTTATGGGAAAAGACTGTGAACGATGTCAGTGATTAGGTTCAGACACCGACACAGACATCTGAGGATGAAGTGCCAAAAATAAACATGAAGAAGTGACTGTGGGTTCCCTTTGAAGGTTTCTATCCCAAAGGAAGAAAAAGGTTGGCATACCTAGAGAGGGTAGTTGGTAGAGGTATAGTGTGATGGCTATTAACTGTGAGGCCTCCACACCCAGGTACACTGGTTGCTCTATCATGGGGAAAAAGGCTGTTCAGATATAAAGCCAAAAGTGCTGGCCACCTCAGGAGCTGAGGGATCCCTGGTATTGGCTTCTTCTAAAAGAATTAGATTACTAATTACTAATTACAGAGATTACTGTACAGTCCTTTCAGTAATGCCATATCTTTGCAAAGCTATAGTTTTTTCAGTTCTGTGAACTGAGAAAATTTGGAAAGTTCAAGCAGTCCTTGGCCCCCAGCTGGTGTTAATTCATGCAAGGAAGTGGACAAATGGTGGGGAGGAGGTCAGATGAGAGTATGTGAGGTCCACAACTGACCTTTTTCAGGGAATTTCTGGGGCAGTCTTTCTAGGATCCAGTGAGACAGAGGGGGTAACTGTGTGAGATGGTAGATATGCTAATTAGCTTGATTATGGCAGTTATTTCACAATGTGTATATATATCAAAACATCAAGACACATCAGTGTACAAAATCCACAAACGACCTGAAGACTGGCAGAACAGACTCTCCACAGTTAAATGTAGACAAGAAGCCATATTGAGGAGGGTGGGAAGAGTCAAGGTGCGTTAAGGAGCTAAACAGACCCGTGGGACTATCCACTGCAGGGATGGATGCCGCAGTTGCAGGAGGGACAGGAAACAGATTATCACACCAGGGAGGCTTCATGGGGAAGCTGAATCCCCACATACTTGGCTTTGAAAACTACAGGAGCCAAATTTCACAAGTTCTTACAATCAGCAGAGTTTAAAACCTGGAACTTTAAAAATCAGCTGCCTTGTCCAAGAGACAGGAGGGTGAGAGAAAACTGAGTCCCTAGCTTTAAAGAGATAGTACTACAAATAGCCCCATGGAGATACAGAATAGAAGCAGCAGTTTGAAAAAAGCCTGGGGTATACATGGGGGAGATTTGTTTACTAATCTCAAAGTGAGTGCCAGAGGAGCAGGGATTGTTGGGAGACTTCTCCAGGAGCAAAGGGGCTGGGAGGGGCATTTCTGTTCCCTGCTCCCCAGCCTAGATATGAAGACACCTACTGGAACTAATGCTACAAAACTTGCTACCTAACTCAATGACACTGCTGTCCTGCATGCTGTGTTCTCCTGAGGATACATCTCCACCAGCCATGCCTCAGTTCCATAGCAGACCTATGCAAACCTTGCTAACACCGTGCATCCTGCCCCTGCTTGCTTCTGTGAATCTGTCCCCTCCTGCCCAGCCTGCCTTGGTCCTGGGCAGCTGCAGGTTCCCTCCCACTCATGTGCGCCTTGGTGGCACTGTGCACCCCACCCCTGGATTCTCCTGCAGTTCAGTGCTACTGTAGCTCTGGCAAATCCCTGGTCTGACTCACCTTAAGTCCAAGGGGGCCCCAGACTGGCCCACTAACAACACAGGGACCAAACCCTCTCAGAACAGTCAGAGAGAGACAATGCAGATGACTATACTGAAGGCAAAAGCAGCTGAGCCACAAAAGTAGGGCATACACAACACACATAAGGGACACCCCCAAAGTGGCAGGTTCTGGTGAAGAGGGGGAATTTCACTGCAGCATATGACAGGACCTCTTCTTCATAAGGCCACTACCTTAAGAGCAGAAAGTGTAGCTGACTTTCCTAACACACAGAAACAGACACAGTTAGACAAAGCAAGGAAACAGAAGAATATGTCTCAAATGAAAGAATAGGAAAAAATCACAGCCAGAGAGCCAACCAAAATGGAGATAAGTAATATGCCTGATAGAGATTTTAAAGTATTGGTCATAAAGATACTCACTGGACTTGAGAAAAGACTGTAGGACCCTCAGGAAGACCCTCAACAAAGAGAGAGAAAACAAAAAATAACCTATCAGAGAGGGAAAAAATAGTAGACTAGAGGAAGCAGAAGAATGGATCAGGGAAGGAAAGAATACTGGACAGCAATCAAGTTGAACAGGAATGAGAAAAAAATACAAAATGAAAACAGACTTACACTTAATGACACCATTGAGTGTAATAATATTCATATTATAGGAATCCGAGAAGGAGAAGAGAATGAAAAGGGGGCAGAAAATTTATTGGAAGAAATAATAGCAGAAAACTTTCTAAGTCTGAGGAAGGAAACAGAAATCAGGCCAAGGAGGCACAGAGAGCCCCCAACAAAATCAACCCAAGGAGGTCCACACCAAGACACATAAGTAGTAGTGATAATTAAGATGGCACAAAGTAGGGCGCCTGGGTGGCTCAGTGGGTTAAGCCGCTGCCTTCGGCTCAGGTCATGATCTCAGGGTCCTGGGATCGAGTCCTGCATTGGGCTCTCTGCTCAGCAGGGAGCCTGCTTCCTCCTCTCTCTCTCTGCCTCTCTGCCTACTTGTGATCTCTCTCTGTCAAATAAATAAATAAAAAATCTTTAAAAAAAAAAGATGGCACAAAGTAGTGATAAAGAAAGAATTTTAAAAGCAGCAAGAGAAAACAGCTACATACAAGGAAAACTCCATAAGGCTATCAGTCGATTTTTCAGCAGAAACTTTGTAAGCCAAAAGAGAGTGGCATGATATATTCAAAGTGCTGAAAGAAAAAAACCTGCAGCCAAGCATACTCTATTCAGCAAGATTACCATTCATAATAGAAGGAGAAATACAGAGTTTCCTAGACAAACAAAAGTTAAAGGAATTCATGACCAAGAAACCAGCCCTACAAGAAATGTTAAAGAGGATTCTGAGTGGAAAGGAAAGACTAAGTGGGAGTAAGAGAAGCAGGAAACACAAAAGCAGGAAAATTGAGTAAATCTATAAAAACCAGTTCAAGGGGGCGCCTGGGTGGCTCAGTGGGTTAAAGTTGCTGCCTTTATCTTTATCTTCTACCCTAAAGTTTGCCTCATGGTTGCAAGGTAGCTACTACAACTCTGGCCATTGTGTCTGCATTCCAGTCTGTGGTAAAGAGGAAGACAGAAAAGGGGCTGAAGGCTACTTTCCAAGTGAGTCAAGCCCCTTTTTAAAAGAGATTTCTTAAAATGCCACCCAAAACTTTTGCCTCTACCTAATTAGCCAAAACGCAGTCATTTGGCCACCCATATCTGTAAACAAAGATCTCAACAACAAAAAATCAAGAGTACTGTGAGGAAAACTCCATAAGTACTTACTCATTCGTAAGTATAAGTGTAGATACTTATTATATTGGCTTGTCTTTTCAACTGGGTCCTGGTACTTTCTAAGTTAATTTTTCTGGTTTCTTTTCATCTCCCAATTATCTAAAACAACCATCCTCCACCTAACGTACATAGTTGTTAAAATTCTGACTAAGGAAGAGGGACAGTCCAAATGATGTACTGAATAAAAGGGTTGAATTAATGGTAAGGCAAAGGAAGGGGACTCTCACATAAGAGGTCCCTAATTCTATGACTTCTCTTGCCACCACTCAAGGGTATAAGGATATCTCCTCTTTATGCTGTTAGGAACACAGCATTTTGTAGGCTTAACCTTTAACACTTGCTTGAAGTACTGAATAATGATATAGGAGTTGGAAAGCCTTAAAAGCAGGGCTGAGGTTTACCTGAGACAAATAAGATATTCCACCTGTGGACAACAGGTTGGCCTGTGCCCATGGAGTTCCACTCTGTTTGTGATCATACCTTCCTAACTGAATGCCCTAGGGCACGAAGATATTATAGTATATTTATCATTAGAAACAATGCAAGGAAGACAACAATGGAATGTCTTTAAATTACTGAAAGAAAAAGTCAACAGAAGATTCTATACCCAGAAAAAACGTATTTCAAAAACAAAGATAAAACAAGACTTTTTCAAACTTTCAAACTTCAAAGGTAAAAGAATTCATCACCAGCAGACCATCATTATAAGAAATGTTAAAGGAAATTCTTTAGGCCAAAGGAAAATTCTACTAGAAGGAAATACAGATCTACACAAAGGAAGGAAGAGCACTGGAAATAGTAACTACATGGGTAAATGTCTAATATTTTTCTTATTCTTTAAATATATCAAAAAGACATTTGACTATATAAACAGAAATAATTAACAGGGTAGTGTGGGGTTTATAATATATATAAAAGCAAAATGCAGGACAACAATAATACAAAGTCCAGGAGGGGAGAAATGTAAATATACTATTGTAGGGGTCTTAAACTGCATCAAGTGGTATAACAGTACAAGAAAGCTGACTGTGTCGGGTGCCTGGGTGGCTCAGTGGGTTAAGCTGCTGCCTTTGGCTCAGGTCATGATCTCAGGGTCCTGGGATCGAGTTCCGCATCGGGCTCTCTGCTCGGCAGGGAGCCTGCTTCCCTCTCTCTCTCTCTCTGCCTGCCTCTCCGTCTACTTGTGATCTCTTTCTGTCAAATAAATAAATAAAATCTTTAAAAAAAAAAAAAAAAGGAAAGCTGACTGTGTCAAATTAAATGTATACTTTTTTTTTTTTTTTTTATTTGAGAGAGAGAGACAGTGAGAGAGAGCGCGAGCGAGGAGAAGGTCAGAGAGCGAAGCAGACTCCCCATGGAGCTGGGAGCCTGATGTGGGACTCGATCCCGGGACTCCAGGATCACGCCCTGAGCTGAAGGCAGTCGTCCAACCAACTGCGCCACCCAGGCGTCCCTTAAATGTATACTTAAACCCAAAAGCAACCATTCACACAACACAACAAAGAGTTATAACTAATGCAGGGGAAAAGGAGACAAAATGAAATAATAAAAAACACTCAATTTGTTCCCAGTTTGGTCAGTGGTAGCTCTTTCAGGTGGGTTCTTCGTCACTTTGATATGCCCTCAGCTTTTGGGGGCTTTTTGAGCACTTTCTTATCTTCTTTTTTTTTTTTAAATTTGAGAGAGAGAGTGACAGAGAGAGAGCACAAGCCAGGGGAGGGGCAGAGGGAGAGGGAGGAGCAGGTTCCCCACTGAGCAAAGAGCCCGATGCGGGGCTTGATCCCAGGACACTGGGATCATGACGTGAGCTAAAGGCAGACACTTAACTAACTGAACCACCCAGGTGCCCCTTATTTTCTGATACTACAAGGTACTCTCTGCCTTGGTCTTAAAATAATCTGTTCCTCTAAAGATCCCTAGTTCCTTTTATTGGAGACTGTATTTAGAAACCAAACTCTAGGTCCTGACTGTGCTTGTTGCTGTTGGGTGCCATTGCTTCTAGACCCTCTCGATGTATAGTGCTAAGAAATATATGTATGGACACTAATCCACATGTACACACATATCTATAATTCTCTCTCTCTCTCTATTTCTATTAATATTAAGCTAAATGTAAGTTTGTACTTTATGTCTCTGACTCTAATCCAGAATCCAGGGTTTAATGCTTTCTTTTCTTGTTTACTTGTAAATTTCCTCTCACAGTGAGAACCTTGGACATACCATCCACCAACTATTTACCTGTTTAACAACACTATAATGTAAGGCGATGTGAAAAATTATATTCATACGAAATCTTGTACCCAAATGTTTATAGCAGCTTTATTCATATTTGCTAACAACTGGAAGTAAGGAAGATGTCTTTCATCAGGGGAAAGAATAAACAACTCATCCATACAATGAAATCCTATGCGAAAGTAAAAAGAAATGAACAACTGATTCATTGATCAACATGGATGAATCTTAAGTGCATTCTACTTAGTGAAAGAAGGCAGAAATCAAAAGCTACATATTGTAAACATTGTATGAGTCCATTCATATGACACCTGGAAAGGGCAAAACTATAGGGACAGGGGCACCTGGGTGGCTCAGTTGGTTAAGAGGCTGCCTTTGGCTCAGGTCATGATCCTGGGGTCCTGGGATGGAGTCCCACATCAGGCTTGTTGCTCAGCGGGGAGCCTGCTTCTACCTCTGCCTGCCACTCTGCTTGCTTGTGCTCTCTCTATCTCAGACCAAAAAAAAAAACTATAGGGACAAAACAATTAGTGGTTGTCAGGGGTTGAGAAGACTCCATTGGTTGACTATAAAGGAGATGCAGAGGGGAACTTTTAGGGTGAATGGATTGTTCTGCATGGCGTTGGGGTAATGGATATGACTGCCTATGAACTGTATAGTATTCATAGAACTATATATTATAAAGAGTAGATTCTAATGTATGTAAATTTTTAAAAAACTGACCTAGCTAACTTGGGAAAATTTTGTTTTGATTGAAAACTATAAGGCTACAGACAAAAGGAACTGTACATAGTCGTTGTATTTCTAGGTGGTAAATTTGTTTCTCATAAGGGTATGAGTTTAAAAATGTACTTTGGGGGCACCTGGGTGGCTCAGTCAGTTAAGCAACCGCCTCTGGATCAAGTCATGATCCCAGGGTCCTGGGATCAAGCCCCACATCTGGCTTTCTGCTCAGCAGCAAGTCTCCTTCTCCCTCTCTGGAGCTCTGTGATCTCTCTTGCTTTCACTCTCTCTCAAATAAATAAATAAAATCTTTAAAAAATAAATAAAAATAAAAATGTCCTTTAAATAGTGGCACCTGGGTGGCTCAGTCGGTTAAGCACCTGACTCTCGATTTTGACTCCGGTCATGATCTCAGGGTCATGAGACTGAGCCTCACATAGGGCTCCGTGCTAGGCATGGAGACTGCCTAAGGTTTTTCTCTCCCTCTTCCCACCGCTCCATCCCACTCTCTCTCTCAAAATAATAATAAATAAAATTAAAATGTACTTTAAATATAAAGACACAACTAATTAAAAGGATGGAAAAAGATTATCATTCTAACACTAGTCAAAAAAAAAAAAAAAGCTTGAGCAGCTATGTTAAAATTAAAGTAGATTTCAGAGCACAAAATACTACCAGGAATATGAAAGATCATTTTAAACTGATAAAGAAGTCAATCAGGAGGACATAACCCAAAATACTTATACATCTAATCATAGAGCTTCAAAATATACAAGGCAAAATCTGAAAGAACTGCAGGAAGAAACAGACAAATCCACAATTATAGTTGATTTCGATGCCCCTATCTAAATAATTGAAAAAGCAAGCAGAAAGAAAATTGGTACAGCTATAGAAGACTTGAACAACACAGCCAACCAATTCGATCTAAATGACATTTATAGAACACACCATGCAACAACAGCAGAGTACACATTCTTCTCAATTGAGTATAGAACATTTACCAAGAGAGACCATATTATGAGCCATAAAATGAGTCTCAATAAATTTAAAAGGATATATGTCATATAAAAACTGTTTTTCTAGACTGTATTAAGAAAAAACATTTTTTAAAAATTTATAAAATGTACTTACAAGTTTTCGATCTAAAGAATTCCAGTGGAACAGACAGTTCATTGGTTACTACTCAGTTTTCACTGGAGACTAAGGCTTTAAAGAGTTGAAATTCTAAAGATAATTAAGACATTAAAAAAAGGCTTAGGTCAAAATCTGAATAGTAAAAGTTATATAGAAGGTTTATGAAGGGAAATCTTCAGAAAACAATTTTATGTGTGGTCAGGACTAAGGTTAAAATGCATGGATAGTAAAAGTACAGGTATAAGATTAACATTTCTCTCTGTTAAAAAGACTATTGACTCTGAAAAACAGTCTGAGGGGTTTGAAGTGGTGGGGGGGGGGGGTGGGAGGTTGGGGTACCAGGTGGTGGGTATTATAGAGGGCATGGCTTGCATGGAGCACTGGGTGTGGTGAAAAAATAATGAATGATGTTTTTCTGAAAATAAATAAATTGGAAAAAAAAAAGACAAAGTTTTCTCAGATTGTTGTTCTGCTCTTGATAAGGAAATGTAAACAAAAAGTGGGTTTTTTTTCCTCTTTTTTCTGCCCAGAAAACCAAAACTTATGTTTTCTCTTTATCAGGTCTTTGGTTATTTTAAGTTAAAACTTTTCAATATTAATGGAGCTAAATTTTGCTAACAATTATACAATCCTACATATTTGCCTTCAGAATCTCTTATTGGCACCTTGGTTAAATAAATAAGTTTTAAGTTTTGTAAGGATCCATAATCCTGTTTAGGCATGTGCTTTACAACTTTCTGAGGGTTTTTAACAAACTTCCCTAAGATTTGATTTATAAATAAAGTATTCTGACCAATAAAAGAAAAGAAACTATTTTCTAAGGACAATGGAATTAAATTGAAAATCAACAACAGAAATACATTTGAAAAATCCATAAACATCTGAAAATTAAGTAACACAACAAATAACAAAATCAAAAGAATAAAATGAAAGACAAAAAGGAAATCAAAGAAAAAATCAAAAGGAAAATTAGAAAGTATTTTGAATGGAATGAACATGACAACAGAACATAGCAAAATTGTGGGATGTCACTAAAGCAGTATGTAGGGGAAATTCTATAGCACTAAACACTTACATTGGAAAAGAAGACCTTGAATCAATTACCTTAGCTTCCACTTTAAGAAACTAGAAAAAGAAGAGCAAATTAAGTCCACACTAAGCAGAAGAAAGGAAATAATAAAGATCGGAGCAGAAATCAGTGAAATAGATAACAGAAAAATGACAGAGAAAATAAATGAAGACCAAAGCTGCTACTCTGAGAACAAGAAAATTGATTAACCTTTAACCAAAGTGATCCAGAAAAAGAGCCCCTACAAATGACCAATATCAAAACAGAAAACCCGAAATGTCCTACATTAAATAACCGGAATCTCTAGTTAAAACCTTTCCTACAAAGAAAATATCTGCCCTACATGTCTTCACTGATGAATTCTATGAAATACTTAAGGAAGAAATAACACCAATTCCCTCTAACTCTCTTTGTTGTAACAAACAACTGAAAACGAGGAATTAATTCCCAACTTGTTCTTTAAAAAAAAAAAAGATTTTATTCATTTATTTGACAGCGCATGCACAAGTGGGACAGTGAGCACAAGCAGGGGCAGCAGGAGAGAAGCAGACTCCCCACTGAGCAGGTAGCTGGATGGAAGGCTGGATCCCAGGACCCTGGGATCAAGACCTGAGCCGAAGGCAGATGCTTAACCAACTGAGACAACCAGGAGTCCCCCAACTTATTCTTTTTTTTTTTTTTCAAAGATTTGCTTTTTATTTTTTTAAGTCTTTAATCCCCCCAACTTATTCTTTTTTTTTTAAAGATTTTATTTATTCATTCGACAGACAGAGATCACAAATAGGCAGAGAGAGAGGAGGAAGCAGGCTCCCCGCCGAGCAGAAAGCCCGATGTGGGGCTCAATAACACGACCCTGGGATCATGACCTGAGCTGAAGGTAGAGGCCTTAACCCACTGAGCCACCCAGGTGCCCCCCCGCCAACTTATTCTTTAAGGCTGCTATTGCCTTGATACTAAAACCTGGCAAGGACATTACCAGAAGAAAAAAAATTAAAGGTCAGTATTCCTCATGAACATCAATGCAAAATCTAAACAAACTTTTACCAAACTGAATCCCACAATATATTAAAAAATACTAAAAACTTATCAATAATACATCTAACAACAAAAGATTTGAAAACTCTGTATACTACAAACTACTGCTAAAAGAAATGAAATCAATAGAGAAACATACTATATTCAAGGGTTATAAGACTTAATGTGTCAATTTTCACCTAATCAATCTAGAGATTATATGCAATCACCAATTCCAGCAGGCTTTTTGGTAGAAACTGACAAGATGGTTCTAAATTTCATACAGAAGTTCAAAGGACCTAGAATAGTCAAAATCACTTTGAAAAAGAGGAACAAATTAGAAGATAAAATTAACTTCAAAAACTTAGTATAAAGCTACAGTAATCAAGATAGTGTGGGATGGATGTAATGATAGACAATTAGAGCAATGGAATGAATTAAATCTATACATATAGGAACAACTGATTTTTGAGAAAGGTGCAGAAAATTCCGTGGAAAAAGCCAAGTCTTTTCAACAAATTGTGCTGGAATAATAACCGGAATCCATAAACTGGCTATCTATATGCAAGAGAATGTATTTGGAATCATACCTTACACCATAAACAAAAATGGATTAAAAATAGATCAATGACCTAAATGTAAGAATTATATAACTTCTAGAACAAAGCACAAGAGAAAAATTGAGGTCTTGAGTTACAAAAAGATTTCCTTGAAGCAGCAACAAAAGCCTTATCCATTAAAAAAAATGATACATAGAATTTCATAAAAATTTAAAACCTCTCCTTCTCAAAAGATACTGGTAAGAAGAGGGGGATAAACAAACTACAGAGAAAAGTACATCTGATATACATGTATATCAGGGCATGTATTGAGAACATATAAAGAATTCTCAAAGCTCAATAATATGATAAGATAATAAGATAACAAAGAACCCAATAAATAAAGTGAACAAAAGATTTTTATAGATACTTCACCAAAGAAGATATATGGATGGAAAACAGGCACATGAAAAAGTGGTCAAAATCACTAGTTATCTGGGAAATGCAAATTAAAACCACAATGAAATACCATGTCCCACCTTTTTAAATGGCTAAAAGAAGACTCACCATACGAGAAGTTGGTAAGAATGTGAAGAAACTGTAACTTGCATGACCGCTGACTGGAATGTAAAATGCACAATCACTTTGGAAAACAACTTAGAAGTTGCTTAGAAAGTTGAACACACACACACACACACACACACACACATACACACACACACATCTACCATATGAGCCACCTATTGCTCTTCTAGGTATTTATCCAGGAGAAATACGAGCATATGTCCATACATTGACTTGTACATGAATTTCCATAGCAGCTTTATGTAATAGCCCAAAACTAGAAACTCACTCAAATATCTTTAAATGGGTAAGAGAATAAGTTAATTTCAATTTATCTATACAATGGAATACTACTCACCATTAAAACAGAATAAACTGTTGATATATGCACTATAGATGAATCTAAAAATAAGTATTCTGAGTGAAATAACCCAGACCAAAAAAAAAATCCCACAGTATTGTAATTTCATTTATATCTAATTTTTTAAAATGCAAACTAATCTATAGTGACAATCTTTTTTGTTGCCAAATAACAGATCAATGGTTGCCTGGTGGGTGATGGTGGTTGGTGAGGAACAAGAGGAAGGGGGATGAGAAGACTTCTGGGTATGATAAGCTATTAAATTGTATACTGAAGCCATATGCAGTTTCTCATATATCAATTATACCACAATAAAGGTGTTAGATGTAGGATTTTTCAATGACTGCTCAATATTCATTGCATACTTATACTCAGCTATGTTCTTTTTATCTCCAAACTTTTGGTATTATCTTTGTTCACAAATCTTTGAATGCATTTTAAGTTACTTTCTTAGGATAATAAATTCCTCAAAGTGGAATTATTGGGTAAAAGATTCTTAGGGGTTTTTTTAAAAACTTTTTTTTTTTAATGATTCCGTTCATTTATTTGACAGAGAGAGACACAGCAAGAGAGGGAACACAAGCAGTAGGAGCAGGAGAGGGAGAAGCAGGTTTCCCGCTGAGCAAGGAGCCCGACGTGCGGCTCGATCCTAGGACCCCGGGATCATGACCTGAGCCAAAGGCAACCACTCAACAACTGAGCCACCCAGGTGCCCCTAAAAAACTTTTTTTAAAAAAGATCTACTTATTTATTTTAGAGAGAGAAAGAGAGAGTGCAAGCAAGGTAAGGGGCAGAGGGAAAGGTACAGAGTAAGAGAATCTCAAGTAGATTCCCCACTGAACATGGAGCCTGACTCGAGGCTCGACCCCACAACCCTGAAATCATGACCTGAGCTGAAATCAAGAGTTGGATGCTCAACCATCTGAGCCATCCAGGCATCCGCCAAATTAAAAAAAAAAAAATTTTTTTTTGTTTTTTTCTTT